>NW_017265151.1:557497-1055574 GCF_001638985.1 Phycomyces blakesleeanus NRRL 1555(-)
GCGAGAGACTGTACTGAACTTTGGCCCGGTTTATGGCTATTGGCTTTTTAGTTTCGAAAGATGCAATGGTATCTTGAAAAACTATGCGACAAATAGAAAAGACGGGTTTGAGGGAACCTATATGAAGAAGTATCTTGAAGAAGCATACCAGGGAGATCTTATTCGCCAAACTTTGCCAATAATTCGACCTGAGCATTCGGCGATCATCCTTGAGCTCACTGCATCCACTGCCAATTCCATAGCCACTTCCACTTCCACTGCCACCTCAATCCAATTCGATATCAATGCTTTTCTTGATTCTCCTGAGATCAACTTTGATATTGTCAAGGGAAACGAGCCTTTGCCCCCTTCCGCACTTCCTTTAGCTATAAAGGGGGAGATTTCCATGGATGAATCCGAGTATGAGCATTTGTTGGAATACTATTGCGAGACATACGATGATCAAACTCTTGTTCATTATTGCCAGGCTGGTCATTCCAATAATTTTGTTAACAATCGGATACAGAAGTTTGAATCAATCAATCTTCTTGGGCAAATATACAAGAGCAAAACGAAGAATCAGCGTGGGTCGTTCATGCAAGCCTTGTTTGAGACAAGTGATGGTAGAAGTACCAAGCCATACGCGGGCCAAATTCAGTACCTCTTTGTCAATACTGCTGTAAACTCGTTTGCTGGTCATGCGAGCCAGCATGTATTTGCATATGTACGATGGTACAAGGAAGTTTTACTTCAGCCCAGAGCAGGAGAAGGAGTTGAGGTGAATGAGGTGGGGTTCGAAGATGACAGCATGAACAGCATTCTCCCAGTGCATAGAATCTGCTATCCAGTCGCAGTAGGCGAGCACCTTGGTCTAGAAGGCGAAGTTCAGATGTGTGTAGTTTCTTTGCCACGAAAAATATATATTTAGATTCAAATACAAAAATAAAACACGTATAAAAAAGAAAAATTAATTAATACAGACTAATATATATAGCTGCACGTTTATTTTTTATTATTTCTATAAATTTTTGTTTGTACTTGGCATGCTATACATGCATCTGTATACATCATGCTAATCCGTAAACATAAACAAGTAGAAAAAAGACTCTAAAATAGTTGGCAAGAAAAAAATGATTTATTTTGAAAAGCACCAATCTGGTAAAGTGACTGCCAAATTCTCGGGAATGCTCACCTCTTTCTCATAAGGGATGCGCTTTTTCAAGCTTTCTGAATTTTTCTTCAAATGGATAACAGTAAGTTCATCAATAGTACTAATAAACGTCTGGAGCTGGTTTAAAGAATAAATAGTATTAATAAAGTATTATTATTTTCTTTAAAACATAAATAGATGTTTAACATTACCTCATCAGTTCTCCAGCTGGGACGATATGCCCGCACTTTGTTATCTCCATCCGACTCGCCATCAGACATCACGTCAATAGAAAGAATATTTCCGCAATCATATTGATTCATGCCCTCATGAATAGCCTCTGTGTATGTCTGGTACGTGATAATACAACGGTCAAGAAGCTACCAAAGAGTATTGTATTAAAACATTAAATCAATAGTAAATTAACTTTATTTTAAAACTTACGGTCTTCTTTCTGTTGCGTCTTCTTCCAGCTTTATTTCTAGCCATAATCTTCTCTGCTGAGGTCCAGAAGACTCGCACTTGATTTTGGTAGTGATTCTTTATTATATTCATAATGACACTCTTTGACACATTTGTGCAACATCTTTGAGGTCTCAGGTACTTGAAGAGAGCCAGTGCAAGTGTCTTGTTGTACTTGTTGCCATACGTGCCAGTCATTGACCATGCTAATCTATTATTATTCTCAGCAACTTTGAGCAGGTCTGTGCTAACAAAGTTCGGTTTCTTGATGTAACTATTGATAAGTTGCTATAAAAACAGTATTAGATATATTAATCAGTAATGTTATTATTATCAATTTACTTACAGAAATCAAGGGATAATGTTTCGCTCCAAGGTCAAGATCATCATCCATGGAAGAAAAAGAATCCGCTGGTACAGCAGAAGGCATCACGGAATTTTGGCTGGTCACTGCCTTTTTTATTTCAGCATTTTCAGTCATGAGCTGAAGGACCGAGTTCTTCAAAAATTCATTTGTCTTGTTGGACAAATCCAGGCCATTCTTCAAATGAGTTATTGCATCAGTCACTCCTTTTGCATTTTCTTGCAAGGATTGCATCGACACATTGTTGGCTGCCAACAAGGTAAGGACGTGATCCATTGGGGTCACAGCGACTTGAACTTCAGGGGCTGTGTCAACTGCTACTTCTGGAGTTGGTGTATCAATTGGAGCAACAACACCTGCAATTGTGCTATTAAGAACAGCATTCATGCGTAGGTTGGGTCGGCGGGGAGCAGTAGGAATACGCTTTGTCATTTTCTGTTAATAAAATAAATATTAATAATTTTCAACTAATATTATACAATTCACTACACTTGTTATATCATATTTAAAATTCACATACTAGTAAAGAGGATAAGCGGTGCAGATTAACTCTCTACCTTTCATTTGATATTTAAGCACATCTCCCAACCGCTTGATCCACATTTAGACAACTTCTTTTCTAACTCAATGAGGCACAAAGTAGTATTTCAAGATGACGGTGGTCATCTTCTTTTGGAGTATTACTTTTTACAGCCCGCATTTTGTCAGGGTCAAACTGGATTTTAAGACAAGTCTTTTTTTTTCCTTTTTTTTCTTTTAATAACATTTATTATTGATATTTTCTTTGTTTCTCTTTTGCTTATGTTTTTACAATTTCACTTATAATTTTTTCTTTCTTTTATAGCTCAATACCAAATATGTGTCTCTTTGTTTGGCTATACTCTGTCTGATATATCAAGGTAGGATATCATTATCTTACAGATCTTTGTTACTCATCATATTGTTTGTCTAGCCATTGCTACTCATTTCCATTGAGTCTCATCATCTCTTAATCGAACATGATGGTAAGTTTTTTTCTTAAAAAAAATTCAAATTATTCTTTCGTCGTACTCATAGATATATATTTATTTTTATTATGATTTATTAGTTATGTCTAATATTATGCACGAAGACGTATAATCAGTAATATTTGGTAAGTTAACTACAATATATTTAATAAATACGCCTTTACTACGCACAATATTAATAATTATTCATTTTTAGAATGTATCTCTATTCAAAGACTACTGGTATTGTCTTGATAATTCTGAAGAACATGTTTATATCAATTGTATGTCAGGTCTTCTCCGCCTTGTAAGTATTTATAAAGAAATTTCAATTTAAATCATTTACTAATTCTTCTTTTCTATTAATCATTTTTTAATAGCATTTCCGCTATTAAAGTATGTATTCCATGTCTACTCCCGGAAGGCTTTAAATTATATATAGCGAGCAAGAAGTATTAGCGATTATAATAGCTATAGTATCAAAACTGTCGCGAAATTAGGATTTTTATCTAGAAAAGATTTTCCTATCAAATAAAACAAAATTGAACAAAAAATGTATAACCCAATGTTTTTCCAAAAAATAAATAAATAAAAGTAAAATAAATAAACAAACCAAAGAGGCTTGTTTATAAAAATCTACCCATGCTTTGTTTCTCTTTTCCATTGTAAAAAAACCTAGTTTCATTGCTTTTGTGTGTATAAAAAACCAACTATCAGCATTTCTTTATATTGTAAAAAACCTACAATCATCTCTTTGATAGTTTTTAAAGCATTTCTGCAGCCAATAAAAAAACCTGGTAAAAATAATAATATGGGACGCTAGCTCTTTATAGACCTCAAAATATAACACATAAAGAGGTAGACTCGATAGGAGTAAAGCGTAACTACAATATTTATTCAGTTTCCATAGTTTGCGGACTGACAATCGTTCTACATTGGGTTTTCGTGTACCCGTTGTTATGATGATACGCATCAGCACCATAGATGATATCGTACAATTGCTCAAAATGATATATCACAAAAATTGTGATGATATCGGCTCAATCATCTACATTTTTGGTACATTTGATCCAGATGAAATTACCCTATTTTTCCAGTGTGGTGAGTTGATAAGAAAACGATTGGAGCCAAAGAGTTTGATGTCATGGAAAGAATCGCAGAGACAATGTTTCTTCCAAGGTAGTATACAAAGCTGACATTGAAGATTGGAAAAGGCTTTCCTTACATGAAAGCCAATGACTGAAAATTCTGGGTACTGGTGTATTCTCCTGTTCTGCTGCATGGTGTTCTACCATTCGAAATGTACAACAACTGAATGAATTTTGTCCATGCATGCTGCTATCTTATCAAACTAAGAATCACATTTGATGAAGTGAACAGCACCCACAACTATTTTGAATCTTTTTGCAAAAAGGCTACCAAACTCTACACTCTCACCACTGGAAAAATAGGGTAATTTCATCTATGGTATAGAATACTATTATTTGTGGAGTGGTAGCCTAAATTTCCATCATTTTTGTCTTTTTTATTTTTGATGACAATGATAATGCTCGGTCTGTTTTATTGGATAAAAAAACGAGTTTACTCTTTTTTGTAAAAAATGTCTGTGAGATTTCTTTTTGGGACTTGTAGCCATATCGCAGAGTCAATAGTTGTAGGAAACTTAAACCAAATGATATCTTTTGAGTGAGATAATAAAGCTTTTTATTGTTGTAATATTTATTTATAAGTACGATGAGATTAATGATCATAATATTACTATAAATATTTTTGTTGTATATGCTCTACAGCCAATAAAATGTACATGACGACATGTTTTAACAAAAGTGTGTATTATTGTATTTTAGAATGAGGCAATCAATTACTGTTTAGAGAACTGCCCATTTTAACAACCGGAATAAACTATGTCATTTTGGAAGCTGGTATAATTTGGAATGATATATATTAAATTGTGTTCCTGAACAATTTCCCATTCTTGCCAATTCTAAAGATTTAGAAAATAAAACATATACACACAATATGTCAAACAAAAATATCAATTCAGAATGCAAATGCTCTAAATGCTCTTCCAATAGCATGGGATTTGTTTTGGTGTCTACCCAAACACTCAGAAGACATGTCCAACAAGATATTGTGAAACAATATCAGTTGGGATCTTGTAAGTTCAAATTTAAGAAAATTATTACTGAGATAATTATGATTAAATATTTATTTTCATATAATACGAGGTAGACTGGCGTCCCCAGCGGGACTGCATTGAGAAGAAATAACCATACCATGAAAAGAAAGAAAAAACTGTTTGTCTGAGTTTATTTGAATTTTGTTATTATAAAGGTTTGTTGTAATAATAAATATAAAATAATAGTAAGAAATATATCTTAAAGCCATATTTTTTTTGGGGGTTTGTCTTTTGATATTTTCAAAAAGGAAAGAAATTATTATACTTTGTCATATACACAATTAGTATTGACAATTTTTAAAAAAATATTAAAATATTTAAAAAAAAGTAAAAAAAACACAAAGATAAAGATAAGTATACGCAGAAATAACGTAAATACAAAAAATACAAAAATAAAAATAAAGCATATAGAAAAGGATTGCCATATTTGGATAAAGACATAGGACAGAAAGCATATGATATGGAACAGATTAGTTAATTTCTAGAAAGTACTTCATTATAAACAACATTGTTTATATAGACATTGTTGCTTGCTTTGGTAGAAATACTGTCCATATCAACTATGATTTTTACTGAGTTTGGAGTTCGGACCTGAGAGAGAGCAACATATTACTGCCCATAACCAAAGACATGGTTGGGAAGGTACAGACCAACTTTGTCAAGGATCTGGCCTTGGAACTTGTTGATAGTCATGGCAAAGGCAAGGCGAACTGGAAATTGACATCACTTGAACTCAATGGACATAGTCGATCCAGTTGGGTTCAGCTTAATTCTGGGGATAAGCACTACCTTTCCAGCACTTGATCCAGTTACAATGGTAGCCTTGATGACATATCTGCCAAAGTCATTGCATATAAGACGGGTATCATTGCAGAGGTGGTAGTATGCCAGGCTATGTTGTGAGTGGTAGTTAACTGGCCGGGGACAAAATTGCGGTCCCTTTGGTTATTAGGACACTGCAAACTGTTACTCTGTTGGTGACCAATTCCATTACAGCTGGAACAGTGGGGAATAACAGTGGTAGTGGCAGTGGCGATGGTGGTAGTCAAATCCAAGACTCTCTCAACATCAGAAACTTGCAAAGCCTCAAAAGCGTCAGTTAGATCTATAATAAAAATATTAAAAAATAATTAATAATTGTGGCAATTTATATATAATTTTAAGAATTACCTCTGTCGCTCTCTGCAGTATATTGTTCTGTGAAGGAGAGGTCAATTGACAACAGTTGTGTGGGCACAACAAAATCCCAGACAGCTTCAACTCTTGGTCTTGAAGCAGCAGCTAAATAGAAAAATAAATAGAGTAGAAAAAATGATCAGAATTTTTGCTGAATATTAATCAATTATACTATATTTATTTACCTCGACTACTCTCTGCAGGATATTGGGCAGCACGGGAGAGAGCTATGATTTCTGCTATGGTGAGCACCACACGACTCTGGACAGCTTCAACTCTTGGTTTCGAAGCAGCAGCTAAATGCAGAAATATATAGAGTAGAAAAAATGATTAGAATTTTTGCTGAATATTAATCAATTACACTATATTTATTTACCTGAATCACTCTCTGCAGGATATTTGGCAGCACGGGAGAGAGCAATTTTTTCTGCTATGGTGAGCATCACATGACTCTGGACTGCTTCAGCTCTTGGTTTCGAAGCAGCAGCTAAATGCAGAAATATATAGAGTAGAAAAAATGATTAGAATTTTTGCTGAATATTAATCAATTATACTTTACTTATTTACCTCGACTACCCTCTGCAGAATATTGGGCAGCACAGGAGAGAGCATTGATTTCTGCCACAGTAAGTACCACAGAATTCTGAACAGCTTCAACCCTTGGTCTCGAATCACCAGTTAAATAAACATATAAATGCAGATGAAAGCAAATAAGTTAGAAACTATGCAAGTCGATCTGATGGATTAAAGTAATCTGTTTTAATGTTATCTCTACTACTCTCTGCTTGATATTCTTCTTGGGCAGAGAGATTATCACTGGTTCTCTTTTGGGGAATCAAGAGAGTTTTGTGTCTTGGACTCAAAGAGTAAGAAAAATTTGATCCCCTGCTGTGACCCAATTGTTTACATGAAGCACAAATAGGTCCAGCAGAAGTCATATTGATGTTTGATAAATTGTAATTGGTTTTGTAATTAAGTTAAATTCAAGTGTAAATGGAGATAGAAAAATAGTAAAGAATATATGTAAGATTATTATTTTTTTGAAAGACATGAACTTTACAGGGACCCTATATATACTCTTTTTCAAAATAATGATTGTACCAATAATGACAGACTTGTCATAATTTAAAATAAATTTGAATCATATGTAAATTAACAATGCACTGAATTAACATGATAATTAGCACTGGAAAAACTGCCCTGATTAACAATGTGGCCAGGTTAGTAAACACATGTGTAGAAATAGTGATTTTTTCCACTCAGTGTGTTTTTTGAAGTTCAGGTCAAAGATGTAGTTTTAGTTGGTTTCATTGGCTAACAGAATTTTAGAATATCAATCTGGTACGGAAGGCTAAATTCACATACAGAGACCTATCATAATTCTCATTCTACCACCCCTTTTTTTTTATTCCTACTATTTTCTGGATTTACTCTCGCAATAATCTATTTATAAACTCATAGTAGAAAAATATATGTCTTTTACACACAACAGGCATTCTTGAAAACATTTGAATAAAGACTATGAATTGATAATATCATAATTGTCATGTGTCTTTCTATGTTTAATAATATAGAAAAGAACTTGTTAGAAGAATTTAATTAAACGACCATAAAATATAATGCTTTTTTTTTACTATAAAGTTGGTGTAAATAAAGTATATTTTACGCTTGTTCCTCTTTTTATTTTCAATAAATCACATCAAACAAAACACATAAAATGCCTTCTATCTCTCACCGCCGTAATGTTGTCTGCCGTTGTGCTCAATGTAGCAGAAATTCACAGGGATACTCATTGGTGACAAGCAGAACCGCTGAGCGCCATATTAGAAAAGATGAGCTTGAGAGAATCGAGAGACTGGATATGGCTGAAAGATTGGCAAATAGTATGTTATATTCAGGGTTTATTTTTCGATTACTGAGTAATAACTTCTTTATTTTTTAATTTTAATGAAACACAGCTGTGCAAGAAGGACAAATGATGGACGTTGATACCCAATATAAGAAAAGAAAAGAAAAAAAATATTTGAAAACCAGTAGAGACAATAAGCTAAACTAATCTATATTTGTATATATCCCGACCTGTCAATCTGAATCCATCGAAAAAATAGACGATCAGGCCGACTCACCTGATTCGAATGCCGCCACGATGGCTGACAATGTCTCGGTAGACGATGAGATCAGCGAGGTCAATGGCAATGACTCTGACATTGAAAGAGACATGAACTCTGACTCTGGCAGTGGTGAAGAAGAAGGTGTCGAGACAGACGTTGAAGAGTTTGTTAATGAAGGTCAGTCATAAATGATTTTGTTTTCTTAAAAACAGACCTAAACAAAATTTGTTCTAATTTATATTTGTTAATTTTAAATAGACCCATTTGATGCTCCTAACATGCCTGAAAACCCTGTCCATTGGTTCATTGCTACCTTTGCCGTTCTTTTTATCTCGTGTTATGTTGTTAACAAAGGTGCCGCCATATTGATTGAATTTATCAATCAGTTACTCAAGATCTACGGCGAAGATTTCCAATTACCAACAAGTCTTATTGGCCTGCAAAGAATGACTGGTTTTTCCAATTACGCCAATGGTATCAAGAAGTCTGTTGTATGTGAAGACTGCCACAAGGTTTATGAACAAGATGGTATCTCCTTATTTTATCCTACGGAGAGTTTGAATTAGTATTTAATTTAGTTATGTGGCTTTCTAACTTTAATGACAGACAGTGGCTTTTGCATCCCACACATGGCATTTTTTTTTCAACAAATAATCACTTCCCTCTTTCTTAAAAACAAACTTCAATTATGTCTAACAACAATATAAACAACACTATTTATGATATTTCCACCATTCAACAAGTCTTGATCAACTTGCCTTTGGAAGGAATCAAAATTCTTCCTTTGAATTCGACAATATTAGTAAAAGCTAGTGAATGGGAAAAGTGTCTGGAGCGAATCAATGTCTTATGCTCAACAAAATAGAATAAAAAGCATAAATATTCTGGAAAAGGTTTAGTTTTTGGAGAGACTAAAAAATGCCACCGTGCTGGCCAATATATAACAAACTGCCAATTACGTCTTGCCCAGAAAGATATGAAGGAATGCTCTTGTACAGCTGCCTTAAAAATCATACAGCATCTCGACAACCCCAATGTTGTTACATTTTGCCAAACAAGGGCATATGTAAACCATGTTCTTGGAGACTGAGACGAAGTCAGAACTCTTCCTTTGCCTTCTGAAGCCATAAAAATTATTGAAGATCAGTTGAAAAGTGGCAGCAGCTGTAGAAGTACAAGAATTTCAGTTCTTAGACAGATTGATAGTTGGAGAGTTGGTGTTAGAAAGCCTAATTATGAAGAAATTTACAACAGAATGAGAAAGGTCTGTCAATGAATATAACAGAGCTTTCGTATTAAATTAATATTTGTATATCAAATAAATACTTATATATAAAATAGATGACTACTTTGTTATATATGTTTGCTTCTGATGAAAATGCATCTATTTCCATCTGGTTAAATGTAAAGCTAGCAGAACAAAACTATTGCATTTTTGAAATCAATCTTTCTGTTTATAATGACAGTAAAAAACAATTTGCCTTTGGATTTCAATCACCAATGCAAGTTTCAATCATGAGAATCTCGCAATCTTTTTGTCTTGATGCCACTCATTCCATTTCGTCCAGAAGCGACAAAGTATTATATACTTTGGTCACTCGCCATTCTCAAACAGGAAAGGGATTCCCTGTTGTATACATGGTGACAAACAACCAGACAGCCATACCCATCAAACTTTGGCTTGACCACCTTTGCATCAAGAGCAGCTTCATACCAATGAATATCACCATTGACTGTAGCATTATGGAGGTTAATGCAATCAAAGAAGCATTACCTCATGCTACAATTCACTACTGTGATTTTCATGTTCTTTGCACTTGGCAGCACAACCTTGACAGCAAGATTAAACTTAATGCCTCTTATATATCAAAACAACTTGGGAATTATAAGACTGCACTGAAGAACTACCTGAGACACATTCTCATCAAGTCCAACAAAGACGTGTTCCTAAGAGCAATTGAAGATTTTAAACTGATGGTTCAGGATCAACCTCAGTTTTTGAAATATTTTGAGAAGAAATGGACTGAGAACGAAAAATTGTTGCGAAGATGGGGGCGCCTGTACATTAGCCAACAACATCAGAGATATGTGACAAACAACTATGTAAAGTCATGGCACAATCAACTCAAGACAATCTACTTTGGTCGTGCACGCATCAGAAGATTGGATCGACTGGTTTTTATCTTGACAAATGATGTGGAGTTCTATTTTGAACAAGAGGTTGAGCGTATTCACTTCAACAATGGTAAGATGGGTCCCATTGATAATGAGTTAGCAAGAAATTCTTTTGTTGCTTCAAAAATCCAAAATGACATGCTCCCTTCCATGATTCTCAACCCTTTGGGTAAGACTGGTAACAGCATAGATGATTATAATGTTGAGTGGCAAATAAGATCTTTTGTAACAGAAGATAAGTAGTATAACATCAATATATCAAATGACTTGATACAAAGCTGCACCTGCCCGAACTTTCGGACCTGCCAGATCCCATGCAAGCATTCACATTTGTTGAAGCATTACTGTGGGGCAAAATTCAGCTTCATCGAGCAACGGGAGATAGCAGGAGTGGTATTGAACCGACAAGATGCTGTAAATGCAAACGAGAACGAAGTTGAGGAAGAAGTAGAGGAGGAATTAGAGAGTGGAGGTACTGCTGAAGATAGAGGTATATATGTCTTTGACAAAATTGCAGCTTATTCTGCAACGATGCATCACGGCTTTGAAGATCTTCAAACTTTGAAGACAATTCCTGGCTTAGATCAAACAAAGGCAGATCTTATAAAAAGAGCACTCGCAGATGCTGTGAGGTTGATGGATGAATATAGAGGTGAGGACCCTTCATATTTTAGAAACTTGAATACTCAGAGATAATAATAAAAATAATAAATATATATCATTAAAAGATCTTAAAAGTACAAGAAAAAATATTTCTGATTGATATAAACAAATACAATTCTAATTGAATTTACCAAAAGTAAAACCTGTCACTACCTCAACGGATTTTCAAAATTCAAACTCTCTGTAGGATAAAATAAGGAGATACACAAGATGTGCCTCTCCCTACTCATTGCGACTTCAAAAAGCATGGTTCTCGATCAGCATGCAATTGTGAATTGATGAAGGTTTCATCTTCTGGTGCCATGGTAGCCAAGCGATCATACATCTACAACTCTATCCAGAGATCATTACAAGTTTTCTTTCTTCGTTCTGGGTTTGAGCAAAAAATCAGACAATGGAACAAAGAGCTTAAGGTCGTAGATACACTATGCGACGTCTATGATGGTGCTATGTGGAAGGAGCTAAAGGACCAAAGTGGCGTATCGTTTGTGGATGAACCTCGTTCATTGATGCTAACAATGAACATCACCTGGTTCCAGCCGTTTGATGGCGTTACATATTCAACTGGAGCTATCTACCTTGCGATAAATAACTTGCCTCGTGAGGAAAGATTTAAGCCTGAAAATGTCATCCTTGTTGGTTTGATGCCTGGTCCTAAGGAGCCAAAGACCGAAGAGATCAACCACTATTTAAAGCCAATAGTCGATGAATTGCTGCAGTTGTTTACGGGGATAACCAGCCCGACCTTTGAGTGCCCAGCCAGTGTTAATGTACGTGCCGCGTTACATATGGTTGCCTGTGACATCCCCGCCACCAGGAAGACCAGTGGATTCACCGCCCACAACAGTACTTGTGCATGCCCCAGATGTGTGAGGCAGTTTACCAGGTTACCAAGCACCAATCAGGTCGACTTCAGTGGGTTCGACTATTCGACGTGGAAAATCCGTAGCGGTCTGGAAAACAGGTTGCATGCTGAGGAGTGAAAGAGTGCCAGTACGCCCTCAGAAAGGCATCAGTTGGAAATCGAAAATGGTGTTCGATGGTCGCAGCTGCATTGCCTTGGATACTTTGATCTAGTACGTGGAATGATCATCGATCCCATGCATAATTTATTCCTGGGGACACCAAAGAGAATGATGGAGCGGTGGATAAAAGAAGGACTGATAGACGATAGAAAGCTAGCTATGATGCAAACAATGGCAGAGACAATGGTGGTGCCAATGGATTACGTGGTGTTGAAATCGAAGATTGGAAAGGGCTTTCCATACATGAAAGCTGATGAATGGAAGTCCTGGGTGCTAGTGTATTCGCCTATCTTGTTGAAGGCCGTCCTGCCAATTGAAATGTTCAGAAATTGGATCAGTTTTGTTGATGCCTGCCGCCAATTAGTAAAGCCAAGCATCACGTTCTCTGACATTGACGACGGCCATAAATTTCTTCAAGAATTCTGTACTGAGTGCCAGCGTATTTACACTCCAACTATTCTCACCTGTAACATGCATTTACATCTCCATCTTTGCGAGACCATCCGTGATTTTGGACCAGTATATGGATATTGGCTCTTCGGGTTTGAGCAATATAATGGTCTGCTAAAGAACGTGAATACGAACAGAAAAGATTCCTTTGAGGTTACATACATGAATAGTTTCGTCCAAGATACATTCAAAGGTGATTTCGTTCATGCTGCTCTCACATGCCCAAGCCAAGTACCGTTTCTTCCTCTTCTCGCCAAGCTTACTGCCACAGCTCAACCCTCCACTTCAAAAAATACAATAACTTTTCCCCAGCACCCGTTCAGACTATCAGCCTTCATCCAAGCATACTCAAACCCTTCTCTTCCAGTCCTCGGCAATGAACCTCTTCCTCCATCCGCATTTCCTCTCCTTATCGAACCCCCATCAGCAATGAGTGATGTTGACTATCCTCATTTGCTTGATTACTATAAAGTCGCATACTGCATGCCAAATCTTGAAGGTTACCAGCATCCCTCCTCTCCATTCTCCTTTGTCGACAACCAAATCATAAAGTTGAAATCAATCAATTTGCTTGGTCAGGTTTACAAAGGCTGCAAATATGCTTCTGGTCGCGGCTCATTTGTTCAATCTCTGTTCCTTGGAAGTCAAGGCAATAATCGGTTGGCATACACTGGCCAAATTCAGTATCTGATCTTGCACTCTTTCACTCCATCAGTAGACAACACAGAGCTCCAAACACGTGTCGTTTATCAAGATAAACACGTGTTTGCGTTTGTTAAGTGGTTCCAGATTGAGCATGACCGTTCAAGAGAGTTGGAAAGTGTTGACATCTGCAGTGCAGATTTTATTGCGTGTGATTTTGAATGCATCTTGCCAGTACATCGAATATCATCAGTTGTTGCAACATGTGATTATAAAACCAACACAAATAATAAGAAAATACTTGTCAACGCTTTACCACACAAACAATACAATTAATATTTAATACATTTCTTTTTTAATAAAAAATTTCAATACATAAGCTAATGTAGTCTTATTATATATGTTGCGAACAATACATATGTGTTAAGAAATTTTGATAGTAAAAGAAAAAAAAAACGACAAAAAATGAGTTTTATTTATGACCCATATTTAAGAGCCCATTGAGGTAGAGCAGGATCTAAATCAATTGGGACTGTTGATTCCACTGTTCTACCATAAACTCTCTTAAGCAGTTGGCGGGAATTTGCACCCAATTGCTTAACAACAAACGAGTCAACCTCCGTAATGAATTTGTTAAGCTAAGTAACAAACATATATTAACATTCAGTCTGGCATCATTCAAAAAAGAAAACTGTTAGGTTTTACCTCGTCACTTCTCCAACTTGGGCGAGCAACACGAATCTCATTTCTTGGCTGAGAGGGGGACATATTATCGTCTGATTCGCCTTCAGACATGACCGACTTTTGGATCAGTCCAGAGCAGTTTCGACCCATCTTGAGATCAATGTCAGCCTTGTAAGCATCATAAGCAAGGCGACGGCGAGTGTAGTTCTAAAGGAAAAAGACAATACAATTAATATTCTAATTGTTATTATTTAGCATAAATTGAAAATATAGTTTACATCAGTTTCACGGCCAGATCTTCTTGAATTAGTATTCAAGGCTCGTCTTGTTTCCGGAAGTTCCCTTTGCTGGCGACGTCTACTACAGAAGTTTGTATATATACACTTGCGAAGGTCGCGTGTCCTCATATCAGTGCCAGCAAACTTCTTTTCCAAGTAATACAAGAGTTGTTTGACTAACTCTCTATTTGGAGAGCGATCAAAACGAACATCAACTGCCCACTTTGGTTTTATGGCGTTCGCTTGGATTTCTGCCTGGTCTCTTGATTTTAGCTTTGGGTTCCACATATAATCATGAATGTATCCCTATTATATTTTAATTAGCAACAAGATTGGCAAGTGTCTTTTGTATCTTAATACTTACAAATACAGCGTTAGTATCACTTGATTCAGTGATGGGAAGGGCAGCAGAAGTGGATGCAACACTAGTGGGCACATGCGCAGATGCTGGGAGGGCAGACAAGGCATCAATGCCATTAATGGCGGTTGTGTTACCGGTGATTACTACACCGATTCTTGTATCCATCAATGTGATCTTATCCTTCATGGCCTTCATCTCTTCTTTCATCGCATTCAAAGCTTGTAGCAACTGGACATCAGTGCTAGCAAGAGAAGGAGCGAGTCTGCAGTTGGGGGTAGGCATTATCTGTAATACATTATAATATTTTCAATTGTTAATATTAGTTCTTTTTCTTTTTTATTCTCTTTTGTAAGAGACAATCCATCTATTTTGTTATGTAAATTACAATAAATTCGCAACGTAGATTTGTTGAGATGATATAATCAAGAGTGAGTGACATTGAATTGCAAGTAGAAATATTAAGTATTTATAGGCGGTAGTGATGCTTCAGGAACACTTCAAAGACAACTTCTTGAAACACTGAGATGCAAATCGGCCTTGATATATTTTTTGGCCTCAATTGATCACCTCTTTTCAGTTTTTTTTTGCTATCGTTTATTGGATAAGCTTTTCGGTATTTTGTTTCAAATGTGGAAAAAAAATTTACGTCTTTTTCTTTCTTCTTTTCTGCCCCTTTCCTCTTTTCCAACGTTTGTCATTATTATATTAGTGGCTTTTTTTTGGTAACATACTTCTTTATTAAATACTTTTTTATAAACAATAAAAATTAATACATTCTTTTATTATCATAATAGATACTCGTTTGCTCTCATTTAAATGCATTCATTTCACAATCGCTGTCCAGATTAACAAAGGTCAATATTATATTTTGCGAAATTGACATCTATAAAAATCCTTCTGACTTGTTTTTTTTTATTACAGACTTGATCATCAAGAATAACTGCTACAAATGAATTTGGTTAAAAACATCAAGGTAGTATATATATATATATATATTATTTTGACATGTATCTTACTAAAATGAAGTCTTATTATAGATGAACACTGTTGATTCTGTCTTTGATTTCCCTTACATTATACAGCTGGAAATGACATTACATGGTAAGGATCACCACTTTATTTTTTATTTTAGTTATATTAATATTATAATGTGTTAACATAAAATATTATTATTTTTCACTAGAGTTCTATCAAGTGTTTACAAAGACAATCTATCTCTGTTAATATATATTCTTGCTACTGGTATGTAAATTATTTATTATTTTATTCGATTCACAAAAATTAATGTTTTTCGTTGTTTTTATAGGGAAAGATATCATAAGGAACGCCATGGATTATCAATATCGACATCTATTTTTTGCTCGCTCTTTTCCAATATTTACAATATAAGTATAAAAGTGTACACAAAATGTAAAAGCATACTACATTAAATGTAGTACCCAGCACACATAGCTAATAATTTTTCTATGCTTCTTAAAGACTGTTGTATTTCAACAAACAGTCTGCTTTCTTTTTATATTTTCAGGTATTTCTTTTCTGTAGATAATTATTCTATTCAAACAGTATCAAGCAGACCAGTAGAAGCAATAACGGATATCCAATAAATCAATACTATAAGATTGTTATAGTTCTAGAAACATTCTGTTCTTTCGAAATAAATACTATTATAAACTTTTACCAATAAAACAATTTCTGAAATTAAAATAAAAACGATTGAACTATACTATGGTTCAGAATCCAAAGAATTGCTCAAGTATTGAATTTAATTGGATATAAAAGATAACGAAGAGGTGTAATGTTGAACTATACTACTGTGTCAAGATCGAAAATAAATATATTATCCACCTTTAAAGCTCCATATAAAACATATAAAAATAAAACCTTGGTTTCAAAAAACTCTTTTCAATATCCCAAGTCAGATCAACACACCAAAAGTGCTAAAGAACTATATCCCCGTCATTTTTATTTGACCCCACACATGTGTATAGCTGGTCATGGCACATGGTGCTAAGACGAACTTGTTACATGGTGATATGTATCTGGACTCAATGTTAAACCTTGTCTTGACACCTGAGTAACTACGCCTTTACACATACGTATGTCAGATCATTTTTCCAGTGTAGAATAAATTCAAGAGAATATCTTCAAGTAATATTGAATAATAGAGTAAAATCCATGTGTCAAGGCGCAGTAAGATGACTTCTTCAAGTAATAGTAGCTAAATTAGGTAAAGTATAGCTGTAAAAGTTCATTAAAATGACTTGTTAAAGTAATAAAAGTAAGGTGACAAAAGGAACAGTCAGTTGTCAAAGTAGTGTAGGTTAACCTTTTAGAATTAACATGTGTATCAGATTACAAATGCTGCTGAAAGTGCACGTTTCAATATAGCTTCTTGAAGTAACAGTATATATAAATTCTTGAATATCCAATTGTCAATGCAAAATCGTATGTTTTATTTTACTTTATCAGTTATTATTATAACATATAGTATATAATATTAATGATCTTTGCTTTTAAATTAAAAAGTAGTAATAGCCAACACTTTTTTCTTTTTTTGTTGTTAATTAATACAAATCCAGGTATCAGGGCGCAGCACAATTGTAACATACAAAGGAATCATTATTTTTATTTTATTTTTATTTTTATTTATTATTTATATTGAATAGCTTTTGGTAATAGCTAAAATGATATATACATATATTCACTTTATTCTTTAGATCGATATATTTTTATTACAATTACTATACAATTAAAAATGATCTGATTTTTATTTATTTATATATAATTTATAAGTATAATAATAATAATAATAGTTGGTAGTAATAAGAAAAAAATATATAATTTTTAAAGATGTTCAAAGCAAACAGTGACTTAATAGTAAAGATATTTTGTTATATGGACATGATTTATATTACAATAGAGATTTATCAATAATTGAGATATTGAATGCAATTGAAAGATGATTAGATTCCATATAACTCACGTGCAGAGTACCTCTCTTTCGTTTTAACGGTTTGATGTAAGTCATATGATTTATAACTTCCTTTCTTTCTCACACCCACTGAGGTTTCTCTTAAATATGGAAATTTCTTGTCAAAACCAAATTTTCTATTGGCTTAGAGTATGAATTGAGATTAAACATAAAAAGCTTCATATTTGGGGGAGCAAAATACTGGTTTTATCCATTCAATTGGCGCCCATTTCCATCTAATTAGCGTCCGTTTCCATCTAATTAGAACCCATTGACATCTGATTGGCTTCCATAGAAATTGAATTTGCGTCCATTGCCAACTGAATTTGCTCCCATTGCCATCTGAATTTGCTCCCCCCCTTTTACTATTGGCGGAAGGGTACATGGCACTCAATTTTTTTATCCTTGCGCCTTACAATTTTTTTTATATAACCGTAGTATTTTTTTTTGTAAACGTCGTACTTTTTTTTGTAAACGTCGTACTTTTTTTTTGTAAACGTCGTATTTTTTTTTGTAAACGTCGAATTTTTTTTATATAACCGTAGTATTTTTTTTGTAAACGTTGTATTTTTTTATATAACCGTAGTATTTTTTTTTGTAAACGTCGTATTTTTTTTTGTAAACGTCGTATTTTTTTTATATAACTGCCATATTTTTTTATATAAGTGCCAAACGCCTAATGTAATAGCACTTCAATATATGTAGATCTTTCTACAAAGATACGTCATAGAAAATATCTATAGAGAGAACTAACAGAATATGTAAACTTTTCTCCAGATTACTTTATTAAAGTTAAATACCTTACTGCAGTTATAAGATAATAAAGCAAGTATCTCATTATAATAATTATGTTAAAATTGAAAATGCAATGATATTATTTGTATTCTTTCTTTATTGCAGAGTAAGTTTCAAATAAAAGATTCATTTTTTCGTCACTTGTAGCCTCCTTGTTGTTTTTAATGAAAAAAACAACTGGAGACTTTCTCCACTTCAAAATATAGCCACCAGCAGTTGTTTGTTTCATATTTACTATCTTGCTGGCTTTTTTGATAGTTAATCCCCTTATGAAGTAGAGGTAAAGAAGCTTTTTTATATCTTTATCCGTAGGCTTTTGATATTGCCCTCTACTTTTTTTGGGGGTTTCGTCTGTTGTTGACGGGGCAGAACTTTTTGGATCTTCTGGCATTTCAGGCTCTTCAAGCTCTTCCATGATTTTTTCAAAGGCACTGTTATATTCTTCAAGTTTTTCGTGTAACATTGTAGGGTTTTCTGATAATAAAAGGTGAAAAAATAAAGAAATAGGAAGATATGTTAAAGTGACATATTTTATATAAATATAGTTATATCTAGCACATAGCAGTTATAATTAAATAGTAATTACTTAAGATGCAAGATAAAAATCAGAACACAAGTTGAAGCAGCAAGAATAGATGTAAAGAAGATTGAGTTGTTGTTAAATAGTATTAGTCATTATATTTTCAGCTTTTTATATCAAAAAATAATATTCCAAGGTCCACTAAATAAAGTAGTACAAATTGAACTCAAGGAGATAAAAAATAAATAGGACAATATATTACCCGCAGCCATAAATTTATTATAAACATTCTTTTTTAAAAGAGATATCATAATTCTCTCTCTTTCCATTTGGTGTTTATATACCAAAACTGTTTATTTCTCTTCTTAAATAAGCAATGAATCTTATTATCATGCTCACTTCAACAACTAAATATTACTCTGACAATGAAAACACTGCCTAAAGCTCTACACCTCATGGATTTTTTTTATTATTTCCTGATCACATTATGTTTCTGTATGTAAATAAAGCCTATACCTCGGAGTCATTGATATTAATCTCTAAATAATCTATAGTATTTTGAACAAAAGCTATAAATCTGAAAAGAAAACGTGACGATTCAACCCTCCACCTACAAAGAAACTACAAGATCAAACATCTACCTGTACGATAGGAACCAGTCTACACATATTCATAATGCTTTTAAGTGCATTTCACCGACTATACTTTTTCGAAATCCAACAGTAGAATTCACTCTACCAACCACACAAAAACTTGCCAATTTTTATCTAAAATATCCAGTAATCTGATTGACTACCACAGCAATTGTATTTCTTATGAACCTGGTCCTACACAAGCATCTAATACCATTACAAAAAAGAATCCAAAAATGCTATATTTATTCAGCACCTGCTCCAACCATTTTACAATGTCAGAATCCTGATCTTCTTAATATCAAACTCAACAACTCTTTGTAATCTGCACTCGAAACAAGTAAATGTCCAACAATCTGTTAAACAACTGAAAGCGGTTCAAGAATTATACTTTGCTCACAATACTACCCGATCTCAATTTTGGAAACCCTCATGATACAAAATACCAAAAAAAAACCAAATATTACACACACAAAAACAGTAACAAAAAATAGCACAAGCTCATGACAAAAAAAAGAAATAAAAAAAGAGATGAAAAAAAAAAGAGATGAAAAAATAAAAAAAAATAAAAAAAAAGAAATAAAAAAAAATAAAAAAAAAAGAAATAAAAAAAAAAAATAAAAAAAAATAAAAAAAGAAATAAAAAAAAAGAAAAAAAAAGAAATAAAAAAAAAAGAAATAAAAAAAAAGGAAATAAAAAAAAAGAAATAAAAAAAAAGAAATAAAAAAAATAGAAATAAAAAAAAGAAAAAAAAAAGAAATAAAAAAAAGAAAAATGTAATAGCAATTTTAAAAATAATTCTCCAAATAGTATAACTAGCATTTTTATTCATAAATTTTTATAATATACATAACCATTTTTTCGCAAATAATTTCTGAAAAACTGAAAAACTGAAAGTCTCAATAACTGAAAAAATGAAAGTCTCAATAACTGAAAAACTGAAAACCTTAATAACTGAAAATAAAATAGTATCTAACCGCAGAAATTTCTGAAAAACTGAAAATCTCAATAACTGAATTTCGAGCTTTTCCTTGGCTCTATACAAAAAAAAACTTTCTTTTTTTTATTTTTTTTTATTTTTTTATTTTTTTTTGGTTGGGCAAACCCATGAGGAGAAATCCCACCCCTTCCTTCGAGACAGAGGACAGGACACCATAAAGGCTCTGGTAGCACTGTAAATCGGCTAATAAAATAAATGTTCTTAAAAGTGTGAAGAAGCTTAATATGTAAACATTCATTATTCTTCAACATGTTCTTTATCCAAATATATTAAGACAACAGGACAAGACTATACCTTGATAGAAACGTTTAAGTTATTAAAATATATATTTTTTTGGTATATATACCCCAGTGTCTTAATAAAAGTTTCTCAGTTATCTTTCTTCCTCGATTTTAACACCCTTTTTATTTTCAAAAAAAAATGCCTACTTCCAACAACTCCCTCGAATTTGTTATGGACAAGCACTGTAAAATGGTCAGTCACAGCGGTTCTGCAGACCAAACCCAGTTTTCTGGAATTGCTTTCGACCCCTTGTGCGATTTCAACCAAGAGATTGTCGACGAAATGCATGGAGAAGTTGTACTCCGATCTGTGACAGATGTCTTTGTCAACCATGCCGATATGGAATGGACCCATACCTCGGCCGGAAACCCAGCAGTCACAAACCTCCTCAGTCTCAAAAGTTTCCTGCCAACCGAAGTCAACGAGGCCACAACCAAGACAATTGTTGCACAGAAGCCAAAGACGAATCTGTTGGAGAAGGTCGATCCTGATTCTGTTCCCACTGCAGAAAGCATACACTGGAAAAATAACAATAAATACACACCGGGAAATTCAGGCATACTATTGTGAATATTCCGCATTTTACAGTGGGGTTTTGCCTATTTCCACTGGTACCAAAGCTGATCTGGTTACATGTGCACAGACCTGCTATCTACAAGTGTAAAGTTCGATAGCACTAGTGAAGTTGGGGTCAATAGTAATTTTATATCTTTGTATATAATAGAGTACCAAGAAAACTTTATTTCAAACTTTGTTTTTTTGCTGTAATACAATCTGTTTCCATGTTAAAGGTTAATAATCAGGGACTACGTCGCATGTGTATTGTTGAACTATCCCTGGGTGAATAGTTAGAACCATGGACATTTTATTGCTTATAAGCCAATCATTAACACTCTTTATTATGAGGTCATAGATTATCTGCTCCCCCAATTACTTGATATTCAATTATTATTGGTTTGAATTATAGTTTATTTTTGTATTTATTAGAAAAAATAGAATGATTCTAGGTTGATAGTATTGGAATAATATTATATGCCTCGGGCCGTCTTCACCGGTATCCTTCATATGACTCAAATCAAGCAGTGCTTTATATATAATGTTTGTAAACCCTCATATTCAGTAGTTATCTTTGGCACAGACACTATTTAACATAATAGAAGAGAAGTTAGATGTGTATTTAAATATTTACATGTTGTGAGTGATATATTAATTTGAGGATACATACAATATAATGACTGAAGAAGATAAAAATAAAACTTTGAGAGTTCGAGGCATGGCGTCAAGTATAATTTCTTTAACAATGAAAATAATATAGAGAAGTTAGTTTGAGTGAATTGGGTGACAGAATATGTAATGAACATACTCAAAGAAAGTCAATTTATTTGTAGACCTAGATAGTACTTGTCAAGAGTTGATATAACCTTTAGTAAAAAACATATATTAATATACAGTATAAATAATACTATCATACATATTAAGAGAATAAAAGAAGAAGTCTTACCATGTCAATGATGGCGCCAAGAGATAGAGGTTCTTGATTCATTGCGTGTTTGGCAGATGAACATTCATCTGTAATAAAAATTATATTCTGTCAGATAAATATTAAAAGTAAATAAAAAATAAAATATTACCGTGTTGATGGTCTTGTTTAATTGTAGGGAATATTTTTGGCGATATTGTCTATAAAAAAGAAGGAGAAAAGTCAGAATAATTTTATATGATGATGACATGAAGTATAGTTACTAACCTGGACTAATCCGGATGGCCATTGTAAAGAGAATACATCAGAAGGAAAAAACACGCTAGTATCTATGACAACTGAAATAATAACTATTATTTAGTTACATTTGAAGAAAAGAATTGCTTTAAAAAAAAAGAAGATATGTTACCAAAAAAGTTTGCGAATATAGTAAAACACTAAGAGAGTATATATGTATCTATGACAACAGAATGTGTTAATCTTGTTGTTGTCTGTACAGAAGTATTTTTAAGAAGAATGTATCTTACCAGTAAAATTGACAGTTATAACAAAAATCAGAAAGAGAAAGAAAAGAAAAGAAAATGGTCGATAAGGAAAAATATGGAAAAATATGGAAAAATAAAAAAAATAAGTAAATAAAATACAAAAAAAACAAAATAGGCAATTAAAAAAAATGAAACTCAAAAAAAATATCCAAAAAGCATAATAGATATAATGGTGTAGTATCTAAAAGCAATCTTTGTATCAATTTACACAGTGTGTGTACAAGAAGTTACTTTAGATATATTCTTTTAACCAAGATCAATCAAGACTAGACATCCTTTTTTTTGGAAATATAAATATACGTTTTTGCTACAATCTTACTCACCCTTGCTCACGCACTCTTACAATTATTCTTACTTATACTCACACTTTCTCTCTCTATCTTCCCATCTTTTTCTGTCTTTTATTTTGGTATGTTTGATAATAAATATAATTGTAGTGTATAATAGAAATTTATTCAAAGAATATAAAAGCATTAACAGTTAATACATATTTGAACTTATATTTTTTAAATTAATAGAATATGTCTAACCAAAATGAAAGCTATCCCACTCGACGCACTCCTGCTGAGAGAGAGATGACAAACTCTCTTGCCATCTTGCGTCGTGACATGACCACTGTCATGAAAGACGTTGCTGATATCAAAGCAAAAACTTCGAACACTCCTGTGTCTGCTGTTTTGCAGAGTCAGCCGATGGCTTTAGTGCATGCTGTTGCTCCTGTGAGCATGGAAATGAATGTAGCTGGTTCTCCCACCATGGCTTCTGATGCAAAATCAGTCAACAAAACAAAAGCCTATGTATGTATCATACATATAGTAAGTTATATCTTTAATAACTTACCAAGATTCAATAGAGACTTCTTCGGGAGCATTTGTGGGACCCTAAGTTCAAGTCAAAACATTTGGCTGAAATTCAAGCCAACAATGGCAAGCCAAGGTGGAACACGGCTGTCAACTTCAACCAGTCGCCAAACACTGAGCTGACAGAAAACCTCGTTGCCTACTTGGAAAGAAATTTCGTAGGAGCAGGACTGAGAAAAAGTGATGTTCGTGACTTTGTCTACACGAACTTCACTAGCAGAAAGCGTGCAGCTAATAAGTCTCAGGCTAAAAAGAAGTCAGACAATGCTCGCAACAGAAGGAGTAGCCGCGAAAAGGAGGTAAGTTATACTTTATTTATTTATTATTTGAATAATTCTTATCTAAGTCATTAATTTAAAGCAAAAAAAGAAAACTAATTTAATATTTTCAACAGCACTTGAAACGTCGCAAAACAGCGTACCAGTCTAACAAGACTGCTATTGATGACGAGATGAAAAGAGATTGCTCTGGTCTCATTATAGAAGAGGCTATGTCTGTTGGTGAGTCAGACGATGGCACTTCGCCTCATGTTTCTTATAGTGGGCTTCGTCTTCGTCGTCCAGGTTGGAGAAGTGATGAGGTACTTAGTTTTTTGAAAGTTGAAATATTTAATTTAGTTAATATATTATATTGTATTATACTGAATAAAATATTAATGTCTTTAATATAGTACAACCACTTCATCACACTTGTTGACAACAAAGTGGTAGCTGATTTAGGCTTAAATAGCCATCAATTGCTGTCACGTGCTTTTGGCGAAACCGTTGAAGGACCAGTCCCTGATGCAATTGCGTCACAGTTTCCTCAGTGGGCTCTTAGAAACGGGCCCTAAATAAAGTTTATATTTTTTGTTCTTTTTTTCTTCATTCATAACGTCCTATACTTTAAATAACCAAAAAAATGCATAAAGAGGCATTACTTGTTCTTTGTTTTTATTTAATTATTCTCATAAAAAATCATAGTGCATAATTATTCATAAAGGCTTCAGGCATAGTATTTTTTCGGCATAGGAATGACCAGCATTCTTTCTTCGTTCATATCAGTTACATCTACAGCAGTTGCGACCTCTAAGTGTATGCGATGTACAGGCAAGATGCTGTAATAATTATCAGCAGAGAATTCTGGCAAGCAGATTGCAATACCTTCATCTCTGTGTTCATTGTCATTTGTCGAATTATACCATCGGATGTATGCAAAAACATGCTGGTCTTGATGTAATGTTGATGCTCGGTGGTTTGGATGAGGAGGCAGAGTAAATGAATGTATAAAAAGATACTGAATTTGTCCGGTATATAGGCTTGAAGTTCGGCCATTGCTGCTACGGAAGAAAGCTTGAACGAGTGACCCGCGCTTACCAGAACTGTTATTCCCAATATATGTTTGGCCAAGGAGATCAATTGATTTCAATTTTGTGATTCGGTTATTTACAAAATATTGTGACAATCTGGCATCGTGGTAAGAAATGAGATTGGGCATGGCATAGGCGATTTTATAATAATCTAACAATTGAGGATAATCAATATCACTCATTGTTGATTCTTTTAAGGACTGTAAAGGAAAGGTGGATGGGGGGAGTGGTTCATTGCCTTTGATAGGTGCTGCTCGACTTAAGGATGAGTCTACAAATTGTTGCAGTCGGAAAGGTTGTTGGTTGGTTGGAGCATAAGTGGCATAGGTCGTTATAGGTGCGGTCGTAGAGGTAAGTTTTTCGAAAAGAGGAAGGAATGGAATGAGGCTTGGACATGATAACGTATTTCGTACGTAATCAGCTTTGTATGCGTCTGCAGTGAATTTTGTCATATAGGTTGTTTCAAACCCGTCTTTTCTGTTTGTCTTGTTATTCTTTAACAAACCATTGTATCTCTCAAAACCAAAGAGCCAATAGCCATACACGGGTCCAAAATCACGAATTGTGTCATGAAGATGGAGGTGCAGGTGCATGTTGCAGGTGAGGACTTTTGGTTCATATGTATCTTCACAAGATTGACAGAATTCTTGTAGATATCTGTGTGCTTGGTCTATTTCGATGAAACTGATTGACGGCTTTACAAGTATACGGCATGCTTTTACATAGTGCATCCAGCCATTGAACATATTGGACGGAAGAACTGGTTTTAGAAGCACGGGAGAGTACACCAATACCCAAGACTTCCACTCATCTGCTTTCATGTGGGAAAAGCCCTTTCCTATCTTCGTTTTCAGCTTGGTATAGTCGCTGGGCAATATCATCGTTGCTGCAACTGTCTGCATTGCAAGCAGATCATTGTTTTTCATTTTTTTGATTTTTGTCCATGTTTCAATCATTCTCTTTGGTGTTCCCAGAAAAAGATTATGCATGGGATCAATGATCGTTCCACGTACTAGATCAAAGTATCCATGGCAATACAACTGTGACCATCGAACACCATATTCGACCTCC
Source organism: Phycomyces blakesleeanus NRRL 1555(-) (assembly GCF_001638985.1). Lineage (NCBI taxonomy): Eukaryota > Fungi > Mucoromycota > Mucoromycetes > Mucorales > Phycomycetaceae > Phycomyces > Phycomyces blakesleeanus. The sequence continues at coordinate 583,688 of NW_017265151.1, forward strand.
AGCTGCTGCCTTTCTGAGCGTGTACTCGCACTATTCCACTCCTCAGCATGCACACGGTTTGCTCTATCACTTCGATGGCGCCACTGGTCACAATCAAATCCACGGAAATCGACAGAAGAAGTGCCTGGCAGATGATAAAATTGATTGTTGCATTTGTAACAGGCGCATGTGCTGTTGTGCGCGGTGAACCCACTAGTCTTTCTGGCAGCAGGTATATCGCATGCAACCATCAATAAGGCTGCACGAACTGTTGCACCGTCTGTTTGCTGGTAGGTGGGTATCTGTATTCCAAGATAGAGCTGTATCATTTCGTCGACTAATGGCTTGAGATAATGATTGATCTCTTCTGATTTTGGCTCTTTTGGTCCGGGCATGAGGCTAACAAGGATTGTATTTTCTGCTTTAAACCGCTCACTTCTAGGCAGGTTGTTAATCACCAGGTAGATAGCACCGCAGGAATAGCTAGTACCATCGAAAGGCTGGAACCAGTCGATGTTTAATGTCAGCATCAATGAACGAGGATGCTCAACAAAAATTTCATTGTTATTGTCCTTCAAATCAGTCCAGGCTTCACCATCGTAAACATCACACAATGTATCAGTGATCTTGAATTCTTGGTTCCAATGCATGATCTTTTGCTCGAAATCAGGACGGAGGAAAAGAATTTTAAGAGCATGTGTGAGAGACTGATATACATAAGACTTCTTTGCGACCAAACCACCAGACAATGATTGGACCATTAATTTGCAATTACAGGCGGTATGTGCACCAAGCTTTACGAAATCACAATTCAAAGGAGCAGGTACACTTTCCTCATACACCTTGTGGCAATCCTGACAAACGACAAATCTCTTAATCCCTTTTGTCATGGCTGAGAATCCTGTCATGCTTTGGAGACCAGAAAGACTCATGGGCAATTGGAAATCCTGCTCGTAAATCGACAAGAGCTTGTTGATGAATTCGATCAAGACAACAGCGCCCTTATTGACCACATAGCGGGAAGCAAACATTACCACAAAAGTAGCAATGAACCTGTGTACCGGATTTTCAGGCATATTTGGGGTGGCAAAAGGATCTATTGTAAAAAAAAACAAAAAAAATTAACACCCCCCCTTTTTTCAGATTTTTCTTTTTTGGTTCTTTTCCTTGAATTTTTTTTGGGTCTTTTTTTATTACTGGTTTTATCCATTCAATTGGCGCCCATTTCCATCTAATTAGCATCCGTTTCCATCTAATTAGAACCCATTGACATCTGATTGGCTTCCATAGAAATTGAATTTGCGTCCATTGCCAACTGAATTTGCTCCCATTGCCATCTGAATTTGCTCCCCCCCTTTTACTATTGGCGGAAGGGTACATGGCACTCAATTTTTTATCCTTACGCCTTACAATTTTTTTTATATAACCGTAGTATTTTTTTTTGTAAACGTCGTACTTTTTTTTTGTAAACGTCGTATTTTTTTTTGTAAACGTAGTATTTTTTTTTGTAAACGTCGTACTTTTTTTTTGTAAACGTCGTATTTTTTTTTGTAAACGTCGTATTTTTTTTTGTAAACGTCGAATTTTTTTTATATAACCGTAGTATTTTTTTTTGTAAACGTCGTATTTTTTTGGCATAAAACATGGATATTTTTATTAGGCATAATTAGTTGATAGAGAAATAGAACACATAATAAGAAGTAAGATATAATGAAATACAAAGTAATAAAAAAAGAAAAGCATAAAGCAGTAAAATAAATAAAAAAAGAGGGACATAAAGTGGTAAAAAAAATAAGAAAAAGAGGGATATAAAGTAGTAAAAAAAAAATAAGAAAAAGAGGGACATAAAGTAGTAAAAAATAAAAATAAAATAAAAAAAGACATAGAGTGTAAAGAGCTTAAATAGACATAAAAGACATACTTAAAGCTTTCGCTCTCTGTTCAAACAGCGAGGAAAGAATGAAATGGCATGGTTAATCCAACCCAAACAGTCCGAAAGGGTGACAGTCTTAGCTGATTCTGTAATCCTTAAGATGAGCCCGTCTGACTCTGTAATCTCTTCTCTGCGGACACCAAACTTGATCTTGGACCACATTTCCTCAATTGGATTCAGGAAAGGTGAATACACAGGAAGATATGCACACTTGTACCCACGGGAAGAAATAAAGTCTTTCACCTCATCGGCCTTATGGATAGGAGCGTTATCCATGATGAGATAACGTCCTTGCATACCCTGGCTGTCCAGAACGTCCATTGTATGACTAAGAAAGTCGAGGTAGTGCTGGGTTCTGGTGCCAATTCGACCGTTCACCTCAACGTTGGTGTAGATGTCCAACTTTCTCTTCTTCTTGGTTGCGACTGCAGTGGGTTTCTTCAACGAGAGGCTGACGATCCCTCTCTCGCACATTGCACCAAGGATGGTGATGGACACACCTCTCTGCGTCGGGACAGTTGTCTTTGCTGGGGTGCCACTGACGGAACGGCCAAAAGTTCTCTTGATGTGCATGTTGAAGCCTGCTTCATCGATGAACACACAGTTCGACAGATAGTTGAAATCCGCAAGTTGTTGCCACTCCAAAATGCGGTCTCGTCTCATCTCAATTGTGTTGGCGTCGTCTCTCTTCTCAGGCAGCTTCTCCAACTTCTTCATCGTCAGGGCACACTTCTTCACCAAGTGCTTCTGGATTGCTGATTTGGTAATCTGCAGCCCAGAGAACTCTTCCATGACAGCTATCCTTGCTTGTTCCAAGGTAGCATCTGGTTTATTTTCGAAAAACTTCAAAAAAAAAGCAGAGTGCGCCTGGAACAACTTTTGGTTGCCATGTTTTCGTTCTTTAGGCGCAGAAACCTCCTCAACCTCCATCGTCTCCAGCCCATTGGACTCATCAGTCTCCACTGTGGCAGCATCAAAATCGGCCTGGATCTTCTCTCTGGCCAGCCTGACATAGTTCTGGGCAGTCCGGACATTGATCCCCGTTTCCCTGGCAGCGGCAGCAGCAGTCTGGTTTTCCGAGAAAACCAAGGAGAAGAGCTTGTTCACCTGGTTTTGGTTGTACTTTCGGTACGAACCTCGACCTATGCTTTCTGCAGTGGGAACAGAATCAGGATCGACCTTCTCCGGCAGATTCGTCTTCGGCTTCTGTGCAACAATTGTCTTGGTTGTGGCCTCGTTGACTTCGGTTGGCAGGAAACTTTTGAGACTGAGGAGGTTTGTGACTGCTGGGTTTCCAGCCGAGGTACGGGTCCATTCCATATCGGCATGGTTGACAAAGACATCTGTCACAGATCGGAGTACAACTTCTCCATGCATTTCGTCGACAATCTCTTGGTTGAAATCGCACAAGGGGTCGAAAGCAATTCCAGAAAACTGGGTTTGGTCTGCAGAACCGCTGTGACTGACCATTTCACAGTGCTTGTCCATAACAAATTCGAGGGAGTTGTTGGAAGTAGGCATTTTTTTTTGAAAATAAAAAGGGTGTTAAAATCGAGGAAGAAAGATAACTGAGAAACTTTTATTAAGACACTGGGGTATATATACCAAAAAAAAATATATTTTAATAACTTAAACGTTTCTACCAAGGTATAGTCTTGTCCTGTTGTCTTAATATATTTGGATAAAGAACGTGTTGAAGAATAATGAATGTTTACATATTAAGCTTCTTCACACTTTTAAGAACATTTATTTTATTAGCCGATTTACAGTGCTACCAGAGCCTTTATGGTGTCCTGTCCTCTGTCTCGAAGGAAGGGGTGGGATTTCTCCTCATGGGTTTGCCCAACCAAAAAAAAAATAAAAAAAAATAAAAAAAAAAAAAATAAAAAAAAAAGAAAGTTTTTTTTTGTATAGAGCCAAGGAAAAGCTCGAAATTCAGTTATTGAGATTTTCAGTTTTTCAGAAATTTCTGCGGTTAGATACCATTTTATTTTCAGTTATTAAGATTTTCAGTTTTTCAGTTATTGAGACTTTCATTTTTTCAGTTATTGAGACTTTCAGTTTTTCAGTTTTTCAGTTTTTCAGAAATTTCTTGCAGTAAGATATCATTTTATTTTCAGTTATTGAGACTTTCAGTTTTTCAGAAATTATTTGCGAAAAAATGGTTATGTATATTATAAAAATTTATGAATAAAAATGCTAGTTATACTATTTGGAGAATTATTTTTAAAATTGCTATTACATTTTTCTTTTTTTTATTTCTTTTTTTTTTTCTTTTTTTTATTTCTATTTTTTTTATTTCTTTTTTTTTTATTTCTTTTTTTTTCTTTTTTTTTATTTCTTTTTTTTATTTTTTTTTTTAATTTTTTTTTTATTTCTTTTTTTTTTATTTTTTTATTTTTTTTTTATTTCTTTTTTTTATTTTTTTTATTTTTTCATCTCTTTTTTTTTTCATCTCTTTTTTTATTTCTTTTTTTTGTCATGAGCTTGTGCTATTTTTTGTTACTGTTTTTGTGTGTGTAATATTTGGGTTTTTTTTAGTATTTTGTATCATGAGGGTTTCCAAAATTGAGATCGGGTAGTATTGTGAGCAAAGCATAATTCTTGGACCGCTTTCAGTTGTTTAACAGATTGTTGGACATTTACTTGTTTCGAGTGCAGATTACAAAGAGTTGTTGAGTTTGATATTAAGAAGATCAGGATTCTGACATTGTAAAATGGTTGGAGCAGGTGCTGAATAAATATAGCATTTTTGGATTCTTTTTTGTAATGGTATTAGATGCTTGTGTAGGACCAGGTTCATAAGAAATACAATTGCTGTGGTAGTCAATCAGATTACTGGATATTTGAGATAAAAATTGGCAAGTTTTTGTGTGGTCGGTAGAGTGAATTCTACTGTTGGATTTCGAAAAAGTATAGTCGGTGGAATGCACTTAAAAGCATTATGAATATGTGTAGACTGGTTCCTATCGTACAGGTAGATGTTTGATCTTGTAGTTTCTTTGTAGGTGGAGGGTTGAATCGTCACGTTTTCTTTTCAGATTTATAGCTTTTGTTCAAAATACTATAGATTATTTAGAGATTAATATCAATGACTCCGAGGTATAGGCTTTATTTACATACAGAAACATAATGTGATCTGGAAATAATAAAAAAATCCATGAGGTGTAGAGCTTTAGGCAGTGTTTTCATTGTCAGAGTAATATTTAGTTGTTGAAGTGAGCATGAGAATGAGATTCATTGCTGATTTAAGAAGAGAAATAAACAGTTTTGGTATATAAACACCAAATGGAAAGAGAGAGAATTATGATATCTCTTTTAAAAAAGAATGTTTATAATAAATTTATGGCTGCGGGTAATATATTGTCCTATTTATTTTTTATCTCCTTGAGTTCAATTTGTACTACTTTATTTAGTGGACCTTGGAATATTATTTTTTGATATAAAAAGCTGAAAATATAATGACTAATACTATTTAACAACAACTCAATCTTCTTTACATCTATTCTTGCTGCTTCAACTTGTGTTCTGATTTTTATCTTGCATCTTAAGTAATTACTATTTAATTATAACTGCTATGTGCTAGATATAACTATATTTATATAAAATATGTCACTTTAACATATCTTCCTATTTCTTTATTTTTTCACCTTTTATTATCAGAAAACCCTACAATGTTACACGAAAAACTTGAAGAATATAACAGTGCCTTTGAAAAAATCATGGAAGAGCTTGAAGAGCCTGAAATGCCAGAAGATCCAAAAAGTTCTGCCCCGTCAACAACAGACGAAACCCCCAAAAAAAGTAGAGGGCAATATCAAAAGCCTACGGATAAAGATATAAAAAAGCTTCTTTATCTCTACTTCATAAGGGGATTAACTATCGAAAAAGCCAGCAAGATAGTAAATATGAAACAAACAACTGCTGGTGGCTATATTTTGAAGTGGAGAAAGTCTCCAGTTGTTTTTTTCATTAAAAACAACAAGGAGGCTACAAGTGACGAAAAAATGAATCTTTTATTCGAAACTTACTCTGCAATAAAGAAAGCATACAAATAATATCATTGCATTTTCAATTTTAACATAATTATTATAATGAGATACTTGCTTTATTATCTTATAACTGCAGTAAGGTATTTAACTTTAACAAAGTAATCTGGAGAAAAGTTTGCATATTCTGTTAGTTCTCTCTATAGATATTTTCTATGACGTATCTTTGTAGAAAGATCTACATATATTGAAGTGCTATTACATTAGGCGTTTGGCACTTATATAAAAAAATATGGCAGTTATATAAAAAAAATACGGCGTTTACAAAAAAAATACTACGGTTATATAAAAAAAATACAACGTTTACAAAAAAAAAATACTACGGTTATATAAAAAAAATTCGACGTTTACAAAAAAAAATACGACGTTTACAAAAAAAAAGTACGACGTTTACAAAAAAAAGTACGACGTTTACAAAAAAAAATACTACGGTTATATAAAAAAAATTGTAAGGCGCAAGGATAAAAAAATTGAGTGCCATGTACCCTTTCACCAATAGTAAAAGGGGGGGAGCAAATTCAGATGGCAATGGGAGCAAATTCAGTTGGCAATGGACGCAAATTCAATTTCTATGGAAGCCAATCAGATGTCAATGGGTTCTAATTAGATGGAAACGGATGCTAATTAGATGGAAATGGGCGCCAATTGAATGGATAAAACCAGTAGTTAATTAACACGGACTGACCTTCAGTATCGAATTCTTCGATTTCAATCTCAACAATATTCTCTTCATTGTCTTCACTTTCTTCACCGCCATTGCTTTCTTCGTCATTGTCATTTTCATCACCATCACTGCTTTCGCCATTCGACTCATTGCTAAAAGCAACCTCATCGTCAGAAATTGGGGCTCCTTCCCAAACAGGCGAGTTGGTCTGACCGTCCATTGCTTCTATGGGTCCGGTTTGTTGGTTTGATGTAGCTACATATAGAATTCAATTTTTAGTTTACTTCTCTTTTTATCACAATTAACGTTTCTTACTTTCAAAATCAATATCCATGAGATTTCTTTGAACAGATATATCTATTGAAATAAAACATTATATAAAATAACCAAAATGAAAATGAAAATGAAAAACAAAACATACTTCTTTCACTTCTTTCCCTGTCTTCATATCTTGCTCTTTTATTGTGACGCTGGAGGGTTCGTGTAGAAACAAAGCTGTAGCCTTGTTGATTATCGCTGCATTTTGTGCAATAGCACTTCTTATTATAAAGTTCAGAAGTAGAGGACATGGTGTTTATTTTGTTATAAATGTTAAGATAAAAGGGAAACAAGTGTTACATTTACTTTATTTGTTCAAACTTTATAATAATAATAATAATAATGATAAAATAACTTGGATGGTTATTATATCCGAGCCAATAGAAAATTACAACATGACTTTATGAACATGTACACCAAAAAACATGCTGAGATGAAAAATTGCTCTAAATATCCACATGTAACCATGAACCTTCACACAAGGGTATTCAGGGTCATTTCTCCTGTGATAGGTCGAGGTTCGTACCGAAAGTACAACCAAAACCAGGTGAACAAGCTCTTCTCCTTGGTTTTCTCGGAAAACCAGACTGCTGCTGCCGCTGCCAGGGAAATGGGGATCAATGTCCGGACTGCCCAGAACTATGTCAGGCTAGCCAGAGAGAAGATCCAGGCCGATTTTGATGCTGCCACAGTGGAGACTGATGAGTCCAATGGGCTGGAGACGATGGAGGTTGAGGAGGTTTCTGCGCCTAAAGAACGAAAACATGGCAACCAAAAGTTGTTCCAGGCACACTCTGCTTTTTTTTGAAGTTTTTCGAAAATAAACCAGATGCTACCTTGGAACAAGCAAGGATAGCTGTCATGGAAGAGTTCTCTGGGCTGCAGATTACTAAATCAGCAATCCAGAAGCACTTGGTGAAGAAGTGTGCCCTGACGATGAAGAAGTTGGAGAAGCTGCCTGAGAAGAGAGACGACGCCAACACAATTGAGATGAGACGAGACCGCATTTTGGAGTGGCAACAACTTGCGGATTTCAACTATCTGTCGAACTGTGTGTTCATCGATGAAGCAGGCTTCAACATGCGCATCAAGAGAACTTTTGGCCGTTCCGTCAGTGGCACCCCGGCTAAGACAACTGTCCCGACGCAGAGAGGTGTGTCCATCACCATCCTTGGTGCAATGTGCGAGAGAGGGATTGTCAGCCTCTCGTTGAAGAAACCCACTGCAGTCGCAACCAAGAAGAAGAGAAAGTTGGACATCTACACCAACGTTGAGGTGAACGGCCTAATTGGCACCAGAACCCAGCACTACCCCGACTTTCTTAGTCATACAATGGACGTTCTGGACAGCCAGGGTATGCAAGGACGTTATCTCATCATGGATAACGCTCCTATCCATAAGGCCAATGAAGTGAAAGACTTTATTTCTTCCCGTGGGTACAAGTGTGCATATCTTCCTGTGTATTCACCTTTCCTGAATCCAATTGAGGAAATGTGGTCCAAGATCAAGTTTGGTGTCCGCAGAGAAGAGATTACAGAGTCAGACGGGCTCATCTTAAGGATTACAGAATCAGCTAAGACTGTCACCCTTTCGGACTGTTTGGGTTGGATTAACCATGCCATTTCATTCTTTCCTCGCTGTTTGAACAGAGAGCGAAAGCTTTAAGTATGTCTTTTATGTCTATTTAAGCTCTTTACACTCTATGTCTTTTTTTATTTTATTTTTATTTTTTACTACTTTATGTCCCTCTTTTTCTTATTTTTTTTTTACTACTTTATATCCCTCTTTTTCTTATTTTTTTTTTACCACTTTATGTCCCTCTTTTTCTTATTTTTTTTACCACTTTATGTCCTTCTTTTTTTATTTATTTTACTGCTTTATGCTTTTCTTTTTTTATTACTTTGTATTTCATTATATCTTACTTCTTATTATGTGTTCTATTTCTCTATCAACTAATTATGCCTAATAAAAATATCCATGTTTTATGCCAAAAAAATACGACGTTTACAAAAAAAAAATACTACGGTTATATAAAAAAAATTTGACGTTTACAAAAAAAAATACGACGTTTACAAAAAAAAAGTACGACGTTTACAAAAAAAAGTACGACGTTTACAAAAAAAAATACTACGGTTATATAAAAAAAATTGTAAGGCACAAGGATAAAAAAATTGAGTGCCATGTACTCTTCCGCCAATAGTAAAAGGGGGGGAGCAAATTCAGATGGCAATGGGAGCAAATTCAGTTGGCAATGGACGCAAATTCAATTTCTATGGAAGCCAATCAGATGTCAATGGGTTCTAATTAGATGGAAATGGATGCTAATTAGATGGAAATGGGCGCCAATTGAATGGATAAAACCAGTAATGAGATATGTGCCAAAAAAGGATTAAATATATTTTGTGAGCCACTTAATTGAAATTCAGACGGAGACAAACTTTAAAATGGGGGGAGAAAATGGATAGCTCTGAAAGAGAAGATTTTATTGAACAAGATTTTTTTCTGTTGAGAAAAATGCATTTTTTTGACAAGTCATTTTTCAGTCAATATTGGAAATGTTTATCAACATCCATCAGAACATGCCAAACTTTCACTGCAAAAGACAACCGATTTAAGTAGCTTAATTTTTGTTTAAATCCTCTGAAAATCGGTGGTTTATGTTCAATTATAGTTCGGTATTTATTACAAAAATTGGTTCATTTAGTTAACCAAATGATGAGATTATAGATACTAAAATCAATAGATAAATTGAGAGTTATAATTCCCCCTTTTCTTGAAATGTTATAATTGTCTGTAATTCTGGTTATATATTCACCCATAACTTCAAACCGTACCTAAACTCTTCTTGTTATGGAATTGGCTTTGAACTCTCTACCTCTTAAAAAATTTTATTTGCTTTAATTACATGATATTATTGGATAGACCTCACTAAAATCGACCTAGAATCAGTCTGAAATCTGACAGGAACCAGCATTCAAATGAATGATTGTAAAAAAAAACTTAAATAGATCTTGTTGACATCATCAAGAGATGACGCATTTGAAATAGAATCTCATGGAAAAAATGGTTTTTATTGATTTTTGAATGGTTGGAAAATATATTTAGCTATTTAATATGGACCACTAATACTTCTTTAAAAGTGTGTATCCGAATAGTACGACTTTTATACATGTTATACTTTCATTTATTGGACGGCTTGAATAGATTGGACGACCTAACTTGTACTATACTTCCCTACCATATCGGTTTCATGTATTCGGCGCGTTTTTTGGTTTTACACTTCTTTAACTGAAAATGAAATCCTTGGTATTTTCTTGGAGAATACGTTTGTTTGGAACTACATTAGCTTAGAGCAAAAAAAGATACAGAAGTATTAATACAGGTTTCTTTATGAAATAAAATTAAATAACATATTTACTAGATCATTTATGGGGGTTCATAACAAATCTCGCGATAGAATAAAAATCTGTTTGATTGATATTTTCTTTTAAATAAAAAGCAAGAAATAAAATAAACAACTTTATTAATATGTACGCTTTGATTGTAAAGACACTTGAATTACTTACATATTATAGACACGCATTTGCAAAAGGGGGCAAACCAGTATGACTTGAAAAAAAGGCGTGACATATTTATCTGAGAAGAAGAATTGATAAGTTACATTATTTAAGTTGAGTTATATATATATTACCTTTTCATAGACTGAAAATACCAGAAAGTATATAGTGTCAAGAGCAAAACATCTTTTGTTACAAAATGGGTAGAAGCCCTATCATTTTAAAAATAAAAGATATTTAGTCAGCAAGGTGTTTCATTTTGGTTAGGAGATTGTTTATTACCTGTACTGTTTTGAATGCTTGTTGAGTGTATTGTTTATCTAATATATATTAAGATGATTCTAAAAGCCGAAAGTATTAATAAAAGTTGAGATCTTAAGAGTAAGCTTACCAAGACATATAAAAAGAGACAAAACGAGAAGAGCAGGTTAAAGAAAGAGAAAATAAAAAAGAGGGGCGCGGTTATTCTATTAAATACGAATTCGGGGTTTTTTTTTAAAAATAAATAAATCAAAAAATAATTTTTGTCTGTAACTTAGAATTGAAAGAAAACGCAGTTGCACTATGCCAGCAGCTAATACATATGAAAAACAGAGTATAGTATAAAATCATATTATTCAAATACTAATACATAATATAAGAATAAAACATGGATTGAAAATTAAATTAAAGAAACACATAAAATACTCACAACAAGAGTGGAAACATTCAAAGCTGTTCTTGTTATGTAATAGATCATGGTGTTCTCTGAGAAAGAATAAAACTTAAAGCCCAAATTAAACATAATATAAATAGACCCTTTGGATTTAAAAAAAACCAAGCTATTCTTATTATTCACAATGTCAAGAAATCTCAATAACAATTCAGTTAACAATGCTTTTGGTGAAGAACCTTCTGTGGGAAGGTAGATTAAAACCAGACAGTCTTCAATTTTTTTATATTAATTTTATTTTCGTTTTTTATAAAAATCAAAAAAAAGCCCACCAAGAAATACCAATGATATAAGGACGATAATGTTGCAACACTCACAGGGAACAGTGAGCAATCAAAGACCACTAGCACCAAAGAGAGCTCGGTTGAATCTTGAAGGTGATTCGTCAGGTAGAACTCGTAACATCCATGATGTGTACGAGAAACTTGATACCATGAATGGTGTCTTAAACACTGTTTTGAAGAACACATCTTCTGAGAAAGCCGAAGCCACTGCTAGTAATGCAGTTGAGCAAGACATGTCGCCTGGACGTCAACCAACATTGGATGTAAGTAATCATAATATGTTTTTATGTAGATAGAATTTAATATACATTTATATTATAGCAATTGTTGCGCAATTATTTGAGTGAAGAGAAATTGTATGACCAATACAATACCAATGAAAATAAAAACAGTGAGGGAAACAGACTCGTTCTGAAGTCTGTTACCGATTACCTTCGTCGTCAAGAAGAGGGGAAAAAGGTGGACTTGCCAACTCTTCGAACTAAGATTGTGCGGCACATTGGCAACAGAAAGTTGCAAGAAAAAAAAACAGGAGAAAAGAAGCAGGAAGAGAATCGACGGGCCTGTCTTCGTCAGCGACGTGTAAAGGTAAAAAACACATGCACACAATATACTAGATGTGATATTAAATTAGAAATATTATATATTTATATATAGTCATGTGAAAGAAGACAATCTGCCTTGAAAGCCAATCGGGCACACTTTGTGAACAGCTTTGGAGAGAATGTTGACAGTATTCTCCATGCTGATTACATGTCAGACCTTGAGAGTGATGACGAAAGAGAAGAAGAGGAACAGGATTCGTCCTCAGAAAAGAGTTTTTTTTGGAGATTCCGCCCAAGCTGGAGAAGCGAAGAGGTATAGTACAAAAAACTATTTTTTTGGATGGTGTGTAATAATACTTACATTGACATATAGGGAGATAGGTTCGTTGATGAACTTGATGCGCATTATGAGGCAGCTCATGATAAGAAAAATAATACCCGTCAATTCGAGCATAAATTTAAAGGAATAAGAGATAAGCAGCTTAGTAAGACCAAGGCAAACAAGCTGCCATCATGGTCAAAGAAACAATAAGACAATAAATCAAACATTTTCTAATAAATTGATAAAAGAGTGCAAAGTGGTATTTTATTAATATTATTTAAGCTTCTATTTTTTGGGGTAAAGGGATTACTAAACGTTTAAATTCACTACTGGTTTTATCCATTCAATTGGTGCCCATTTCCATCTAATTAGCATCCGTTCCCATCTAATTAGAACCCATTGACATCTGATTGGCTTCCATAGAAATTGAATTTGCGTCCATTGCCAACTGAATTTGCTCCCATTGCCATCTGAATTTGCTCCCCCCTTTTACTATTGGCGGAAGAGTACATGGCACTCAATTTTTTTATCCTTGTGCCTTACAATTTTTTTTATATAACCGTAGTATTTTTTTTTGTAAACGTCGTACTTTTTTTTGTAAACGTCGTACTTTTTTTTTGTAAACGTCGTATTTTTTTTTGTAAACGTCAAATTTTTTTTATATAACCGTAGTATTTTTTTTTTGTAAACGTCGTATTTTTTGGCATAAAACATGGATATTTTTATTAGGCATAATTAGTTGATAGAGAAATAGAACACATAATAAGAAGTAAGATATAATGAAATACAAAGTAATAAAAAAAGAAAAGCATAAAGCAGTAAAATAAATAAAAAAAGAAGGACATAAAGTGGTAAAAAAAATAAGAAAAAGAGGGACATAAAGTGGTAAAAAAAAAATAAGAAAAAGAGGGATATAAAGTAGTAAAAAAAAAATAAGAAAAAGAGGGACATAAAGTAGTAAAAAATAAAAATAAAATAAAAAAAGACATAGAGTGTAAAGAGCTTAAATAGACATAAAAGACATACTTAAAGCTTTCGCTCTCTGTTCAAACAGCGAGGAAAGAATGAAATGGCATGGTTAATCCAACCCAAACAGTCCGAAAGGGTGACAGTCTTAGCTGATTCTGTAATCCTTAAGATGAGCCCGTCTGACTCTGTAATCTCTTCTCTGCGGACACCAAACTTGATCTTGGACCACATTTCCTCAATTGGATTCAGGAAAGGTGAATACACAGGAAGATATGCACACTTGTACCCACGGGAAGAAATAAAGTCTTTCACTTCATTGGCCTTATGGATAGGAGCGTTATCCATGATGAGATAACGTCCTTGCATACCCTGGCTGTCCAGAACGTCCATTGTATGACTAAGAAAGTCGGGGTAGTGCTGGGTTCTGGTGCCAATTAGGCCGTTCACCTCAACGTTGGTGTAGATGTCCAACTTTCTCTTCTTCTTGGTTGCGACTGCAGTGGGTTTCTTCAACGAGAGGCTGACAATCCCTCTCTCGCACATTGCACCAAGGATGGTGATGGACACACCTCTCTGCGTCGGGACAGTTGTCTTAGCCGGGGTGCCACTGACGGAACGGCCAAAAGTTCTCTTGATGCGCATGTTGAAGCCTGCTTCATCGATGAACACACAGTTCGACAGATAGTTGAAATCCGCAAGTTGTTGCCACTCCAAAATGCGGTCTCGTCTCATCTCAATTGTGTTGGCGTCGTCTCTCTTCTCAGGCAGCTTCTCCAACTTCTTCATCGTCAGGGCACACTTCTTCACCAAGTGCTTCTGGATTGCTGATTTAGTAATCTGCAGCCCAGAGAACTCTTCCATGACAGCTATCCTTGCTTGTTCCAAGGTAGCATCTGGTTTATTTTCGAAAAACTTCAAAAAAAAGCAGAGTGTGCCTGGAACAACTTTTGGTTGCCATGTTTTCGTTCTTTAGGCGCAGAAACCTCCTCAACCTCCATCGTCTCCAGCCCATTGGACTCATCAGTCTCCACTGTGGCAGCATCAAAATCGGCCTGGATCTTCTCTCTGGCTAGCCTGACATAGTTCTGGGCAGTCCGGACATTGATCCCCATTTCCCTGGCAGCGGCAGCAGCAGTCTGGTTTTCCGAGAAAACCAAGGAGAAGAGCTTGTTCACCTGGTTTTGGTTGTACTTTCGGTACGAACCTCGACCTATGCTTTCTGCAGTGGGAACAGAATCAGGATCGACCTTCTCCGACAGATTCGTCTTCGGCTTCTGTGCAACAATTGTCTTGGTTGTGGCCTCGTTGACTTCGGTTGGCAGGAAACTTTTGAGACTGAGGAGGTTTGTGACTGCTGGGTTTCCCGCCGAGGTATGGGTCCATTCCATATCGGCATGGTTGACAAAGACATCTGTCACAGATCGGAGTACAACTTCTCCATGCATTTCGTCGACAATCTCTTGGTTGAAATCGCACAAGGGGTCGAAAGCAATTCCAGAAAACTGGGTTTGGTCTGCAGAACCGCTGTGACTGACCATTTTACAGTGCTTGTCCATAACAAATTCGAGGGAGTTGTTGGAAGTAGGCATTTTTTTTGAAAATAAAAAGGGTGTTAAAATCGAGGAAGAAAGATAACTGAGAAACTTTTATTAAGACACTGGGGTATATATACCAAAAAAAAATATATTTTAATAACTTAAACGTTTCTACCAAGGTATAGTCTTGTCCTGTTGTCTTAATATATTTGGATAAAGAACATGTTGAAGAATAATGAATGTTTACATATTAAGCTTCTTCACACTTTTAAGAACGTTTATTTTATTAGCCGATTTACAGTGCTACCAGAGCCTTTATGGTGTCCTGTTCTCTGTCTCAAAGGAAGGGGTGGGATTTCTCCTCATGGGTTTGCCCAACCAAAAAAAAATAAAAAAATAAAAAAAAATAAAAAAAAGAAAGTTTTTTTTTGTATAGAGCCAAGGAAAAGCTCGAAATTCAGTTATTGAGATTTTCAGTTATTGAGACTTTCATTTTTTCAGTTATTGAGACTTTCAGTTTTTCAGTTTTTCAGTTTTTCAGATATTTCTTGCCGTAAGATATCATTTTATTTTCAGTTATTGAGACTTTCAGTTTTTCAGTTTTTCAGTTTTTCAGATATTTCTTGCAGTAAGATATCATTTTATTTTCAGTTATTGAGACTTTCAGTTTTTCAGAAATTATTTGCGAAAAAATGGTTATGTATATTATAAAAATTTATGAATAAAAATGCTAGTTATACTATTTGGAGAATTATTTTTAAAATTGCTATTACATTTTTCTTTTTTTTATTTCTCTTTTTTTTTTTTTTTATTTCTATTTTTTTTATTTCTTTTTTTTATTTCTTTTTTTTTTTATTTCTTTTTTTTTATTTCTTTTTTTTTCTTTTTTTTTATTTCTTTTTTTTATTTTTTTTTTATTTTTTTTTTATTTCTTTTTTTTTTATTTTTTATTTTTTTTTTATTTCTTTTTTTTATTTTTTTTATTTTTTCATCTCTTTTTTTTTCATCTCTTTTTTTATTTCTTTTTTTTGTCATGAGCTTGTGCTATTTTTTGTTACTGTTTTTGTGTGTGTAATATTTGGTTTTTTTTGGTATTTTGTATCATGAGGGTTTCCAAAATTGAGATCGGGTAGTATTGTGAGCAAAGCATAATTCTTGGACCGCTTTCAGTTGTTTAACAGATTGTTGGACATTTACTTGTTTCGAGTGCAGATTACAAAGAGTTGTTGAGTTTGATATTAAGAAGATCAGAATTCTGACATTATAAAATGGTTGGAGCAGGTGCTGAATAAATATAGCATTTTTGGATTCTTTTTTATAATGGTATTAGATGCTTGTGTAGGACCAGGTTCATAAGAAATACAATTGCTGTGGTAGTCAATCAGATTACTGGATATTTGAGATAAAAATTGGCAAGTTTTTGTGTGGTTGGTAAAGTGAATTCTACTGTTGGATTTCGAAAAAGTATAGTCGGTGAAATGCACTTAAAAGCATTATGAATATGTGTAGACTGGTTCCTATCGTACAGGTAGATGTTTGATCTTGTAGTTTCTTTGTAGGTTGAGGGTTGAATCGTCACGTTTTCTTTTCAGATTTATAGCTTTTGTTCAAAATACTATAGATTATTTAGAGATTAATATCAATGACTCCGAGGTATAGGCTTTATTTACATACAAAAACATAATGTGATCTGGAAATAATAAAAAAATCCATGAGGTGTAGAGCTTTAGGCAGTGTTTTCATTGTCAGAGTAATATTTAGTTGTTGAAGTGAGCATGAGAATGAGATTTATTGCTGATTTAAGAAGAGAAATAAACAGTTTTGGTATATAAACACCAAATGGAAAGAGAGAGAATTATAATATCTCTTTTAAAAAAGAATGTTTATAATAAATTTATGGCTGCGGGTAATATATTGTCCTATTTATTTTTTATCTTCTTGAGTTTAATTTGTACTACTTAATTTAGTGGACCTTGGAATATTATTTTTTGATATAAAAAGCTGAAAATATAATGACTAATACTATTTAACAACAACTCAATCTTCTTTACATCTATTCTTGCTGCTTCAACTTGTGTTCTGATTTTTATCTTGTATCTTAAGTAATTACTATTTAATTATAACTGCTATGTGCTAGATATAACTATATTTATATAAAATATGTCACTTTAACATATCTTCCTATTTCTTTATTTTTTCACCTTTTATTATCAGAAAACCCTACAATGTTACACGAAAAACTTGAAGAATATAACAGTGCCTTTGAAAAAATCATGGAAGAGCTTGAAGAGCCTGAAATGCCAGAAGATCCAAAAAGTTCTGCCCCGTCAACAACAGACGAAACCCCCAAAAAAAGTAGAGGGCAATATCAAAAGCCTACGGATAAAGATATAAAAAAGCTTGTTTATCTCTACTTCATAAGGGGATTAACTATTGAAAAAGCCAGCAAGATAGTAAATATGAAATAAACAACTGCTGGTGGCTATATTTTGAAGTGGAGAAAGTCTCTAGTTGTTTTTTTCATTAAAAACAACAAGGAGGCTACAAGTGACGAAAAAATGAATCTTTTATTCGAAACTTACTCTGCAATAAAGAAAGAATACAAATAATATCATTGCATTTTCAATTTTAACATAATTATTATAATGAGATACTTGCTTTATTATCTTATAACTGCAGTAAGGTATTTAACTTTAACAAAGTAATCTGGAGAAAAGTTTGCATATTCTGTTAGTTCTCTCTATAGATATTTTCTATGACGTATCTTTGTAGAAAGATCTACATATATTGAAGTGCTATTACATTAGGCGTTTGGCACTTATATAAAAAAATATGGCAGTTATATAAAAAAAATACGACGCTTACAAAAAAAAATACTACGGTTATATAAAAAAATTCGACGTTTACAAAAAAAAAAGTACAACGTTTACAAAAAAAAGTACAACGTTTACAAAAAAAAGTACGACGTTTACAAAAAAAAATACTATGGTTATATAAAAAAAATTGTAAGGCGTAAGGATAAAAAAATTGAGTGCCATGTACCCTTCCGCCAATAGTAAAAGGGGGGAGCAAATTCAGATGGCAATGGGAGCAAATTCAGTTGGCAATGGACGCAAATTCAATTTCTATGGAAGCCAATCAGATGTCAATGGGTTCTAATTAGATGGAAACGGATGCTAATTAGATGGAAATGGGCGCTAATTGAATGGATAAAACCAGTACTATTATGATATAAAGCATATTTATTTTTATTCAGTTAAATAAAAACATAAACCTCTCCTTGTGTTCCCCGAGAAAAGAAAAGTCAAACATCAAGCCCAAATCAAACTTGGTATAAATAAAAAAATATGTTTTAAAAGCTACTATACTTTATTGTTTATCATGCCAAGAAAATACACTTCTAAAAAAGCTAACAAGGCTGCCAGAGCTACCACAACTACCACCACTACTACTGCCAATGATAATGGCAGCAACATTGATTCTGCTGAGCAAACGTAATAATATGCTGTTTCTTTTTCTGCAATAATATATTTTTACTTATGATAACCATTATGATCACTTATCAAGGAATGCTGGCAAGATTTTTGCTTTGATGCGAAAATGATCTCAGGGGATTGATAATTCTGATGCAGATTTATCATCAAAAAGACCTTGCTTGAACACAGTTCAGACTTCATTGGGTGATGGCCATACCATTGATGAGGTTTACAAAAAAAATCTCAGAAGTCAATACGTTTTTGCGTAGTGGCAAAACAACTATTACTTCTGAAAATATAGAAGCAGAAGCAAGCAAGGCTGTTGAACAAGCTCTCTCACCTGAATGCTATCCAGTCTTGGATGTAAGTAGTCAAGCTAGTTTTGTAGTTAAATGAATTACTCATCGTTGAATTATTTTAGCAATTATTGCGACCGTACATACAAGAAGAACAGTTATATGAGAAATATGATAAAACGCAAAGTGCATATTTTGAGGCAAACAGGCATATTATCAAGTCTGTTGTAGATTACCTTTGTAATCAGGCTGAGAGCAAACTTATTACACCAGGCAAAATCAGAAGAAAGGTTTTGCGTTATATTTCAAGCCAAAAGTTGAAAGGAAAGAAGACTGATGATCAAACTGCAGAAACAAACCGAGTTGGATGTCTTTCCCAAAGACGTGTTCAGGTAATAGCTGCATATTTCTTATCACAAAAATAATAATTATAAAAGATAAAAATGGACAGACACGAAACAAAAGAGCTTTAGCCTTAGAAACAAATAGGGAATACTTTGTCAAAACGTATGGCGAGGGTCTTGATGACTTTCTTCATGCTGACTACATGTCTGACCTGGAGACTGATTGCGAAGTTGAAGACAACTGATCTTCTGCTGATCGAGTCTTTGGGCGATTTCGTCCAAGTTGGAGAAGTGAAAAGGTACAATTTTTTTAGTAATAATTAATGTTACTTATATGAATATATAGGGTGACAATTTTGTAGAAAAACTTGATGCTATTTATCAGAATATTCCAAAAGGTAGCCAGACATGCTCTTTTGACAGAAAGAACTTGGGAAGAAGAGAAAAGAAGCTTACCAATGCAAAGATGAAAAAACTGCCTTCTTGGGCAAAGAATTAACACTAATAAAAAAGTCCCTTTGCAATAAAAAAATTATTTGAAAGAATAAAATACTAGATTTATAGTGATCTTTATTATTATATGCTAATATTCAATTTTTTTAGATAAAGGTATTACTAGACATTTAAAGTCATTTGTTATTGTAGGCCTATATTTTGCTACAGCAACTGGTGAGTACAATCAGTGGACAGGAATGATGTTCTCATAAGTTAGCAAACTGGATGGTTCTTGCCACAATTCAATTTTTTCATTTTTCAGTGGTTGGACCTTTCCTGACAAGTAACTCGCATACCATTCAACAAAGGCAAAAGTATGAATAATATCAATGTTACCAAAGTTCAATGTGTGTTGAAATAGATATAAAATGCGGCCAGGAAATGCAGAAATGTCTTCACTTTTCTTTTCGACAAAAAGGGCTTGAAAGTAAGACCCAGAAAAATACTGTTGGCCAAGAAGAGATATCTGCTTGGCTTTTATAATACGATTATTAACAAAAATCTGGCCAGCACAGCAATCTGAGTAGTGACCAAAAATATTGTGACTGTTGTACGCGTCCCTATAATATTGATATAAACACTCGTAATGCTCTTTGCACATGACAATTTTTGGCTCGACCTTGAATGACAGCATATCTGATGGCAAAGGTTCACATCTCATAACTGATTTTCGAGGATTCATAGAGTATTTGATAAATGTGAACAATATAAACGAGCTGCTTATTGAAGAAGGTTGCTCTAAAATAACTTGACTGTGAGTGATGCTATGTAGAAAATTAACTGTGCTTGCAGAGAATTTCTTTTCAAAAGATTAGATGTAGTTGCCAACGTACGCCTTTTCCAAGAAACGTTTCATCATAGTTACTTCGAATCTACTCTTTTGATTTGTGTTGAGATTCTTAAGCAACCCATTATATTTTTCAAAGCTGAACAACCAGAAAGCATAAATTGGGCCAAAATCATTAATACACTCGCCCAGATAGAGATGTAAATGCATGTTTGGAGTGACAGGGAATTCTTTATACAGCTTTTCAAACTCTTTACAGAACGATTGGAGATGGGCGTGGGCACTGGATATGGTCAGGAGTAACAGAGGGTTCTGTGAGTAAACGGCAAGCATTCACAAAAAACATCCAGTTGGAAAGATGCTTCACTGGAAGAATGTGCTTCAGAACAAAAGGAGAGTAAATAAGGCACCACAATTTCCACTCGTCAGCTTTTATGAAAGAAAATTTGTCAGCTATCTTTTTGTTGATACGTGCATAGTCAGGTGGAACAACAACACCATTTTCCAGATCTTGCATGGCCAACAGAGCTTGGTTGTCAAAGTACTCTAGCTCTTTCCAAATCTGCACCATGCGCTTGGCAGTTCAAAGAAAGAGATTGTGCATAGGGTCAATGATTGTACACCAAACAGGATCAAAGTATGTAAGCAAATGAAGTTGAGACCATTAAGTGTCATTGCTTCTTTCAAGTCGGATACGCTCAGCTGCATTTTTGGCTTCCTTCCACTTATTGGCATAATCCAGATTTCCGGCCTTTGTACGTTTGGTTCATGTGGAATATTCAAATCCAGAGAAGTCTACCTGGGTAGTCTCGGGTATCACGGTAAACTGACATTGGCACTTGTGGCATACACATATGCTTGCATGTCCTGTGAATCCAGATGTCTTTCTTGCAGCAGGAATATCACACGCAACACATATTAATGCAGCACAGACAGTTATATTTTCATTGCTATTATCAGACATCTTCATACCAGTGTACAGTTCAAGCAATTCGTCAACAAGTGGCTTCAAGTAATTGTTCATACTATTGGTCCTGGCATCATACCAACAAGAATAATGTTTTCTGACTTTAGACGTTCACTTCGAGGGAGATTGTTAATTGACAGATAAATGGCACCACTGGAATGAGTTTGTCCATCAAAAGGTTGGAACCAATCGATGTTTAGAGTCAGCATTAGAGACCGGGCATCATCAACAAATCGCTTGTCATTATTGTCTTTGATTTCATTCCACATTGCGCCATCGTATATGTCCATTTTTGTTTCTGCAAGTTTTTGACGATTTCTCCAAAGGTTGATTCGGTATTTGAAATTTGGTGTTAAGAAATGTTGTTGTAAAGCGTGTTTGAGAGAACTGTATGGATACACCATCACTGGAGAAGAACGATTGCCACTTGTAGATTTAAATAGGGCGTTGTTGCAGGTATTTGAATGAGTGAATAATTTGAATGTGCAATTTTTTGTGCTTGTGTTTGGAGGATAAATTGTATGATATTTTGAGCATATCACATACACCGTAATTCCGCCTGTTGCTGTGTTGAAACCTGTGATGTGTTTCAAGCTGTCAGTTGTCAAGGGAAGAGCACCAGTAAGATCAAAAAGAGAGAGAAGAATATTGCAAAATTCGATGAGGATTGATCCACTATTATTCACCAGAAACACCAAATGAAAGATAACAATGAAGATAGCCATAAAACGGATATAGACAGGCATATTGTTCAAAGGATACTGATGAGCTACAAATACAAACATTTTAGTTAGATATCAAATCAAGTGTTATAATGAAAGAGTTTTAGGGTTTGTAAAAATTCATACCATGCATTTTCACTGAGCTCAATGCAGGATCTTCAAAGGTCTCATCTTTCTCAAAACCAAAGCTTGTTCTGCTCTCCTCAATATTATTGCCATCAATAACAAATGACTGCAGGCCTGCGTCTTCTGAAAAAAAAATCGCATCCTCTTGGAGTAAAGGTATGTGAATTGGCTGAGTATATTCATTGTCAATTAATGGATTGAGAGTAATAGCATAATCTATAATAATAAAAAACTATTAGACGTCAACTTTTTTTTTCCACTTTGTTTTTTTTCTCTTACCTTTTTCATTGACATTAAAATCAACATCAACATCAGAATTATAGTCTATTTCCATACGATCAACATTTTCATTTCGCATATCTATTTAATTGAATAATTTATGTTAAATTCACAAGAATAACATTTTTTTAATTATATTATTTACCCATTGCACTGGCTGCCAAAACTGGTGCACCATATTGTTTGTAATGTTGTTTTGCATTTTGCTTTCTTTGACGCTTTCCAGATGGATTAGACACTGTGCACGGAGTACACATGCAGATAATATAATCGTTTCTTGTTCAATTGTTAGACATAGTGATATTATAAATTAATAAAAAGGTATGGTTTTTGAGATTTTTTAATCATGGTCTTTATATAGTGAAAAATAAATTATAAATAGATAGAATACTGCTCCATGTCATGCTTCTACTTTGCCAAGTTTTTCTTCAAGACATCTACTGCGCATTTTATCACAACATCATTCATACATTGCTTAGTCAATTTTCAAGATATATGCTGCGCGCATTATTAAAATAACATCTTCTCTTTCCATAGTATTTTTTATGCAAACCCTATATTAGGATTTATGACAACTTGTATATTACATCCAAAATTCTGTGAAAGGAATTCTCCCTCTCACAGCATGTGATTTTTTTTAAATAAAATAGCCCTTTATATGAAAAGGAAAAATCACGCAAAAATATTGCCGCAGTAAAAATGAAATAACAACCTCTGCTTTTTCCTCTTGATATATTTTCACTTTGAATACATTGAGTAAATATTTGCTCTTCCATTTATATTTACATCATATAAAAAATACTGTTAATACATAAATTATTCATTTTAAAGAAAAAAAACTTTAAGAATATCTATATCTTATTCAATATTATATTAATTTTCATATTAATATTTTTTAATGTAATATACAATTATATTAAAGAAGTGTAAAACATAAAGAAAATAAAAGCAATGTTGTAATTTCATAGCCAGAGAAAGTGATGGTGGTGTAATTTTACAGCCAAAAAAGAGCGATCTGAAATTACAACATACAAAAAACAATAAAAATTAAAATTAAAAAAAATTGAATATTTTAGTAAGACATTTAAAGGGATTTTAGAAACTAATATTGGCGGACTTTTGCAGTGTGGGACGACATGTCACAACAAACTGTTAAACAAACCCACCAAGTAGACTGACCTTCCAGTACCAGACACCATGGCATGGCTAAACACCTTATTTGCTTACAATACATGCTATAAAATATCGCATGTGGTATGTGGTTGTGTGTAGAAGATGTACAAGAAAAGATAAATGTATGTAAGAAGAGGAATTGAAAAGAGGAATTGAGAAATTAGATTCGATATCAGATAAATTGGGGTAATAAAATAGTCTATTTGTTACCAAATAGACCAGTTGAAGAAATGAAAAGGGAAACTAATACTAAGGTAAAAGTGTAAATAATTTGAATGATTAGAGAAATAGTTAAGCTAAAAGAAGTAAAGTAAATAATACTAATTCTAAAGAGTTAACTATAGAAACAAAAATATTTACTAGAGTAAAGAATCTTACTGAAAGGAAATTTACTATAATAAATTTACTGAGATAAATAAGAAAAGGGGAAATCCAGACAAAATAATAAAATAAAAGGGGATAGTCAATCTTCCACAAAGACGTGACAGAAAAATAAATAAAACGGAAGAAATTTCACAAGAGAGATCAGAGATAATAGACAGCGTCTTGAAAAAAACTTTGTATCAGAAAAATTTGACAGTTGTTTATTGATTGATTTTAGAGAGATATTTATATTACTTTATAAATAAAATATATGGCAAAAATAGGCTAGATAAAACTCAATAATATAATTGTAAATAAAAATATATAAAAAAGAATTATATATATATTTCATCATAAAAGAAGAAATAAATGAAGTTATAATATATAACTACAAGAAAAGGAAAATATTGAAAAGAAGTATACTATAAATAAAGAAAAAAGCTATTCAGTTAACAATTTTTAGTAAAGTAGTATTTGAGAGGAAGCGTCACATTTAGTGCACAGGAATAAAATAAAAAGAAAACAGAGAAAACAATTTTGGGAAAAATAAAGGGGAAAAGATTTTAATTTTCAGAAAATAGGTTTCTGGAAAAAGGCGATTTTGTGAAAATGAAGAAAGAAATTAAAATTAAAATTAAAATTTTTGAAGAAAAATCAAAAAAGGGGTTTTCAAAAGAATGTCTGAACTTGGTAGAATATGGTTTTTGGACTGAGCCCAGCAACATCACCACATCACGTGTCAAAAATGATGCGTGTAGTGCTTGTGTTTGTGATAAATGTTGCCAGGTGATATTATCACAGTTTTTGAGATTTAAATGGGTTTTTAAATGTGAAATAACATTTCTTTTCCATAAGAGAAAAAAAGACAAACTCAAAAGAGAATGTAGAATTAAAGATAATAAAATCAATAAGAGAAAAATATGAGAAAAACAGTACTATTGATCAATCTCAATAGACTTGACTCAATATACTCAGGTAATCAAACAAGTAAAATATCAACAGTATTAAATATTAAGAGAACTTGTTGTCAGAAAATAAGATGAAAAAAAATCAATGCTTATTAAATACAATTATTGCGATATTTATAGTTTTGCAATTGACTTGTTGAATAATTAAATAAATAAAATTATTAAAAAAATATATAATAAAAGTTATATAATTGACAATCTATTAAATGTGATTTGTTCTTTACTATTATTAAGTATAAATAAAATAAAATAATTATTAAGTCATAATTATGAAGATAATTATGCTTGTAAAAATATATAATAAAAATAATATTAATTCCAAGTTGATTTGTTCAGTTAAATATAGTGAGAAAATAAGATATGATATGTAGTTCTCTGAACTTATTGTTGACAAAATGATGCCTTTTCGTTGTACTTATTGGTGTTTTGCTCTACAAATAGAAAAATTGCTTTTTATTCAGCCTTGGCCGCCATCAGAAAATCAAAAATAATAATAATAATAAAATATACTTTTCTAGAATTACAAAGAATTCTGAAACATCACCACACTGCCGGACAACCGAAATTGTTTTATGTTGCCTATTACTATAAGCGTTTATGTTAATAACAATGGCGCGGATGGTTAAGTGGTATAATCTTCGCCTGCCACGCGAAGGGCCCGGGTTCGATTCCCGGTCCGCGCATCAATTTTCCAACTTTTGTCAGAGTTGTTCTGCTTAATTTTGGTGATATTGTCGTTCCTGATCTGGGATGGTCTTCCTTTTACTATAGCAAAGTCAAAAGGTCAAACCCACTGGGGATCGGAGAGTATATGTAAAATCGAAGAGAGGATAAAAGGTCCTTTTTATTGATAGGAATTGAATTGTCTTATATAGTTTTCTAAACTAATACTGCGCATTATCCGCAGTAAACTATTATACTCTATTTAATTACAAGAGAAGTCCTTTTACTGCGGTTGATGCTCAGAAGATGTTACTGTGGTTAATCTTTACAAGACATTACTGCGGTTCGTTATCTATGAGGTATCTTTGACATACAGAACTGCTGCGGTCAATTATCCCGATTTCTCGGATTCATCAAAATAATGTCTGAAAATATGTCAAGTCTCTGTCAGATGTCGGACATTATTTTGATAAATCCGTAAAATCTGAAGATAGTTAACCGCAGTACTTCTTTATGCGCAGTAATATCTTCCTGAGCATTAACCGCAGTATAATGACTATTTCTTTAATTAAATATAAATAATAACTACTGCAGATAATGTGCAGTATTAGTTTAGAAAACTATATAAGACAATTCAATTCATATTAATAAAAGGTATCTTTTATCCTCTCTTTGATTTTACATATACTTCTTGATCCCCAGTGGGTTTGACCTTTTGTCTTTGTTATAGTAAAAGGAAGACCAACCCAGATTGGGAACAACACAGAGTTGACATCAGTAACCAAAATCGGGATTTACAAGCAATCAGTAATGATTGACTTGGTAGGATAAAAGATCTTGACTTTGCTGATTAGTCTTTCACATATGTTTTAGATGTTTAAGATGGTGAATATACTTGTAGAAGATATTACTGGACAACAAGCATCTAAGACATATTATCGTAGCTATTCTTTTAGCCAGAAATCAATTATCATTTTGTATAAATAGTCAAGAAATACATTTAATAAAAAGGCATCTTTATTCTTATCTAAAAACCATTCTTAAAAACTTAACGATCCCCAGTGGTATTGATTCTGCGACTTAGTTACAAGTGCCAGAAAAGAAATACCAGATCAAGACCTGACATCTCGACTGGGTGTATCTTTCTATTATTTTAACTTGTATAAGTTTTGATAATAGAGCACTACCAACTAGGACGCTGTGAATAAATAGGAACAGATAGGAATATAGAGAATTGAATGGTTTTTATTGATAAAAACACTGTAATAAATGGCAGACATTATAACTCCATGACCATATAATTTCAATAAGTTTAAAATCTCCAAATTGGAAGCAGTGTTACATTTCCCGGACTCACCAGATTTTTTTTGGTTCGGCATTTTTTGTTATTATTATTGTTTTTATTATTTCAGGTATATCTTTCCCTTCACTTACGCTTTCCCCTGTATTCAAAACCTTTGCACTCATAATGAGCAACTCCAACCACACCCAATTATCCATCAATAACATTAATGATGATCATATGATCTGAATTGCCCCAGATTACAAGATAGTCAATTCCAAAGTCACTGAGACTTTTGCTGATGAAGAGAAATTTACTGTTTGGTTTGAAAACTCGGCCAAGAGACATTCCAACTGGAATGTAACCAACACTCACTTTTCTCAGGCTACTGGTACAGCTAGTTCTAGAGATGTTGTATCAACTGTATACTTTGTTTGTGACTATCAAGGCTTCCTCAAGAAGGCCAAGGTTCAAGAAATGGCTGGAAAGCCAAAAGCAAAGAGGGTTCGAACTGAATCCATCAAGGACGGCTGCAAAGCCAAGATTACCAAAAAAACCTTGCATGATGAGAGTGTCCAGGTAGATTATCTGTGGCAGCATGCAACCCACCAGCCTGAAAAGGTTCAAGAGATGGTGCGGTCAAGATTCCCATCTGAGGTCAAGCAGTGGATTGTCTCCCATGTAGACAACAACATGGATTGGAAGGCAATCAAAACTTTGCTTCGAATCAACCCTCAGCGCTTGGATGAGGTAATAAATTTGTTTTCTTTTATCTTAATTACTAACTTGATTGTGTTATAGCTCGAAGCAGGTATTGATATTTCCAGCTTCCCAATGTCTCTTCACATTAACTATTATAATGTTCAAAACGTCATCAATGCACATCTGAACAACCTTTCAAGACGAAATGCTATTGACAAGACAAGCATTGAGCAATGGATTGAGTTCTTGCAAAAAGAAAAGAACTATCTGGTTCACATTGTCTTCCATGAGGGTAATGAGCCATACCTTGTTTCGTGAATCTCTCCTTGGCAGAAAAAGATATATTATTTAATTTAATAATCATTTAAAATATAATATTATTAACTGTTCAACAGATTCTTAAGTCAGTAGATGAGTGGTGCATCGACTCAACTCACAAGACCTGTAAATCTTTGGTAGATTCTAGCAAGCACTCGTATCTGTATACAATAGTTGTGAGAAGCAACATTACTAACAAGGGTGTTCCTGTTTGCTTCTTTGTGACAAACGCAGAGTTTATCACAACCTTGTTGCAATGGCTCAATTGGATTAAATCCAACTGTAGCCTGCGTGTCAAGCACATGATGATCAACTGCAGCCCAGTTGAGATCGGTGTCTTGGAGGAAGTCTTTGGCCAATCTGTCTAGGTCCTTTTGTGCCACTGGCACATCAAGAGAGCATGGGAGATGCACATCAAAAAAGATGTAAATTATGTTAATATACTTATTTTTAAATATTACTAATAATTATTTATATTTAACTAATACTGTAGGTAAAAATTACTGGAGCCACCCACAAAAGCAAGCATAAACAGGATGCAGTTTGGGTGGCTCTCAACTTGCTGATGCATACCGGAAGTAAGGAGGCATTTAATCAGCAATACGAGGAATTTGTTTCCAGATTTGCTGGCCATGTCAAATTTGTGGCATATTTTGCCACACACTGGCATGCTAAGTGTGACCTTTGGTCAATGGCCTGGAGAGTAGTAAAACTACTATAAATATCAATGTATTGTTTATGAACTATTTGTTATTATTATTAGGATGCTAGATTCTACACGAACAATCTGATTGAATCCTACCATCACATCTTGAAAGCTTACTACTTGGGCAGATCAAGATACTTCTGGGTTGACTGGTTGGTTTACATGCTCTCCCAAGTAGTTGAGCATGACTATAGACAAGTGGGTCTCAAAATCATGTATGGGTTCAAACAGCTTGTCTTGACACACACTGAGATGGTGAAGAAAAAGAAGGCATATGATATTGCTCATGAAGATGCTCTTGGCATGGTTAAGATCATAGAAGACAATTTGGTAATTAGATATAACTTTTTATATGTTAAATGTAATAATATTAATGTTGGTTTTTATTTATTTATTTTAGATCTACAAGTGTTGCTCCTTTACTGACAATTCTGTTTGGTACGAGCTCTTGGTCAAAGAGGAAGTACTGTCAGTCTGCTCTTGTCCAGACCCTAATCATTTGTGTAAGCATATATTTTTGGTCTGCAGAATGATGGGACTCCAATATTCTTTGACCAAAAAGCTTTCTATTGCTCAGAATTGAGAAGTTCAGATAGTTGACCGAAGTGAGGAGAGTGCTTTGGCACAGAATAGACTGCGTGCTCTGGAGTTTGTTGAGAGACATAACATTTTGATCAATAAGATCACTCAAGCTGTTGGTGAAAGAAATGCCATGGCAAGAGATACTGCCTCTGGAATGGACATCACCAGCCAGATTTTGGAAGATTGTTTGTCTTCTTTGAAAGAATCTGGTGTTGCTCCCCAGAAGAAGTATAGAAAACAATAAAAATATATATAGAAATAATAATAAAACTATTCAAAACATATTGGATCAATTGTCTTTCACTTATATCTTTTGAAAAAAACATGGTATCAAATATAAAATAATTGTTTTTTTTTTAATAATCTTGAAAAAAATACAAAGTGCTTTTTAATACTGCTTTTTTTTGTTCGGCCCAGATCTAATAAAGTTTGACTCTCTAGATGGCTGCTCTCAGTTTTAAGATTTTAAAGGTTTTCCCACTTTGCCCCCCTGGAGTTTAAATATATATTAAAGATCCCCGCTTTCTGATTCTCCTTTGTTGGCTCTTCTATTGGACAGCGTTTCATTCTTTATTGTATAAAGTATATTATATAATCAATTACTTTTATTGGGTACTCTCTTAAATGTCATTTATTACTTTAATATTTTAGCTTAGAAAGGAATTCTATTGGACACTAGTAATTTTTTTTTAATGTTACTTTTATGAAAGCAGTTTTTTATTAGATAATATACATGTAAATGTTTGATTATTTTAATAAATACAAATTTTTATTAGTTATTACAATAGAAGATCATTTTTATTAATCATTTTTATTGGTTGTTATGACAGAAAAAAAATCATATTGTTCATTTTATTAGTTATTATGACAGAAAAATAAATAATATTGTTTATTTTATTGGCTGTTAAAGCATAACAAAATCTATAGATACAATTTATTGGCTATTTACTATTTAAAATTCTAGGTTTTCATAGTAAAATATTCTATTCAATTCCACTACACCAGATTACTTACAAGACTGTAATCTTTTATGGCAGTCCCTCCAGAGATGTGCAACTCTTGCAGTTGATGCTCAGTTTCCAAGACACCTAGTGAAGTCTATACTAGAATCCTTCATTATATTTGCGTGCCTGGCACACATTTCTTTCTTAAGTGCTACTGGTATAGACCCCCAGCTAGGATTAGGACCAAGAGCAATCACCGAAGAATGGGCAGCCATATCATCACATACAAGCTTTGTACACATATTGAGCATGACCTTTTCGTTACTTGTTACTTCAATGCCAAGGTCTTCACTTATCATCTTGAAGATATGCTTTAAAGCTATTTCGTGGAATGTGCTCACTGGCTTGCAGATGATATTAGTACTAGACTATTAAATGACATATTAATATATATTCAACTCGTTTTATTTTTTGTCTTACAATGGTAGAGACAGAAAGCGAAGTATGTTGGTTGGAAATGTTTCTATTCTCCAGTTGGCTCTGGAGAGCAGTAATCTTCAAATTCAAATCTTTGATGCTCATCTTCATTTCGAGCTTCAACTCTTTGATCTGTGCCTTCATTTCAAGTTTAGCCTTTTCTTGGCCTGCCTTCAAAGATAGTATCTCATTGTACATGGCGTGTAGCAAAGAGATAGAATTGTTATCTGTGTTATTCATGTTGAGAGCTTGGTTTACCTGAGAAAAAGAATTGTTGTGAAAGAAAGATAAAGGCCAAAACAATTTTCTATTGTCTATTATTAGTTTCATATAAATGAGTTTAACCTATTGGTCCAGTCAATATTATTATTGGGCTAGTGTAGTTCTAATAACAGCTATTATGCAATATTTTAGCTTCTGTTTCTGAGTTTATATTTGTATCATCTATGTTATTGCCTACTTGTAGTCATTCAGTCTATACAAATCTCAATGCTATTGAGTAGAAAGGCATATTATTTAAAAGGAATTATCAATATTCATACTTTTATTCTTAAGTGTTTATTTCCAACCTAAAAAATGTCTTCAAATTCAATCCTTGATAGTTACCAATGCAAGCAATGCAAAGAGTGCTACACCAATTTAAAAAAAGCCAAGAGTTGTAGAGCTCAATGCTTTAAGAACTGTCATAGAAGACATAATCATATCCAGACTTCACAGACCACGCCTGTTCTTGGACAAGTCAGTGTTGTTTTGAACACTGTCTTGAACAACACTATCCAGTAAGACTACAAATCACATACATACTATTAGAAAGTGTAATTAATTATATTGTTACCTTCATAAACAAGCAGAGAATGTGCTGATGCAATTAAAGATCAGATCATGGATACACTCAACAGCGAAGATAACAATGATCCAATTATGAATATCTTCAGTAATGATGGTAATGATGAGTCTATGATAAGATATATATATATATATATATGTCTTATTATATAATGCTAATTATTATTTACCTGTTAAAGTATGATGCGGAACTTGGCAACAACATGGACATCATTGAAAACAAAACATCTCCTTTGGTTTTTGACTTCAGTCAGCCTGCACCTACCCCTGACAAAGACAATGCAAAGAACCTGGAGATTCTCAAGATCATTAAGGATTTTGGTATCTCCCGCAATGCCCATGAAATGATAGTCAAGCATTTCAACAGCATTTTGGAAACGTCAACTTGTATTACATACAGAGCATGTACTCCTCATCTTGGCAAAAAGCTTTTGAAGCGTTTCTCTGGTGTTGAAGAGACAGTCCATGATATCTGTCAGAGGGGATGTATGCTCTTTACCAATCCATCCCAGACTGAGTGCTCCAACTGTGGACAAAGCCAGTACAAAACAAGACGTGGAGAAACTGAGGGTGGTGATCTGGTTGCTGCTGCCACGATGATACAGCTTCCATTGGCGAGACAACTGGCTCTTGCGTTAGCCAACAAGAATACAAGAGCAGATATGTATTACTGCCATAATCATGAGTCAAGCTTGGATGGAAGTAAAACCGATGTGTTTGATGGCCAGGCTTACCATCAAGCGAAACATCTGTTTTCCGGAAAAGATGACATTGCAATTTCGTTGTCTGTTGATGGATTCACGCCACACAATGTTCCTGGTTCTGTAACGATCCTCCATGTCACCATTCTTAACCTGAATCCCATGATCCGGTATGAGAGAAGCAGAATGCTCCAGATCGCAATGATCTCAGGTCCAGACGCACCTGCCAATTTCTGGTCGTTCATGGAACCAACGATGAAAGAGCTCCTGGTGTTGGAGAGCGAAAGGATGGTTGTCAAGACACCAAACGAGACCATTCGTGCCAAGGTACATGTCTTAATGGTCACTGGTGACATTCCCGCCTTAGCAAAGTTGGCATGTCATTCTGGACATATGAGCAAAGACGGTTGCCATATCTGTCATGTTGTCAGCCAATGTCCCAAGCATGGACAATACTTCAGAACTTTGCCCAGCACCAATATCCATACGCTGGAAAGTTTCCAGAATTTTTCCCAGGCCAGTGCACCCAGCTGCAAAGGGTTAAACAGACAATCCCCCCTGGCAACATTGAAGGTATTCTCTGGACCATTGTTTTTTGCCCTTGATGAGATGCATGGACTTTGCCATGGAATAAGCAAGCAGGTCTGGGGTTTGGTTTCTAGTACCTATGGAACAGATCATTGTTTTGCTCTTTCTTCTGGTGTTTAGACGGAGATTGGTACAGCAATGTACAAAACAAGAAATACCATCCCTACATCCTTCCATGGCAATTGGAGGGATGTATACAAGAACCCCGGGTCGTTCAAGGCCGTCAATTGGGCAGACTTTCTTCTGTTCGTCATCCCTATGCTGGTGGCAGAGCGTATTGGAGATGCAACTGCCTGGAACGCGTTACTTGGCTTGGTTCAAGCATGTAACCTACTCATGAGCTGGGAGTTATCAGCAGAGGAACAAACCTCTATCAAAAGGTATATTTTAGTAAAAGCTATGTGTTATTCTATTATTTATTCTAACTATTTTTCTTCAGTAAACTTGAAATATAGAACATGTACCTGGAATCGCTGCTTACAAGTGGAAAAATCAAAATCAATATTTTCACTATAAACCAGCATCTTCTTCAGCACTATCCTCTCATGATTGACGCATATGGCCCACCTCGTGCATATAGCACCAGATCTGTGGAACAGGCAATTGGTGAATACTCAAGGGCTATCAAGAGTAATTCTGCTATAAATGTTAATGCTGACAATATCATGCTTGGCTTAGCACAAATGCGACAAGCAGAGGCCGGAGCCACTGTCATGATTACAGAAGCAAGAACAGCACGACACTTACAATATGAAGATTCCACTGCTGGTTGGCCGTTGACAGATGAGGGTGAGCATGTTGGTGCTGGGTCTGATATTGAGTTCTGAGGGCCTTTGAGGAATAGAACGATCCAAGATAGTTTTGAAGGCATTTCTTGTCTTTCGAAACTTCTTGAAGACTTCTACAAATCAAAGGGGGAAGAGTGTAGTATGATTGAAGCAGCTATACAAACTAGCCACAAGGCATTTATCAATGGTTGTGTGATTGACTCTGCACTCAACCAAAATTGTGTAAGGGAGGCACATAACATCAGATTACAAATTCAGGTTGATGAAAACCGCAACATAAATTCTGCATACTCCCCAGTTTACAAGGATTTCTTCAGAAAAGTTGTTATCTTCTTTGAGCACAAGCTCAACAAGAGGTGACCGCTTGCTCTTGTAGAGATTGCAGCAGTCCGTTTGGTAAATGATATACCAGTTGTTAACAATGGGCAAATGAAGCCAAAGGTAGTTCACCTGGCAGATGTCAAAGAATTGGTTGGTTTGGTGAAGTAAGACGCGACTATAAATACAACAACAACAACAACAACAACAACAAAAACAACAACAACAACATACATAGTGTGGCCAGAGCTTAACCGCGGCCCAAAATTGTCACTTGGTTCTCTTGCAGACCTATAATTTGTCTTTTTTTGTAATACATTTTTTTTTCAAATTGTCTTAACATATTTTATTTTCTTAGCAGAAAGTTTAAATATTTTCTTCTCTTTTTCTTCTGACTTTTAATAGTCATCAAATGCAATCTACATTTACTAAAAATGTAAAGTCTGTAGTTAAAGCTTACTTTTGTCTATCAGGAGATTTAATTTTAGGTAGTCAATTTGCTTTTTGTCAACCTTTTCAAAAAACAGAGATTTTCTAGTTTCAAATTGGATTTTTAGTGATTTTTTAATTATTATAGACCGAAAACATAGTCACAAAAGCAAAAAACCACCATTTTTTCCCATAGTGTTTAATGGCTTTGCAAATCAATAAATGAAATAAATATAAAGAAGTGAATAAAGAAATACATTAAAAAGCAATAACTTATGTATTTAAAATAATAAAAGTTCTAATTATAATATCTCTATAATAAAATCATAAATATAAGTTTTCATTTTTACTATTTTTATCTAAAAAAAACATCCATTAATTCTTTAAACATGTCATTAATTATGAGTATATGAATTTTTAAATTACTTTTATTTCTCAAAGTATAAAATACATTTTAATGCTTCAATGATAAGAGTCTAGCAGATTTCCATTTCTGTGAGAGCATGGAGTAAGCTCCCCATGATTCTTGAAATCTAGCAAGCAGAATATTCTTGTCAGCAGCATTTCATTCAAGATTTCTCACTAGACTTCTTTTCTGGACAGCTGTTAGATCACCTCAGACTGGGATCTTGTCATCATTGCCAATGCATATGGCAAAGACTTTTTTTGATTATACTGCAAGCAATTCCGGCTACTGCGTGATACATTTGAACAGAAGCTTGCAGGCGACCTTCAGTGCAATGGATCTGCAAAGCAGACTTTGTAGTCAATGCTGTAAACAAGCATGTCCTTCTGTGAGAGTCTATTCTGGGTTTCTCAATATCTCAGGCGACTTCGCTGATATCCCCTTGAACCATTGCATTTCCAAGAGCTGATGGAAGAGTGTTAGGCTCTTGGGTGATGCCACCCTGATGTGCTTGTGAGCTGTTGATTTGAGCCCGGAGTTCAGTCCCAGTAGCCTCAATAGCTTCTATGCAAAATTTTGAGTTGAAGTTTTGGTATTGCATCTTTGTGAAAATAAAAAAATATGTAAGGAAGAACAAGATTTGATTCTGACAAGAAAAAATTCTTCTTATTATTCACAGTCATAATCATGAAATATATTGCATGAATTTACTATGTTCAGTATTAAATAAATAATATAAAATTGAAATATAAATTCACATTAATATGATGTTATTTTTTTTGTAACCTTCATCTTAAACCTTTTTATTATCACTTATAGTCCAGACTATTGTCTTAAAAAAACCTTGAATTAAGATGAATAACAGCAATCTGATTACCCAAACATCCGGAGAGAGCAATGATAAATTTAATATCAATTTTTCAATTCTAAGCATGAAGCCAACCTGGCAAGAAATAGTAATACTGCTAGACTCTTCGCAACTCTTGCCAATGTCAAGGACTTGTCCAGT
Source organism: Phycomyces blakesleeanus NRRL 1555(-) (assembly GCF_001638985.1). Classification (NCBI taxonomy): domain Eukaryota; kingdom Fungi; phylum Mucoromycota; class Mucoromycetes; order Mucorales; family Phycomycetaceae; genus Phycomyces; species Phycomyces blakesleeanus. Next base: position 619,310 of record NW_017265151.1, read on the forward strand.
GATGGTCAATACGACTTAAGAGATTTTGTGTTGGAAGAAAACATCTCCTCTCGTGCAAAATCAATGGATGTAGACATTGATTTTGACCAAGATATGCCTACAGGTATCGAGTCTCCACCTGGTAAGAGAAAAAACAATCTCTTAAACTAGTATAATGAGCTTCTAAAAAATGCTAATCACATAAATATATATACAAAAGATGTTGGCCCTGGTTACTTCTGTGTCCACAATGTCATTGAACATAGAGAGTCATCAAACTAACCTAAAAGTAATGAAAGTGACTGGAGCTAGACTTCTCGAGTTCCTTCTTACAAGCCCAGTAGTTATGCAGAGGCAGCTAGTATAGAATTATTCTCTATGTTTGTTGAGGATAATGTGTCTCACAATGTTTTTGACAAGTGTGTCAAGATTGTTAATAAGTATATGATGGAACGTGATTTACATAAATATATATCTGTCATTAATTATTCACAACATGTAAACTTATCAACATTATAGCTGCCATCAATGCACTCATGTCACACTACAAGATGAACACTCTTCTTAAGATGGAGTATACTATCTGTTCTGTGACATACGACATGTACCAGGAAGGCTGTATCCGCTTTGACACTGTAGAAGCTGGTCAGTACGAAGATGATAAAGAGCAGTGCCCTCACTGTAATAGCCAATGGTTCCAAGATGAGAGAGGCACTTTAATTCTTGCACAGACCTTCCAGGTTGTGCCTCTTTCTGAACAATTACGATTTAAGCTTGGTAATGCCCAGGAACAAGCCAAGATGACATATGACAGAAACCGTCTTTCCGATAGAGTTGGTTGTACAAGATCTGATATCCTCAATGATAATGTTGTCTGACGTTTGGTTCAGAGTGATGTTGTTGATCAGAATGATATTTTGGTATCGATGTTTGTTGATCAATTCAATTCTTTTGATAATTCAGAAATTTCAGCAACTGTTGTGCATGTTATCAATCTCAGTATTGATCCAAAACTAAGGTACAATATTAGATGCTATGCATAAATTTTCTAATCAAATATACTTAGATATGAGAGAGAAAGTATGATTCAACTGGCAATCATTCTTGGGTCTAAACACCCAAAACACATAGCATCTTTTCTTGAAACAATTGTAGAAGATTTGCATATGTTGCAGACTTCTGGTCTGAGAATTCAGAAGTTTTCTGGGCAAGTGAGTGTCAAGGTTCATCTTGTCATGGCAACTGACAATAATTCAGCCGTGTCAGACTTGATGAATCTGGCCCACCATAATTCTTTCTATCGGTGCCAAGCCTGCATTTCTAAGGGTATTCCTTGATTTTACGTCATGTGTTTTGTTGGCAAGAAGGTATCTGTTTCTATAATAACTGTGGAGAGCCTCCGTCAGTTTGAAGAAAACATAAGTACATAATTAATGAATAATTGAGATATTAATACTTTTTTTAGAGATACACTGTCAATGGTTCCAATGTTTTTAGGGATCTCAACATATTGATAAGTCCTGCTTTCTTTGGGCTTGATGAGATGCATCTCATTGGCTATGGGATTGGTTATCAGCTATACAATGCATTGAATAGCAAATTTAATATGAGTAACGAGGCTGAGGACAATGCAGTCCAACAGGCAGTTCTTGATCAGCAGCAACAACAACAGCTTCAGAATGAACAGAATAACATAGATACGTTTGCTCTACATATTGGACTTGATCAGATTAACAGCTGTATTGGCAAGTCCAGACCAGACATCCCAGCAAACTTCACTGGCAGCTGAAGATCGCTGAAGAAAACAACTGGCAGACAGAAGGTGGTCAACTGGCTTGCACTGGAAAAGAGATGCGGTTTTCTTATGTGTAAAACTGTAATTAATTATGTGAAAAGACCAGGGTTTATGATGGGACAGATAGTTTTTACAAGTGTATGAAACTGGCTTACTCATAGGTGGTAAGACCAACTTTTGAACATAGGAAAAGATCAGAACAGCAGGATAGTAGGATGTGTTCGCATTTTCTGTATATGGGTTTTTACCACATGTACTAAAACGGCAACTCAGAATTACGTTTTGTTGTAATATATCCTACTGCTTTCCAATTAAAAGAACAATAAATGAAAGATCGATTATATGGATACGCCAGTTTTTACAGGGTTTTGTTGTCTTTGAATTTATTTTATCCAATCTTAGAGACTTCTTCTTGTACTGTTTGCTTCCATACACTTCTCCGATCTTTAATTTATTTATAATAATTATTCGTTTACTTTGTTTTTATTAGAAAGAAAAGAATATTCTTAGGTTTATAGTACAGTGGTTATATTTAATATTTAGGAACATTCTGGCTAGTGTTCTAGCCTTCATATAATTTAAAATGGCCAATGTTCTGATAAAACAAGTATTCTCCAAACAATATCTCCCAGAGAAAAGCCTAGTTGTGTGTTGCTTGCTTATAAATGGTTGTTTTATGAAATTAGAAAAGTGTTAGCTGTTTGAACAAGAAATTGTGAATATTAAGAATATATATATGTAATTATGCTTGCAATATAATAGCTTATCAGAGACAAAAAGAAAAGGCATCATGAATGCAAACCATAGTACTCAATATACTTTATTTGGCTATAAAAATGCTGATTTTTTTTTATTTTTTGTGAACTGTGTGGTAAAATATTTCATTTACCTACCTGAAGCAAAAGGATTTATTTGCAGACCAAGAGAGTACATAGAATACGCTGATATTGTCTCCAGTAAATGATATACATTAATATACAAAATAAATAATATTGTTATATGTACAAAAATAAAAATAAAATTTACCATGTCAATGACACTCGTATGAAATGAAAGTTCTTGATTCGCGATGTGCTCATGAGAGGGAGGTTTATCTATAATAGAAATTATGTTAAGCCGTGTGCTTATTAAAAAGAGATAGATTGAAATAAAATAAAATATTACCATATTCATAACCATGTTTAATAGTAGAGAGTAATTTCGGCGATATGGCCTATACAAAAGAAAGGAAAAGGTCAGAATAATTTTATAGGATGACATCATAAAGTATATTTACTAACCTTAGCTAATCTGGATGGACATTGTGAAGGAGATGCATCAGAAGGTAACAAAATGCGAGTGTCTGTAGTAATAGAAAACAATTATTATCATTTTAGTTATATATATATATAATATTAAAGAAGAAGATATCTTACCAAGAAAGTCTGTGAATATAATAAATGTTGGAAAGAGAGAGAAGAGAGAAAACTTGTAAATGAAAAAAAAACAAAAAGAACAAAAGACCAAAGGGCCAAAAGGCCGAAAGACAGAAATCATATATTGGATTAAGTTGAAAAAAGCATGTTCAAAGCCGATTTGCACCCTGTTAATTCCAGGAAGTATTAATAGAGATATGTGCATTAAAGAAATCCTGAGTATTTACAGCAACAAGTGTAATATAATAAATGAGTTCTTGCTTCTACTTTTACCATCTTTCTATTAACTACACTTTATTCTTTTGCTTAACACCTAACTTCTTTTGTATATTAAAAACACTCTATATATACAATGAATAGATATATAAAACAAATATAATTAACAATCAACTCATGTATAACATTTTATTAGATAGCTTTCAGACCATGGTTAACAATCATCAGTCAATTGCCCTGGCTCCATCCCCGGAATATATTGAGCTTTTAAGAAGGCTCACAGCTATGGAGGAAAGCCTCAAGACCATGAATTCAAACATTGGCATTGTCATCAAGGGGAACAAAGATTCATTGGAAATACTTGATAGCGTTGCCAATGCCTCTGAAGAACTTCTTGCAGTTATTGCTCCTACTATTATACCTGCTTCTGCTTCTGTCCCTTTCGCAGCTTCTTCCATTAGTTCTACTCTGGATTGGTATACAACACCTTCTGAGGCTTTTTTTGGTAGCTCTTCTGCTGCTCCTTCTGTTGCTCCTTCTGTCACTCCTTCTGTTGGTCAAGTAGTTCTTACTCATGCAAACGCTGGTGAACTTAGTAAACAGGATCGCACTAGAGTTTTAGTAAGTGTTGAGATGTACAGTAATTCATCAATATAATATCTCACACTAAGTATAGGCTCTTATCCGAGGAGAGTTGAAGAAACACAACTTCAAATCAAATAAGCCAGAACTAGTTGCAGCTAATGACAGCAAGTGCAGTTGGGATGTTAATGTTGATTACAGCCTTCCACCCAACAGACAGCTGATGCATGACCTTCATGCATATCTGGCTCCAAAGATTGTTGGGACTAGTGTTCGACAGGCCGATATTAGCGATTGTATCTACACAAACTTTTGTGGAACGAGATTCCGAGTCAAGGAATCCTATGAAGTGCACAAAAAGACAAATTCTCAGTCAAGAAAAGCAGGTTGAGAGACCGATGTATGTTAGAAGTATATTTTGATTGCAAATTAAATGTATTCATATTAATATATTTATAAACTAGCATTTTGACTGTCGCGAGCTGACCTACCATACATTCAAGGCTGAAATTGATATGAAGGTGGGTAAGAGCTGCGATGGACTCTTACAGAAAGAAGCAATGTCTGAGGGCGAATCTGAAGACAATATGCCTGGAGTCTCAAGCAACCGTGCAATTCGTATAGTGCGTCCAAGTTGGAGAAGCGATGAGGTAATTTCTTTTGTTTACATTATTGTATATAGCTTTTTTTTTGTTTTTTTATGGATTTAAATGAAACAGAACTTTGATTAATCACTTATTTGTATTTAGTACAATCACTTTCTTGCGGTTGTTGATGATTTTATGCGTAATCGCATGGACTTCAATTCGCGTCAGATGTTGAAGAGGTCCTTCGGTAGAGATGCTGTTTTAGCAGTCCCGTCTAGATTGACGTCCCATCTCCATCACTGGGCTTTTAGAGGAGTTTCAATAAATTTTGTTTTCTTATCCTCTATATTCTCCACATCCTCCATCTGACAATGATAAACGTACCAACAAATACAAACACTATGATTATTCTTTTCTGTGTGCCTTTAAAAAAGGGAGTTATATTTTAATATTTTTTAAATGTATTATTTTTTTGGCAAAGGAATGACCAGCATCTTTTTTACTTTTCTGCGTGTTGTGTGCTCAGCAGTTGCTACTTCTAACATAATTCTATGCACTGGCAATACACATTGCAAATCGCCAGGAGAAAATGTTGGAAAGCAGGTTTCAACGTGTTCGTACTCTCGCAATTTATCATTTTTGGGTGTGTACCATTTGATAAATGCAAAAGTATGTTGACAATTGTGAAGAAGTTGTGTTGGGCAGCAATGGGTGCGGAGCAAGGGAGTAAGGGATGAAGAGGTGGGTGGAGGAGTGAAAGAATGGGTGAAAATGTACTGTATTTGACCCGTGTATGCGATGATATGCTCACCAGTACTTCCAATGAACTTTGCTTGTACAAGAGAGCCACGACTTCCACATTCACCTTTACCCTTGTAGACCTGACCAAGGGTGTTGATGTATTTCAACAGGGTGATTGTATTGTCAACAAAGTATGGTGATTCCAATGCTTGTTGAAAGTGAACTAATTGTTCATTGCTGTACGCAACTTTGTAGTATTGTAAGAGATGAACATAGTGAATGTCACTCATTGTGGTAGCGGATTTTAATGATAGAGGGAATGCGGAAGGAGGGAGAGGTTCGTTGCCTTTTACAAGTACATTTGGATCTTCAGAAGCCTCAACAAATGACTGTATGCGGAAGGTATGTTGACGGATGGATGGAATGGTGGTGGGTGTAAAGGAAGAAGTGAGTTTGGTAAGGACAGGAAATGCAGATGTCTGGCGGGTACTCTGAAGGAAACTGTTGATAAGATCGTCTTTGTGCACATCTTCAATAAATTTCATAAATGTTTCTTCAAACCCGATCTTCCTGTTTGTTTTCAAATTTTTTAACAACTCATTAAATTGCTCAAACCCAAATAGCCAATAACTGTACACTGGTCCAAAATCACGAATTGTATCTCAAAGATGGAGATGTAGGTGCATATTACAGGTGAGAATTTCGGCATTGTACAGCTCATCACATCTGGTGCAAAAAGTTTGAAGAAACTGATGGGCAGTGTTGACTTCATCAAACGTGATCATTGGCTTGATCAACAGGCAGCATGCATCAACAAAGTTAATCCAGTTTTCGAATCTGTCTTTTGCAAGAACATCTTTCAACAGAACTGGCGAGTATACAAGCACCCATGACTTCCACTCGTCTGCCTTCATATACAAAAACTGCTTTCCTATTTTCGAGTTCAAAGAAGTGTATCCACCAGGCACAGTCATCGTTTCTGCAGTCTTCTGCATTGCCGCAAAATTGCCATCTTGAATGTCTTCGTCTTTGATCCAATGATCCATCAATCTTTTAGGCGTTCCCAGAAATAAATTATGCATGGGATCAATGATCGTTCCACGTACTAGATTAAGGTATCCAAGACGATGCAACTGCGACCATTGAACACCATTTTTGATCTCCAGCCGATGCCTTTCTGAGGGGGTACTAGCACTTTCCCACTCCTCAGCATGCAACCTGTTCTCTACACTGTCACGAAGCACCCACCGAGAGAAGTCAAACCCACGAAAGTCAACATTGACACTGTTTTCCAAGTGAGGGAAATGTCTGTTGCACTTGTAATATGCGCATGTACTGTTGTGCGAGGTGAACCCACTTGTCTTTCTTGCTGCCGGGATGTCACAGGCCACCATCATCAATGTGGCATGGACGCGGACACCACTAGGACACTCGAAAGTTGGGATTGCCAGTCCCTCATGCAATCTTATCAGATCATCTACCATAGGCCAGAGATAATGGTTTATCTCTTTGGATTTGGGTTCCTTCGGGCCAGGCATTAATCCTACAAGAAGTGTGTTCTCTGGCTTGTATCTTTCATTGTGAGGCAGATTGTTTACTACCAGGTATATGGCACCAGTCGAGTGTGTGACATTATCGAAAGGTTGAAACCAGTCAATGTTGATAGTCAACATTAATGAACGCGAATCCTTTGTGAATTGCACGCCATCTTTGTCTTTGAGCTCCTTTCACATGGCACCATCATATATGTCACACATCGTATCCACCATCTTCAGCTCGTGATTCCAATGTCTAATTTTATTCTTGAATACTGGACAAAGAAAAAACATTCGTAAAGTATTAACGATGGACTGGTACAAGTATGAACACTTGGCTACCAAAGCACCCGATGCTGATGTTTTTGTTAATTGACAGTTGCAAGACAAGCATGCACCAAGCTTTATGAAATCACAATGAGACGGGACAGATGTACTTTCTTTGTACACCTTGTGACAATCCTGACACACAACAAATTTCTTTATGCCTTTGGTCATGGCTGAGAAACCTGTCATGTGCTGAAGACCAGGAAGGCTCAAGGGCAGTTGGAAATCCTGCTCGTAAATTGTCAAGAGCTTGTTGATGAACTCGATCAAGACAATGGCGCCCTTGTTAACCACATAGTGGGAAGCAAACATCACCACAAAAGTAGCAATGAACCTGTGCACTGGGTTATGGGGCATATTGGGGGTGGCAAAAGGGTCTATTATAAAAAAAAATAATGCTATTTTTTTTTTAAATTTTTTAACACTAACTGACCTTCACTATTCAATTCATTGTTGTTGAGCTCAATAACATTGCCTTCGCTTTCATCTTCACTGATTTCATTGCTGTTGCTTCCACTATCATCATTGTCGCCATTGCCGATCGCGTCATTAGTAAAGGAAACATCTTCAGTGTCAGACATTGAAGCTCCTTCCCAAACAGGTGAGTTTGTCTGAGTATACAATTCTTCCAGGGCTCCGGGTTGATGGGTTAAGATAGCTACATTTAGAATATAACACTTGGTTAATATCTAACAGTATCTGAATTAAATAAACCTTACATTCATCATCGACCTCCATCATATTTCTTTGGGTAGACATGTCTATTACAACACGTTATTTCATGGATTACAATACAATTAAATAAATTCAAATATTGTACCCCTTTCACATCTTATGGCATTTAGTCCTGCCCTTTTGTTATGACGTTAAGCAGTTTTTCTGGCAACAAAACTATAGCCGAGATTGCTCTGACTACATCCAGCACAATGGCACTTTTTGTTGCAGAGTTCAGAAATTGTGGACATAATGTTTATTTATTTTTACTTTGAAGTGTTAAGAGAAAAAGGAAACAAATACAACGTTTACTAAATTTACTATGTCTTTATAATGAACTGTTATGTCTTTATAATAATAATAATAAATAATATTTTCACCTGTTGTATCCAAGCCAATAGAAAACCGGAAAACAGTGTTTTCATCTTAAACACACAAAAAAAGCTGAGATGAAAAAATACCCCAGATTTTCTATTGTTATAATTTAACTTTGTACATGGTAATTCCCATATGTTTTCTAGTGTTGACTTCCTTCTGTTTGTTATGCCAACAGTTGTGGTCCATAAGTTTGTTCTTTCCAGAATCAGACATGCCGTTTTAGATCTAGTCTTAGCATGCTCTATTGCTCAGCAATGGGAAGTGACAGAAAAAGAAATCCATACCATAGAAAGGTAAGTTGATCAAATACATTCTAAACAATATTTTCATCATTTTTATAGAGTCATTAATCACTGGCATTCCTTCCTTCGTCTTGAAATCCAAGAAAGAAGGTTAAAACCTACTATATTCGTAATGAACCAGCATATGCTGGTTCATCTTGGTTACATGGTGAGGGAGATGGGTCCATTACAGGCATATAGCTACTACCCAATCAAGTGCACAATTAGTGCATACCAAGCTACAATTAGGTCCAAGAAGGATACCAGGAAGAACTTGGAAAATATCCTCCTTTGTAAAGTTGGGATATAGCATTGTTTTGGTGGTTGGGCAGCTCGAAGAAGACCGAGTGACAAGAGGACCAGCAACTTTGAGGTTGCAAGTAATGATGTTGCTGGTCTTCAGTTTTGGTCAAACCCAATCAGAAAGACCCTTGCTGTCATAGCAATCGAATGTGATATGAACTACCATAATTTGGTAAGATTTTTGGCCTGTCTCTGGGACCAGGACAGCGCAGTAATGGAGCACAAAACCATTGAGGTGGTCTGCACCACCAAGATGTGGAAGGACAATGTGGTGTACAGAGTCCAGACTTCTTTTGACAGCAGACATGTTTGAGCCAACGACCTTGTTGTGCTCAAACACCTGGAGGAGTAAGTAACACAAGTTATATCTTACATTATTGTAATTGTAATCATATTTCAATTATATTTTTCAAAGGTACGGATATGTTATAAAGTTCTTCTCTCATTCTGTCTTGGGAGAGACTAGACTCTTTGCCGTAGTTGATTGCTTGCAAGGCGTATGAATATACAACGAGTTGCTCTTCCCTGTTTGGGAAAGCCAAACAATGGGTGAGATGAAGGTGGTTGAGGTTAAGTCCATCAGAGAGATGGCTGGTCTAGTCCATAATATTAACAATATGACTATTTGACATGTGATGTGAACTTCTCTATATCATTACCAGTAGTTTTTTTTTCTTGCCCTTTCCTTTCATTTATTTTACTTTCAAAATACAAATATAACCATTCTAATTTTTAAATATAACTTGATATCAATACCAATACATCTCTTGATGATTTTGAATAAAGACATAGTCTATTATAAAAAACTTATATATATCTATATTTAAAGTGTAAGTAATCTATAGATTGTATTTGTTGTTTTATTGAACTTTTTGAATTGATATGCAGTCCAACATACAATCTTCATCTAAAATGGAATTCTGGATTAAAAATCAAAAAATCTATTTGAATTCAATCTCAAAAAACAAAAAAGAGCTCAAAGTGTGCTATATTTGGTATGGTGGTAGAAGTTTAAACAAAGTTGCTGGTTTTTTATCAAAAGTTGACATTTTTTAGAATTTACAGCAACTTTTTTTCTATAGCAATATATTATCATTGTTTAAGCCTTATTTTAGCTAATAACATTAGCTAATATTCTTTTTGTATTACAACGGGTTGTTTTGTATTTTTGGGAATCCATACCCTTATTAGGAAGTTATAAATACTCAAATTTTATTAAAAAAACTCAAAAAACAAAACTCTGATAAAATTACAATTGAAAAATTTTATTTTTTTATTTTTCCAAGTTGAAAATATCAGGAATAAAAATTCTTAGTACGCGTCTAAGAGCATTTTCAGCAGTGAGAGAACTTTTGATTTATCTAAAGTTAAACACTGCTACTTTAGCTAAAGAAAAATCAATTTTCCCAGCAGTTCGATTTATCTTTTTCTTTAAATAAATTTTGAGAGCATTTTCATCAATAAATTTTATCTTCCTATTAAATTTAATAGGAAAATAAAGAAAAGAGACTGTCTTTTATATTTAAAATGAATTTAATAAAACTGCTGAGAGGACAAAATTTAGCTAAATCTTTAAATTTAATATAAAAGTTGAGATAAAATGGACTGCTGAAGATGCTTTAAGAGCATCTTCAGTAGTTGGCTAACTTTTATTTTATCTGGGATAAAAAATTGTTACTTTTACATAAAAATAAAGCCACTCTACCCAGCAATTTAATTTTTTTAACTTTTAAATAAATTTTGAGAGTGCTTTCAGCTAAAACTTTTAAATCCCTGTCAAATATAGCAACTAGATAAAATTTAGAGCATCTTCAGCAGTTCACTTTATCTCCACTTTTACATTAAATTTAAAGATTTAGCTAAAGTTTGTCCTCCCAGCAGTTCAATTGAATTCACTCTAAATATAAAAGACAGTCCCTTTTCTTTATCATCTATATATCTAAAATCAATCAAAATTAGCAGCATCACATGATATACGAATTTGTCTGTAAAACATCTATTCACATCTAAAATCTAGCACTTTTACTGTAATGTGTGAAAAGTCACACAATAAGATAATAAGATAGAATGAAATATAAAGATAAAGATAATGTTTATTTGTGATAATATTTGTGATATTTATATTAATTTATAAGATGCCGCAGTATCCTAGATTCTAGCTAAGTCCTTTTGCTGCAATATCTTGCTGAGCAATGGTTGTCTTCCTCTTCTTGGCCTTGCTCACCCAACTACTGTGGTTGGAGTAGTTGTTTCTGATTGGGTAGGATTGGAACTGAGTGCCAATTCCAATCTACTCCTGACATTACTATGTCACATGATATACTGAGATATTTACCCCTTGAATTTATTTTACAAACTATTGCCAAAAAACTTATACAACTATCAAACCAAACTCTAACTTTGAAAAAAAAAACCCAAAAAATAAAATGTCATCTACTCAATGTCGTTGTACTGCTTGCCATATGCTTGCACATAGCAGAAGTACTTATAAGCAATGTCTCATGAACCCAAAGAACATTTCTCTCCACATTTCTCAAAAGAGAACTAATGTAGATGAATATCCTGCAGAAAGTAGCCAAAATAACTATTTATTTATACACTTATGCATATTATAACAAGTATTATATATATATTTTAATAGTAAATATGTTTATAAAAAAATAGCTGCTGCCTTGAGAATAAGAAGTGAGCCTGTCCAAGACCAAAATTTGGACATAGAAATATCGACTTCTATTTCAGTTTCTGAGTTAACTGAATTTCCACTTGCAAATGAGACTATTACTGAAGTTCTTGAAGCGGTCTTGGAAGAAGAGATTGAGGAGACTTCATCCGATGAAGAAGTGACTGGAAGAGAAGAAGAAGTCGAGGTCACTTCATCTGACGAAAAAGTGACTGGAAGAGAAGAAGAAGTTGAGGAGATTTCAACTGTGAATAGAGGATCAATTTTACCCCATTGTCCTCACTGTAACGGAACTGATCATTGCCAAATTACAAGCAGATTTTGTCCAAACAATAACAGTAGCAGAGCAAGAGAATCTAGAAATCGAGGCAGAGGCTTGAATAATATTGTCCGACTTCCAGCTATTTCAGAACCAGCAGTTGATAACAGAGGAGATATGGATATCGAGTATCAATTTTGTGGGGCAATGATGTGGGCACATGAAAAAAACAGTCGTTCTTCTTTAAGAAGCCCCACATTCTCTATGTGTTGTATCAAAGGAAAGCATGTTCTCCCCCAAATTGAGCCAACATTTACAGGAATTGCTGAGCTTTTGAACTATAGAACACGTGATGGAAAGAAGTTTCTTGAAAACATTTGAAGCTATAATAGTACAATGAGCTTTACTTCTTTGGGAGCTAAAATTGATACCTCTATTGGCAACAATATCAATGGGGCATACAACTTCCGGATTCACGGAACAATTTGTTATAGAATTGGATCTATTTTGCCAGTGACAGAATCTGATATCGCTCACCCAAAATTCGCTCAGATCTATATTTATGATAGTGCTGCTCAGATAGATCAAAGACAGTACCATTCCCCACAATTGGAGAGAAGTGTTTTGGAGAAGATTCAGTCCATTCTTATGGAAACAAATCCATTCGTACATCTCTTCAGAACAATGGATCAAATTTCTTGGGAAAAGGGACAATCTATAGATCTCACTTTGCGTTTAGTAGCTGAAGGGCCTCGAGATCAAAGACGGTACAATGCTCCAACTGCAAGTGAAATAGCAGTTTTTATTATGAATAATGAAGAGAGTACTTCAAGAGACATTGTGCTGCACACCAGAGCCAACTTCCAACAGAACATCAATGAGTACCATTGATCTTATGATGCTTTACACTATGTGCTACTCTTTCCACATAGTGAAGATGATTGGACCATTGATGCCAGCTCATTGTCAGGAGAGCATGTTACAGTAATGCAATGGTACTCAAACCGTTTGATGTATCGACGCAACACACAGCACCTACTCCATATTTTTGGCTGTCTCTTTCAACAATATATTGTTGATATGTATGCCAAAGTTGAGCACAATCGGCTGCACTTCATCACCAGCAATCAAAATCGTCTCCGTGTAGATCTTTATAGTGGAATTCAGGATGCTATTATCTATAACGATTGTAATCTTACAAATCTTGGGAAGAGAGTTATTCTTCCATCTTCTTTTATTGGTAGCCCTCGGTATATGGCTCAACTTTATCAAGGTTCAATGAGTATTGTGCGTCGTTTTGGCAAGCCTGATTTGTTCATAACTTTCACTTGCAATTTAAAGTGGTCAGAAATCACAAATTCCCTGTTGGTTGGGCAAAAAGTTAATGACAGACCAGATCTTTGTTCTCGGGTTTTCAATATGAAGCTCAAAGAGCTCATGATTGACCTTACAAAAAAATATTCTGGGGAAAGTTTTGGCCTTTATATATGTCATTGAATTCCAAAAGCGCGGACTTCCTCATGCCCACATTCTTTTGATTTTGCGACCACAAGATAAACCAAAAATAATAGAAGATTTTGACAGAATAGTTTCGGCTGAAATCCCAGATCCTGAAACTGAGCCATTGGCATATGAAACAGTAAAAAAATGCATGATGCATGGCCCATGCGGAAAGAAATATCCAAAAGCATCATGCATGAAGAATGGGATCTGTTCAAAGAATTATTCTAAAAAGCTTTGCAATGAGACTAGCGATGGTGGAAACGGATATCCTATTTATCAACGCAGTCGAAATGGAAAAGTTATTAGAAGAGGGCCAAAGATCATGGAAAATGGATGGGTTGTTCCACACAATAGATACATATGTGCAAAATACAATGCTCATATAAATGTTGAGATTAGCACCTCTGTTTCTGCCTTAAAATATCTCTACAAATATGTATATAAAGGACATGATCGTGCAATGGCCCATGTGCAGCCTACACCCACCAATTCCGCTCCACAACAACAACAAGAGCATGTGAACGAAGTTAATGAGTTTCTTGATGCTCGGTATGTCTCCGCTTCTGAAGCATGCTGGAGAATATTTTCTTTCAAGCTTCATCAAGAGTATCCCAGCCATCAACGACTTTCAATCCATCTGGAAAATGCCCAACCCGTATATTATAATCCATCTTCTAACCCAGAGGATGTTGCAAATTCCAGAAAAAACACTACTTTAATGGGATATTTCAACTATAATGCTACACACCCATCATCTGAAAAACTTCTTTACGTTGACTTTCCTTCTCTTTATGTATGGAATACAAAAGAATGAAAATGGACAGCACATAAGAGGTTCGATAAAGGAATGATTGGCAGAGTTTACACAGTGTCTCCAAGAGATATTGAAAAATATTTGTTATGATTACTGCTGCATAATGTTAAAGGGTCCAAAAGCTTTGAAGACATACGTACAGTAGAAGGATGTGTGTATAAAACAAACCAAGCTGCATGTCGTGCTCTGAGATTACTTTTGAATGATGATGAGTGGAGTAACTGTATGGAAGAGACAGCAGCTCATCAGATCCCATTTTCTTTACGAAGACTCTTTGCTATTCTTTTGATTTTCTGTGCAGTATCAGATCCTCTCTCTTTGTGGCTTGCTTATCGCGATTCTATGATTGAAGATTATCTTCATTTGGCAAGAGAAAGTAGTGGAATTCCTGCGTTAGCCCCCACACAAGATATGTTTGACAGATGTTTATGGGATATCGAAAGTCATCTATCTGCCAACTCTATGTCTCTCATGTTGTTCACTGGATTTGTTCTTCTACCAATGCCTGACATCCAGCACTTTAGCCCAAATGGACAAGATGTTCAAGCCATCATACAAGAACAAGAAGATTTATGCGATCAAGCCCAGCTTTTGCCAGATCCAGATATATTGATATTCAATAATTCACAAAGACGTATCTATACAACAGTATTAAGTGCAATTGAAGAAAACGTGGGAGCCCCAAAATTGTACTTTGTCAATGGTCCAGGTGGGATGGGAAAGACATTTGTCTTTAATGTCTTGCTTCAAAAAACTTGCCAACAAGGAAAAATTGCTCTTGCAGTAGCAACAAGTGGAATTACTGCATTGCTGTTAGACAGTGGGCGTACAGCACATTCCAGGTTTAAGATTCCAATGCAAGTTGATCTTAACTCCTTATGCTCCATCAACGCAAACTCGCAAATGGCACAACTTATTAGAAGAACGGAATTGATTATCTGGGACGAAGCTTCTATGATTAGTAAAGATGTTTTTAATACTGTAAGCAGATCCATGCAAGATATAATGAAGGCTGTCGATCTATTGCTTGAAAATGTTCCATTTGAAAGGAAGTTGTTTGTCTTTGGAGGCGATTTTTGGCAGGTCCTTCCTGTTATACCCAAGGCAACAAGAGCTCAGGTTGTAAGCCAATGTATCAAGAAAGCATCTGCATAGAGAAATGTAAAAATCTTGCAGCTTACAACAAACATGCGAATTGCCCAAGCAAATAATGAACAAGAAACATTAGAGCTTAGAGAATTTGGAGCATTTCTCTTGCAAGTTGATAGTGGTTCTGCCCACACAACAGGTGGTGATGACACCATCCCAATTCCGTCCCATATGTTAATTTCTGGATGTAATCCTGCTGATCTGGCCAAAGCAGTTTTCCATGATCTCTCCTCTAATGCAGCCAACCCTCATTTCCTCATGGGCCGTGCTTTGCTTACTCCTAAGAATAAAGATGTCAAGAAACTCAATGATATTCTTCTGAGCCAGTTTTCTGGAGAGGCACAAGAGTTTAAGAGCGTCGACCAGGGAATTGATGAAGATGATCAGTTGACATATCCAGTTGAGCTACTAAATACCATTGATCCTGGATCCCTACCACCTCACTCACTGTCCTTAAAAAAAGGATGTTCTATCATGCTTCTTCGCAATCTTGACCCAAAAAACGGCCTCTGTAATGGTACATGCCTGATTTGCAACTCTTTTGGAACATCTGTCATCAGAGCAACAATTGTTACTGGATCCAATGCCGGGCAAGTATCTCTTATTCCAAGAATAAAGCTTAATCCATCTGGATCAAATGGTGAAATTGAATTCCAGCGGTTCCAATTTCCAATTCGTCTCGCATTTGCAATGACAATAAACAAGTCACAAGGTCAAACTCTTGAGAGCATTGGATTATATCTCTCTGCCCCAGTATTCTCCCATGGCCAGCTGTATGTTGCTCTATCCCGGGTCAGAAAACCTTCTACAATCAAGATAATGCTTGATACACCAGCAAATTCTAACAAAACAGCAAATACTGTATTTACAGACAACGTTGTATTTAAGGAAGTCTTTGACATTTAGTAAAAAATTATATATAATATAAACTATAAACTCATCTAACCAATTTTTTTTGAATAATAAAACATCTATACATATCCTTTCTTTTCATATAATTCACTCAAATAAAATGTTCCTATTAATTGTGCTATATGATACTTAGACTTCCAATAGGGAAGGGTTTTATATTAACTTCCAGTAGGCTCTGGGGCCCCCCCGAAGGGAGGGGGGAGGGGGGGGGACTCCCCAAAGGGGGGGGGGAGCACCGCTCCCCTAGTACATATTATTAAAATCAACCAGCCCTGTATATCACATGACTTATGATTGCACTTTTCTATATCTTTAAAAAGTTGGAATACAAGCACGTGACTTAGAGTCTGTCTTTGAATTTATTATTCTATTCTCTAACTAATATTTTCATATTACTCTTCTTAAGAGCATAGAAAAATATAAAAATATAAAATTAATTATAATTATAATATAAATATTTATAAGTCTTCATATTAAACATAAATTAAAAATTAAAAATAAATAAATAAATAATGTTCAGCATACAAAATATCATTTAGTCTAATAGATAGTCAAGACAAGACATGATAAATAAGCATACAATACTTAGTCTAATTATTTTATGAGGCTATTTGCACTGTGTTCTGATATCTGCCATGCAATTTAATCTGGTAATATATTTTCATTTGGAGAAAGGCATGCATGATATCTTTTAAGGGGCCATTTTATTAAAACTGCAGTGAATTTCAAATTTCAAAAAACTTTTTACACATATTTTAAATAATCTATAACCTCAAATTTCAATAATAAAATAATCAAAAATGTCTTCTACTGAGAAACGTTGTGCTTCATGCAAGCTTATGGGTCATAGTCGTAAATCCAGTGTCCTTTATCCTTTGTATAAGAAACAAAATACACTTTATATCCCTCAGAAAAGAACAAATGAGAATATTTCAATTGAAGAAGAATTTCCTGCAAAGAGTAGTGGATATAATACTAAAGAATTAAAAAAAAAGAATAAGAATTATAAGAGTCTAATTCAATTGATCTACTATTCATATATTTAGCTGCGTCATCCAGAGTAAAAATAAATCCAGTTAAAGAGCAACAAATAATTGTGGACACAGTTGTTGATCCAACTATTATCCTTGCTGAAGAACCTACTATTGAGCATGAGGAAGAAACCATGACAATAAATGAAAGCACTGCTACCCGTCATTGTCCAAGCTGTTTGAGAACAAATCATCTTCGAATAACTAGCCTGATGTGTCCTAACAATGTACAGATACTGGTACAAAATCAGAATCCTCAAAACCAGAACGTTGCCAACATTGCCAGACTCCAAAATATATCTGAGCCAGAAATCGATAGCAGAGGGAATATGGATGTTGTCTGTAGATTTTGTGGAGCATTGATGTGGTTGAAAGAGAAGGACACTGATTTGTCTATCCGCAGATCGAAATTTAACATGTGCTGTGGCAAGGGAAAATATGTTCTTCCTTCTCTTGAGCCAACACCACCTGGAATTTCTGAGCTTCTAAATTACAGAACATCCAATGGGAAAAATTTTCTCAGTAAAATCAGAGGCTACAACAGCACCTTAAGCTTCACATCGCTGGGAGCTAAAATTGACAACTCTGTGGCAAATAACCAAGGTGGTGCGTACTGCTTCAGAATACATGGCACTATATGTCACAGAATTGGGTCTATTCGTCCATCAAGAGCCCAAGATATTGATCACCCTCAACTTGCTCAAGTATACATACATGATCCAGCATCGCAAGCCCAGCACCATTGCCATCATGCTCCATACTTGAAAGCAGATATTCTGGAGAAAATTTGATCGATTCTCATAGAGACAAATCCTTTTGTTTCTCTGTTCAGATCAATGGATCAAGTATCACAGAAGAATAAACATGTAGAAGATGTTGCTATATGCTTGGTTGCTAAAGGTCCCCAAGATCAAAGAAGATATAATGCACCAATTGCTGACGAGGTTGTTATTCTAATTACAAATAATAAAAGAGGTTCTTATAGAGACATCGTACTGCACACACAAACCAACCAGCTACAAAAAATAAATGAGTATCATAGATCATATGATGCTCTTCATTATGTCTTGCTCTTCCTTTCTGGTGAGGACGGATGGACAATCGAATCAAAATCTTTGTCAGGAAAAACTGTTAGTGCTATGCATTGGTATTCCAACCGACTTACGTACTGCCCTCATTCTCTCCATCTCCTCCATCTCTTTGGCCGACTTTTCCAGCAATTTGTTGTAGATATATATGCAAAGATTGAACATAACAGAATAGACTTTCTTGCCAGTAATCAGAACTGCCTTCGAGTAGACCTTTACAGTGGAATACAAGATGCTATTAACGTTGAGGATAACAATTTTGCCAACATTGGAAGACGTGTCATCCTTCCTTCTACTTTTATTGGTAGCCCCCGTCACATGGGCCAGCTCTACCAGGATGCAATGAGTATCGTACGCCGTTTTGGCAAACCAGATCTTTTCATCACATTCACCTACAATACGCATTGGCCTGAAATTACAAATGCACTTGTAGCAGGCCAAAAAGCAGCAGACAGACCAGATCTTTGTTCCTATGTTTTCAATATGAAGCTTAAAGAGCTAATGAACGACTTGACAAAGAAAGATGTTTTGGGGAAAGTCAAAGCCTTTATATATGTCATAGAGTTTCAAAAACAAGGACTCCCTCACACACACATTCTTCTGATCCTATCTAGCTATGACAAACCAATGACAACAGAAGACTATGACCTTATAGTTTCTGCTGAATTTCCTGATCCAGTCACAAAACCCTTGGCCTATAGAACTGTCTGCCGTAGTATGCTACACAGTTCATGTGGTATAAGGTACCCAAAGGCACCATGCATGGAAAATGGTAAATGCAAAAAGAATTTTCCAAAAGATTTTTGTGATGAAACAGTCGATGATGGATCTAGATATCCAAAGTATAAAAGAAGAAATAATGGGATAACAGTAGTCAGAGGCTCAGCATCACTGGACAACAGATGGGTGGTTCTGCACAATTTATATCTGTGTGCAAAATATGATGCCCACATCAATGTTGAAATCTGCACTTCTGTATCAGCTGTAAAATATCTATACAAATATGTATACAAAGGCTATGATCGAGCTATGGCAAAAATTCAATCAGTCAGTACCAGTACCAGTACCACCACCAATACCAGCATCAATATGACTAATATTCAGCAAGAAGCTGTAAATGAAGTCAATGAGTTTCTGGATGCTCACTATGTACCAGCCTCTGAAGCATGCTGGAGAATTTTCTCATTTAAACTGCAGCAAGAGCACCCATCCCACCAAAGACTAGCAATCCATCTTGAAAACTCTCAGCCAGTATATTTCTATGATTCTACAAATCGACATCAATTATCAAACGCAAGCACAAACACAACATTGACAGGGTGGTTCTCATATAACACATACAATATAACAGCACGGGAATATCTGTATATAGATTTTCCAACTCACTTCGTTTGGTCAAAGAAAAACAAAAAATGGACAAAACGCAAAACATCTAACAGAGAAACAATTGGCAGAATATATAACATATCTCCAAGAGACCCAGAAAAATATTTCTTAAGAGTACTGCTTCTTAATGTTCCAGGTGCTACAAGCTTCCAGAATCTTTGGACAGTAGAGGGGCAACTATATGAAACAAATCAAGCTGCGTGTCGAGCTTTAGGACTGTTAATGGATGACAAGAAATGAGAGGAATGCATGGAAGAGGCTAAATCATATGAGCTCCCATATTCACTAAGGCGACTATTTGCAATTCTTTTGGTTTTCTATGGACTATCTGATCCATTCTCTCTTTGGATGTCCTACCGAGATTTCAATAATAGAAGACTATTTACATTCAGAATGACTTCAACATCAAGACCAGTTCTTGGAGCCTACGCAAGAGATGTATAACAGATGTTTGTGGGACAGGCAAGACATTTGTATTTAATGCTCTTTTGTGTCATGTACATCAACAAGGAAAATCTGCTCTTGCAGTTGCTACCAGTGGTATTGCTGCATTGCTTCTTGATGGTGGACGAACTGCACATTCAAGATTCAAGATTTCACTTGAAATACATTATAACTCTATGTGCTCTATATCAGTCAACTCGCAAATAGCCAACTTACTCAGAGCAACTGAACTGATCATTTGGGACGAGGCGTCAATGATTAGTAAAGATATATTTAATGCAGTCAACTGTTCAATGCAAGACATTATGAAGACCGTAAACCCCTTACTCGAAGCAGTGCCATTTGGTAAAAAATTGGTTGTATTTGGTGGTGATTTTTGGCAGGTTCTTCCTGTAATTCCCAGAGCATCAAAAGCTTATATTGTGGAGCAATGTATAAATAAGGCCTGTGATTGGCAATGCGTTACTCCATTAAAGTTGATAATCAATATGCGTATTTCCCAAGCTACTATACCAGAGGAAGCAAATGAACTCAGAGACTTTGCTGAATTTCTATTAAAAGTTGGCGAGGGTACTATTCTCAGTTCTGGCGGGGAAGACACCATACCCATTCCTCAAGATATGCTAATCCCTGGCAGTAATATACTCAACCTGACTAATGCAGTATTCTCTGATCTCAATGCAAATGCAGAAAGTGCCGATTTCCTCATGTGTTGTGCAATACTTATACCCAAAAATCATGATGTTACAACAATCAACAATATCCTTCTTGATATATTCCCAGGCGCAGTCCATGAATTCAAAAGTGTTAATTGAGGCAATAGTGAAGATGATCTATTGGCATATCCAATTTAATTTTTGAATACTATTGATCCTAGATCCCTGCCCCCTCACAATCTTCGCCTCAAAAAAGGATGCCCTATTATGCTTTTAAGAAACATTGATCCAAAGAATGGTCTCTGTAATGGTACACGTCTGATATGCAACTCATTTGAGCAGTTTGTTCTAAAAGCTACAATTGTAACAGGATCACATGCTGGAAAAGTTGCACTTATTCCAAAAATCAAACACAGTCTATCTGAATCAACATCATCTATCAGTTTTCAGCGCTGTCAATTCCCTGTTTGTCTGGCTTTTGCCATAACAATTAACAAATCCCAAGGACAGACCCTTGATTGTGTTGACCTGTACCTCCCAGCACCAGTATTTAGACATGGTCAGCTTTATGTTGCTCTTTCTCGGGTTCGGAAACCATCTGGAATCAAAATTATGCTTGACACTCCATATGACCCAAATATGTCACAAACTATTGTATATACTAACAATGTAGTATACAAGGATGTATTATCCAGAAACTAAGCCAAAAAACTTATATCTTTGATCTATGCCTTAAATATCATAATAAAATAATTTATTCTATGGCTTATATTCATTATATAAACACATATGTTAACAAATATAAAATAAAATAAAAGTATTAATTGTAATATATAGTACTTGAACTTTCTGTAGAGAAGAATTACATAAAACTTGCAGGGGGGGGGGAGCTCCGCTCCCAAAAAGAAGGCTAGTATATATAATAAAGTTCTGTTACAGTTATTAAAAGTCTATATGTGTAACAAATAAGTACAATTGTAAATATTTTACCATCCTTCAGTGTTTCATCTAGTGGAAACGGCTTAAAAACCTTGTATGATCGCGGGTAGACTTGGTCTCCATAAATAACATATCCAAATGGTGGGTACTTGTCCCCAGACACGACTGTAAGATACAGAATCAAACGGTCCAAAGTCTTGGTTTCATCAAAAAATTTTGCATCGTGAGTAGATCCAACAAAAGGTCCAATCAAACTACTGGTGATACTATCAGGTATAGCAATAGCCTGGTACTTTATACAATGAATATGCTATTAAATAGACAAGCATATTAGTGAGTGATTTAAAATCATTTGGTATTATATATTTTTCTTTAGATGTTTTCACCAATCAATATCTTACTTTCCATCCATTGTATAGAGTTTTTTGCTTTTCTTCTGATTTTGGACAACATAATTTCTGCATGGTACCATCAATGAAAGCAATTACACTGAGATATGTTTTTGCTATAATATATTTAATTATTAATAAAAAACAGATATGTCTGTAAATGTAACAAGAACGATATTATTAAATAATGATATTACTTCTTTCATAGATTGCCCTTGCAAAATGCTCACAATTTTCTGCTGAAAACTGACGCGTGTCAAAATCCAATCTGTTTTTGAATTTCTTTATCAACAAGACAGACATTTTTTTTATAATGAACCCTAAATCCTTTGCATTCATTCCCCATTCTCTTTTCATTGAACAGTATCTCCGAGGGAAAGCAAATTGGTACAATATCATGGCAAATGCAAACTCTCTGCTCACATGAACCACATGTCTTTTTGAATGGCATAGGTGGAATATTACAGGTAGTTCCATTGCTTCACGCATTATTTTAATCTAATTTATATTCAAGTGTTATTATTCAATAGTCATATTTCTATTAATAGGTAGATATATTTATGTAGCTTACTTCAGGAAAAGAGAATTTAAATTCCTCTTTGTATTGGGTATCACTCAAAGTCTCTCAATCAAAAAGCTTCACTTTCTTTCTTTGTTTGTCAGCCTCTACAGATGCTCTTTCTTGTTCCAAAAGTGAAGAGATCCCAGCAATAAATCCAATGTTCATCTTTAAGACTGTATGATGCAAAATGTATGTATAAAAAAATAAATAAATGAGAGTAAAAACAAAAAGAAAATAGAGCATCTATCTTTGCTTCTAATATTTAATTGAATTCCATATTTATACTATTCATAATTCAAATTTGAATAGGGGTTTCTGAGATTAAATCTTTACAATTCAAACTCAGGTACTCAATAAATATAGCAACCTTCAAAAATGAACAAATAGTCACTCTCTCTATTATAAAGGTTTATTGTTATAATAAAAATAAAATAATAGTAAGGAATATATCTTGAAGCCATATTTTTTTAAGAGTTTGTATTTTGATATTTTCAAAAAGAAAAGAAGTTGTTATACTTTGTCATATACACAATTGGTATTGACAATTTTAAAAAAAAATTATTAAAATATTTGAAAAACAAAGTAAACAAAAACATAAAGATAAAGATAAGTATAAGCAGAAATAACATGAATACAAAAAATACAAAAATAAAAATAAAGCATATAGAAAAAGATTGGTATATTTGGATAAAGACATAGGGCAGAAAGCATATGATATGGAACAGATTAGTTAATTTCTAGAAAGCACTTCATTATAAACAACATTGTTTATATAGACATTACTGGTTGGTTTGGTAGAAATACTGTCCATATCAACCATCACTATGAATGAAATTGGTGTGGCAATACTACTAATTTGCATGAAATTTGGTGGCTGGCCACACTACGCTAAAGCAGAGGAAATTGGTGGTAAATGAGCTATGCTTGCCACTAATCATAGTGGTATTGCCACTAATTTACTGAATAGTAAGGCAGCATGCTTGATTGGCTTAGTTTCAAACATATTGGTAGTAAATCCATATATAGAAAAATTGGTGGTAAAATTGGTGGATTTTATTATTATTCATATGCTTGCTACGCAGTAGGATATACAATATAAATATAATAGGCTGTACAATGTACTATATGATATACTATACGATGTATTATATGGTGTACCGTATAATGTACTATGCAATGTTTTATACTATAGCCTATACAATGGACTATACAATATAATATATAGTATACTATGTCTTTTACATGGCATATAATGATGCATATTCATATAAAAGCTTAATAATAATACTAGCAATATACCTTGCACATATACTAACTCATATATTAGTTATACAAGTAATACATATCTTTAGATATATCAGCTATAGATGACAGGATTCTTCATTATGAATTATAATTGTTGATGCTTTTCTATTAAAAGAACGTTCAAGCAATCCTATTTCAGTGTTGTGTAAAGCTAAAGTAAAGAATACTATGAATATATGTACTTAAAAAAATTGTCTTTTTTTGTAATTACCTCAAGTATATTCATTAACAGCTTCAAGTAATTGTGATTAAAGACGAAGTCTACAAAAATAAGTTAATATACAAAGTAAATACACATGGCCTAGTAAGCTTACCCTTATAATTTGTTTGCATTCAAAGATTGTCTGGTAGCTATCATACTGCAGCACAAGCCCCAAGTAATTAGATGCACCTACTAATTAATAGCTGGCCAGATTGTTTAATATACTCTATACAATATCACTTTAGTAAGACTGTAACTTACATTGGCTGTATTTTGTGAAAGGAAGTCGAGAGTGTATTATATAGTAGCTGCTTGAAAAAAAAACTGCAAAAAAATGTGTTTTTCTAGTTGTGTTAGTCTTTTTTTAAAAGTCAAAACACAATTGTAGTGATTTTATATCAAAAGTGTCTTAAATTTTGAGTGGTGCATGTTGTTTGAATGTGATTACAGGAAAAGGAATGGAAGAAAGTCGAGGAAATAAGTCGATTTGTCATTGATTAAAAAAAAGAGATTGTAAAGAGAATTTTTTGTTGTTGTTCTGGAAGACGGAAATAACAGGGAGCTCAAAAAATAAATAAATTCGATGGCTCCGCATGTTTCTTCTTGGTGGTGAGGCTGCCACACTACTATCTGCCTCACCAAGACTACTTTTAAAAATATAGTTTAGTCAGTGTATTAAGTTTTACATTTGAACAATCTATATATACCTCAACTCTTCTTCTTAAACTTCTCTGCTTAACTTTGCCAGCATATTTTTTAATAAAAAAGTATTAATGAAATATCTTGCATGACACTAAATTTAATATGTATGATTTGTTACTTCTCCGTTTGGTATTCAGCCTTCATCACTTCTTGAAGGAGAAGAACAGCAACTCATTGATCTCTGAATTTGTGTAAAGCAAATTGGTATTTCAAAATTAACTCCTCAAGTCTCAAGAAGTAGTACAACTTTTGTTGACTGCTCAATCTTCCTCAGTTTGTCTCTACAATGCCGTATTCATGCATAATATATTGGCATTGCCTTGTATACATGTGGAACTGCATTTGAATGAGCTTTTGCTCTTCTAAGAATACAATGATATCTGTTTCCTGTTTCTTTTTCTACAGATAGTTGATCAGTGCATTTATTCTTACAGTTGCACTTGGTATCTTATTTGTTCTTATTGAAATAAAGTCAACACGAGCCTCTGTCATTGTAACAGGAATATGTCTTACTCCTCTCACAAGCAATAAAAAGTAACTTTTTGTTTTTTCAATAATTAAAATATACTTTTATTTTAGCAAATTAAAACAGGTGAAAATAAAATAGAGAGCAAGTCATGTAAATTATATGTATAAAGTAGCTATAGAGATTTACCATCATCTTAAAAAATAACTTCAAGATGATGTTCATTTATGTAGAAAGGGAAAAATAAACGCAAAGTAAAAATTCGAGCAAAATAAAATATAAAAAAAATCAATTTAAATCCCACACTTTCAATAAATTAGTGGAAAAGATAGTTGGTCTGCCACATTGATTAGTAGTATTGTCAAAATACAACAATCTTGACAATGAGACAAAAAAAAGTTTTACGATTTTAAATAAAAAATAAATAAATCAAGGTATTATACTCTCTATATGATATAAATATAAAAAAAAAGACATTTCTATTATGTTATTTTGCTCTTAAATACAACTTTATCTTTTTCAACTTTTTTTAATATTTTTACCAAACTCTAGAACCAATTTGATTAGTTAATTAAAACAAATTAGTGGCATATCCACTACCATTAGTGGCAGCCACACCAATTTCATTCATAGTGCATGATTTTTACTGAGTTTGGAGTTCGGACCTGAGAGAGAGCAACATACAACTGCCCATGACCAAAGACATGGTCGGGAAGATACAGACCAACTTTGTCAAGCATCTGGCCTTGGAACTTATTGATAGTCATGGTAAAGGCAAGGCGGACTGGAAATTGACATCGCTTGAACTCAATGGACATGGTCGATCCAGTTGAGTTCAGCTTGATTCTGGGGATAAACACCACCTTTTCAGCACTTGATCCAGTTACAATGGTAGCCTTGATGACATATATGCCAAAGTCATTGAATATAAGGCGGGTATCATTGCAGAGGCTGTAGTATGCCAGGCTATGTTGTGAGTGGTAGTTAACTGGCTGGGGATAAAATTGCGGTCCCTTTGGTTGTTAGGACACTGCAAGCTGTTACTCTGTTGGTGGCCAATTCCATTACAGCTGGAACAGCAGGGAATAACGGTGGCAGTGGCAGTGGCAGTAGCAGTGGCAGTGGCAGTGGCAGTAGCAGTGGCAGTGGTGGTAATCAAATCCAAGACTCTCTCAACATCAGAAACTTGCAAAGCCTCAAAAGCGGCAGTTAGATCTATAATAAAAATATTAAAAAATAATTAATAATTGTGGCAATTTATATATAATTTTAAAAATTATCTCTGTCGCTCTCTGCAGTATATTGTTCTGTGAAGGAGAGGTCAATTGACAATAGTTGTGTGGGTACAACAAAATCCCAGACAGCTTCAACTCTTGGTCTTGAAGCAGCAGCTAAATAGAAAAATAAATAGAGTAGGAAAAATGATCAGAATTTTTGCTGAATATTAATCAATTATGCTATATTTATTTATCTCGACTACTCTCTGCGGAATATTGGGCAGCACGGAAGAGAGCATTGATTTCTGCCACAGTAAGTATCACAGAATTCTGAACAGCTTCAACCCTTGGTCTTGAAACACCAGCTAAATAAACATATAAATGCAGGTGAAAGCAAATAAGTTAGAAACTATGCAAGTTGATCTGATGAATTAAAGTAATCTGTTTTAATGTTACCTCTAATACTCTCTGCCTGATATTCTTCTTGAGCAGAGAGATTATTGCTGGTTCTCTTTTGAGGGATCAAGAGAGCCCGGTTTTTTTTGTTCATGGGACAGAGCTTACTGTTGCTCCATTTATGAGTAGACAGTTTACATGCAGCACAAACTTTTTGAGTTGGAAGCATTTTTTTCTTTTTCTTTTTTAAATTGCATATATAAAGAAAATGGGTGAATGTGTTGCAGTTTTAAAAGATATGAGAGGGAGATAGGGTGGTTGTTTGTAATAAATATGTTTTTTTTTGGTTTTGAATTGACAGGGTTTTATAGCATTTCTGTTTTTTATTTTTTAACCAAAATAAAGAAATAAAGACATCTTGTCATAATTTAAAGTAGATTTGAATTGTATGTAAATCAACAATAAGCTGAAGTAATATTATAATTAGAATAAATTCAAGAGAATATCTTCAAGTAATATTGAATAATAGAGTAAAATCTATGTGTCAAGGCGCAGTAAGATGACTTCTTCAAGTAATAGTAGCTAAATTAAGTAGAGTATAGCTGTAAAAGTTCATTAGAATGTCTTGTTAAAGCAATAAAAGTAAGGTGACAAAAGGAACAGTCAGTTGTCAAAGTAGCGTGGGTTAACCTTTTGGAATTAACATGTGTATCACATTACAAATGCTGCAGAAAGTGCACGGTTCAATATAGCTTCTTGAAGTAACAGTATATATAAATTCTTGAATATCCAATTGTCAATGCAAAATCATATGTTTCATTTTACTTTATCAGTTATTATTATAAAATGTAGTATATAATATTAATGATCTTTGCTTTTAAATTAAAAAGTAGTAATAGCCAACACTTTTTTTTTTTGTTGTTAATTAATCCAAATCCAGGTATCAGGGCGTAGAACAATTGTAACATATAAAGGAATTATTATTTTTATTTTATTTTTATTTATTATTTATATTGAATAGCTTTTGGTAATAGCTAAAATGATATATATATATATTCTCTTTATTCTTTAGATCGATATATTTTTATTACAATTACTATACAATTAAAAATGATCTAATTTTTATTTATTTATATATAATTTATAAGTATAATAATAATAATAGTTGGTAGTAATAAGAAAAAAAAATATAATTTTGAAGATGTTCAAAGCAAACAGTCATTTAATAGTAAAGACATTTTGCTATATGGACATGATTTACATTACAATAGATATTTATTAATAATTAAGATATTGAATGCAATCAAAAGATGATTAGATTCCATATAACTCATGTGCAGAGTATCTCTTTTTCTTTTTAACAGTTTGATGTAAGTCTTGTGATTTATAACTTCCTTTCTTTTTAACTGTTTTACTAGCCTTCTTTTTGGGAGTAGAGCTCCCCCCTCCCTTTGGGGGACCCCCCCCCCCCCCTGCAAGTTTTATGTAATTCTTCTCTACAGAAAGTTCAAGTACTATATATTACAATTAATACTTTTATTTTATTTTATATTTGTTAACATATGTGTTTATATAATAAATAGAAGCCATAGAATAAATTATTTTATTATGATATTTAAGGCATAAATCAAAGATATAAGTTTTTTGGCTTAGTTTCTGGATAATACATCCTTGTATACTACATTGTTAGTATATACAATAGTTTGTGGCATATTTGGGTCATATGGAGTGTCAAGCATAATTTTGATTCCAGATGGTTTCCGAACCCGAGAAAGAGCAACATAAAGCTGACCATGTCTAAATACTGGTGCTGGGAGATACAGGCCAACACGATCAAGGGTCTGTCTTTGGAATTTATTAATTGTCATGGCAAAAGCCAGACGAACAGGGAATTGTCAGTGCTGAAAACTGATAGATGATGTTGATTCAGATGGACTGAGTTTGATTTTTGGAATAAGTGCAACTTTTCCAGCATGAGATCCTGTTACAATTGTAGCTTTTAGAACAAACAACTCAAATGGGTTGCATAGCAGACGTGTACCATTACAGAGACCATTCTTTGGATCAGTGTTTCTTAAAAGCATGATAGACATCCTTTTTGACGTTCTATATGGAGTTTACAGAGTTAGAAAGCCTAAGAAAAAGGGAAATTCGTAACAGTGTAAACAATGATTTTGTAACAATTTTGTATGCAGAGTTTGTTACAATTTTAAGCAGTGAAAGTTTGTAAAAATTTTACTAGTAAAAATGTAAACACTTTAACCATGTGACGCTTTTGATTCTTCTTTATAGCTTACTAAGCATATTATACTTTCTTCTTACTCTTACTTTTACTCTTATATTATATTATTATAAAGTACAAAATGCCTAGACACACTGTTACCCCTGAAGAAAGGGCCGAAAGAAGACGAAGATACATGAGAGAATACCAGCGTAATCGTTGGCAATCATTGCAAGTGGAAACATCCGAAACAGAAACACAACAACGGAATTCAATGTCTCAAGCAGAGTATATGCGAGAATATCAGCGGAATTGCCTGCAAACTGCAGAAATGGAAGTGATAGCAACAGTAGAAGCAGAGAATATTAATACTTCTCGTGCAGAATATATGCGAGAATATTGACGCAGGCGCCAACAAATAACTGAAATAGAAGTAGTTGAGACAGTAGAAGCAGAGAATATTAGTAATTCTCATGCAGAGTATATGTGGGAGTATCGACGCAGATGCCAACTTACAGCTGAAATAGAAGTAGTTAAGGCAGAAGTAGTGAGAGCACAAGTAATTCAAGCAGAAGTAGTGGGAACAGAAATAGTGGGAACAGAAGTAGTGGAGACAGAAGCGGCAGAGACAGAAGAGGAGAACCATAATTCTCGAGCAGAATATATGCGTGAGTATAGGTATAGTAGACAAAGTAGAGCTGTTGAAGAGAATGAGTGAGTAGTAAGAAGGCATAGACTGAATGACGTTGGCACAAATAATTGGAGTAGTATACAAAGAAAGTATGAATCAATAATCAGAGAGGGTCCTACATGCGTATGCGGATATTGTGGAGGCCTTTTCTTTCAAAAAGATATATCTTCAGTAAAACGAACCACTCTTACAGGCAATTGGGGTTGTTCAGAAGATATTGTTGAAAAAACCTTTTGGGCAATTGACAATCATAAGATACCAAGCACTTTCGTTGGTGAAGATATTATAGACAATATTTCACTATGTTCTACCTGTACAACATCACTTAAGAAAAAAACACTTCCAACTCTTGCTCTCTCTAATGGTCTCCACTTTCCTGATCATGTCGTTTGTCTAGACGACCTGACAAGATTAGAAGAAAGACTTGTTGCACCTTGACACGTTTTCCAGTCTATATGGACACACAGAGGACTAACTGGGCAGTATAGAAGTAAAGGCGGTATTATCAACGTACCTGTTAATATTGATACAATGGTTTCCTTACTTCCTCGTAATCTTGATGACTCAAATACAATTCACTTGAGTTTAGCTTGTAGGATGCGTTATATCAAAGACTATATCAAAAGAAATATAAGTCCCGCTAAAGTTTGAAGAGCAGCACTATTTCTACAGTCAACAACACTCTATCAAGAGTATAATATCTCCTTGAGTGATAATTGGGTACAAGAGGTTGCCAATAATGATACTGAAAACGTAGAAGAAGTTGATAGGGTTGAAGACTTTGAAGGAAATGAAGAAAGTAGTACCGAACACGAATCAATAAACTCTAGTGAGCAGGAAATGGCTATAGTTTTAGATCACGAAGCTCTCAGACTTTCGCCTGGAGATGGAAGAATCCCTTTGTCTATTTTGACTGATAAAGACAGCGACTTTTTGGCTTTTCCTCAAATTTTCTGTGGCCAGCAATTATCTACTGATACTCTGACTTACTCTTTCCTGACAAAGTCCATTGCAAGGAGATTCAATTGTAGAGCAGCACAAAGAGTAGAGTATATACTGTATATGCACAGAAAAAATCAAATAATCAGAATGTACAATAATCTAAATACAGTTCTCCAGAAGAAAACAAAACTCTCCAACAATGTACCATACGCTGCATCTGACTTCTTAAATAATGACAGTATTGATGGATTACTCAGTAAAGACCAGGCTTATAAGACATTTAGTGGTATCCGTTCTACTGCAGAATATTGGAAAAACAAGAAGAAAAATCTTTTGGCAATGGTTAGACAATTTGGTATCCCAACAATTTTTGTAACTCTATCTGCAGCAGAAGCAAGTTGGCCTAAGCTATTATGCATTTTAAAACTTGTAACTGATGGAGTTGCTGTGAAGTTTTATAGAATAAAATCAACAGTAAAAAGATTGAGACGTATATAAGAATACTTTGAGACTGTATATAGGTTGCCTTTATTAAAGAATACAAAGTTGTCCTTTTTATATCAAAACACGATCTGCTTTGTCAGTCACATCTTAATTTCTTAAGTCTGAGTTCATTTAGATATTAGAGAGCTGGTACTGCTATGTTTATAATTTAATCTAATTGCAGTGTCCTCATATTAACTCAGTACTTACTGAGCTGTCATAATTACAGTACTTACTGTAATTAATTATTGGTCTTATTGATTTACCATAAGTAAAATAAATAAATTATTCATTTGTTCTTGTAATGATAGCTGTTTTACTATAATAATAGGAATATGTTCTTAGATGTAATAAATCCAACAACCAAGTGTCTGGATCACCACATTATCCCCACCCAGGTATTAATTAAATACCGTTCAAGTACTTTATGCATTTTTTATATATATACGAGTACTGTGGTGCTCAAATAACTCTTTATTTAGACCTTACTGCGTTTCTTCTTTTGCAAAGCTGTCTTTGCATAGTTCTTTCTTTTTATACCTGACTTTTCTTTGGGTATGGAATTTACGACTTTCATATCCTTCAATAATCTTTTATTGGCTTTGTTGATGTCTTTGATACTTTCTGGTGCTTCCCCAATTCTTTGCCAGTATTCCTTAATGAATTTAGGATCAGTAAAGTGATCCTCTGGCTCCCAGGTATCATGAGACTCATCATAGTCCAACCATTTGCATCTATACAAATAATTGTTCATATCATCTTTCTTATGACCAATAATTGCTTCGACTTCAAAAAAATCATTCTTTTGCTCTAATATCTTATTCGACACTTTTTTTAATAAAGAAGGAGGGTAATTCCTTGGTTCTAAAAATCCCTTTTCATTTTTCAATACATAAGTATTGGCAGCAGTCTTTCGAACAACAGTATAAAATCCCTTATACTTTGGATCTAATTTATTCTGTTTTTCTGTCACCAAAATCATAACTATAGTTCCTGGAACCAGATCTATCATTTTGTGACTCGTGTCAAAGCGTTCCTTTTGCTTTTGTGTGACATGCTTTACGTGTTCAAACACGGCAGGGTAGACTATCTCAGTCATTCTTTTAATTTTTTCTTGCAATTCTTTCTGAATCTGTTCAGCAGTTGCACTATCCTTCTCTTTACTAAAATCGACGAAGTCATTTGGATTCCTTCCAAACATTAATGAGAATGGCGTACTCTTAGTCCTAGCATTATATTTGCTATTCAAAAACAACTGTGCGGATGGTACCTTCTGATCCCAATCAGCAACATTACCAACTATTTGTTTTTTAATGGTGTTCACTGCCGACTGGACAGCTCTTTCACTCGCACCATTAGCTCTAGGATGGTACTGCGAAATCAACGCATGTTCAAAACCAACATTCTCTTTTATACATGTCATCAGCGAGTTCACAAACTCCCGTCCACAATCACTCTGCAACTTTCTCATCGGACCCCATGTACTAATGACATCCAGTACTTGTAACGCAATCGTAGATGCCCTTTTATCAGGTATGGCACGCAATACGTAAAATTTGCTTGCGATGTCTATCATCACCAACAAGTACTCATTTCCTCTAGTCGACGTTGTAAATGGTCCAGCCAGGTCTATTCCCCAACTGTCACCAGGAAGTGTTGTGGTCACTGGTCTTAAAGGGTTATATCCTTTTCTTGTGATATTGTGACGTTGACACTGTATACACGATTGTATAAGATCACTTGCTTGACTCTTCAAGTTGGTCCAATAAATACCTTTTCTCTTTAAGGCATGTAGTATAGCTTCTACACCAAAATGACCTTTCAAATGTTCTTCAACTAATAACTTATTCCTTTCATTTTCTGTGGGAGGAGTAAAGTACTCACCACTCAAGATGTCTGGTAGCGGTTCCATAGTGACAGCACTATTTCTCATGATGGATCTAACCACACTATCCCCACCCAGTTCATTTGATAATGTTTCAGTCTCTTCAGACAAACGTGACAACACATCAGGGAGCACATTCGAAACACCAGGCAAATGAACGATCTTAAAGTCATACTGTAAAATCGTGTCCATCCATGCGATCATCATCAGATTCGCAACACGTTGGGTGTGAAGATATGTCAATGCCTTGTGATCCGTGTACAAGGTAAAGTGAGAACCATAGACATACTTGTGAAAACGCTTGAGTGCAAATACTAACGCTAGTAATTCTCTTTTGGTCGCAGAATATTTTCTTTCACTTTGGGATAAGCTCTTGGCCACGAAAGAAATATATTTTTTCTTGCCATCCTTGACTTGATACAACACTGCACCGATACCAGTAAGAGATGCATCACAGCTGATACTAAAAGGAGAGTTCATATCTGGGTACGACAACACCAGATCACTCAAAAGTGCTTTTTTCAAGTTATTAAATGCAGTTTGATGCTTATCTGTCCATAAATGGGTAATCGACTTTTCATTTCTCAATGAATCTAATGGCGACATAATGGAAGATACATTCGGAATCAAGGTTCTAAAATAGTTGATCAACCCACAATAACTTTGGATATCTTTACCCGTTTTTGGTTGAGGAAATTCAAGAACATTAACAAGTTTTCTGCGGTCCATTGTAATTCCTTCAGGTGAAATATGAAAACCAAGCAAATAAATTTCTTTCTGAAAGAAATGACATTTTTTCGGATTCAACTTCAAATTGACCCTTGTTAATCTCTCAATTACTTGCTTCAAGTGTTCCTTGTGTTCCTCGAACGTTTTGCTTGCGCAAACAATGTCATCCACGAAAAACCGTACAAAAGATAGTCCTTCCAAAGCTATACTCATAGTTCTTTGAAATTGTGAACTGACATGCTTAATACCAAACACTGTACCAATAGGTTTGTACTGTACACCACGCCATGTGAAACTAAGTTTGTGTGTGTCCTTTGGGTTCAACCTCAAAGAATTAAACGCAGATTTCAAATCCAGAGTGGAATAAATATTCGCACCCTTTAAATCTTCAAACAATTCACCGATCAATGGCAAAGGCATACGATCAATTGACTTCAACAGGCAATTAATTAATCTGGGATCATGACAAACGCGATATCCAGTAATTTCTCCTTTACCGTTCGTCTTCTTGACAACAGTCAAAGGCGTATTCCATTGTGTGTTTGCAGACGCTCTTTCAATTATACCATTGTCCAGCCATTCTTTCACCTGTTCATCCACTACACCTTGCATCTTGTAAGGAATGGGATAAGGGCTTCTGAACGCCGTAGCATTTTCTGGAGTGTCCAAACATACAACACTTTCAGGTATAGTACAAAACGAACCCTTAGGAATATCTTGATTGTCTTTAATGAACGGACGAATATAATCCATAGCATCCTCAAACTGTTTGGGACCTACAGCCGGATTATTTTCCTTTTGTTCATTTTCTCTCTCAATGGATTCAAGAAGATCACTCTTATTATTGAAGCGTCTATCGGCTTCTCTACGTTCCTTACTTGAATCAGCATCATCATATGATAAAGGTAAACCATAAATACCAATACCCAGAGTGGACATATAATCAGTACCAATACTGAAATCATACTCATAACTATTAGTTAAGTTCATCACTTCAAATTCTCTCTGAATAGTCTTACTATTACAAGTTATACTGATCACACAAGTGCCAATTCTTTTAATATGTGTATTGCTATCAGCCAAACGAATAAAATACTTATGAACATTGGAATTGTTCACTAAATCTTTGTTGATGTGATTTACATAATTAATAGATATTTTATTCTGTAAACAAAAATTCTTATCCACAGAACTGAATGTAGCGCCACAGTCCAACAAGGCGATGGTTAATTCAAGGCCATCTTGGCCAAAGCACTTGTGTTATCTTGGTCCATCGACCACGACGTTGAGGAACTACCAACAGGGGAAGAGTTGCCACGAACAGAGAAATGACTATCACGAGAAGGGGGGAAACCACCACAAGTAGGGGAGGAAGCTACTGATCTATCAGCAGATGAGCGCACAGCCATTCTTGACACCTTTGTCAAGTAATTATCCCTTTCAGGACAGGTGTGACCCTTCTCCCAAGCACCTTTGCAAGAAAAGCAAACATTATCTTTGATTGCCTTCTTAAAATTCCAAGACTTCTTGGCGTGCTTAGGATCATTGTCCCTGGCAATAGCTCTCTTCTTTCCCTTGTGGCTTATTGAAGAGGAGATGCTATGGGCATCGGCAAATGACTTCCATTTGGCAGGGGTGCCAGACTCCGCAGGTTGGTTGAGTAGGACCGTGGAATCGCTAGTGGCTACACTGACTAACGAGATTATATCCTCCACTTTGGAGGGCAGTTTGGTGCCATAGTTGGCCGACAATGGGATCAGGCTTGCTTCCCGGACTTCCGGGCGCAAGTTCCACCAGAAACAAAGAACCATCTGGATACCATCCTCCAAGGACGCTTGTCTTCTAGCTGTTTGAAATTTAGCTCCAAACGCACGAACTGACTCACCTTTCTTCTGCATCATTTTCCACACGCGACCCATGTTCAGAAATCTTCTGAAAGGAGTATCATAGTGATCCAGCAGAATCCCTTCTGCCTTCTTCCACTTGTACGCCTTTCCCTTTAGTTTGTCTTCAAACCAGGATCTTTCCTCCTTGTTCAGGCATATGGGAAGCAGACGCTCCCAGCATGAGTCCAAGGACAGGGAATGAGACTCTAAAACCATAGTGAATTCTTGGCAAAAATCGTACACAGAGTCAAACACGTCACGATTTTGCTTCACCCTGGTTTCCGTGCAGAGCTGCAAGAAAGGTAAGTTGCTAGGGACTACCATGCTCTTCTTGTCTTCAAGAATAGCAGGAGGGGCGTTGGCTTTTTCAAGCACCTTGAGGGTCTTCTGGGCATCCTCAAACAATTCTTGAGCTTCCTTTTTAATGGAAGAAGCATGTCTGGCCGCGTCTGACATGGGGTTGACCTTCGAAAGAGCCACATAGTTAGCATAAGCCACATAAAAGTTGTTCTTCTTTATGCTAAGGTCTTCCTTCGCAGAAGCTAACAACATTTCCAAAGTGATGGAACTACTAGTGTTGCTATTAACGGCTGATGGGACGGTAGGCACAGGAGTAGGAGGGACAGAACCAACAACTGAAAGAGGTGGCAAGGAATCAAGACTGGTGTATATCATTTCAATATCACCATCGATGGAAAGAGCGGTGGATCCAAGGAGAGGAGAAATGTCACCAATTTCGGTGAGATGTGTCTGTTCATTCAGAACAGGAGAGGGAATACCAACTTCGGTAAGAGGGCTTTGTTCTTCACGAGGAAGAGAGTTGGCAGCAGAGTGTTGGGAAGACATTATAGAATTCAAAGTAAAAAATGTGAAGTTTTATAGAATAAAATCAACAGTAAAAAGATTGAGATGTATATAAGAATACTTTGAGACTGTATATAGGTTGCCTTTATTAAAGAATACAAAGTTGTCCTTTTTATATCAAAACACGATCTGCTTTGTCAGTCACATCTTAATTTCTTAAGTCTGAGTTCATTTAGATATTAGAGAGCTGGTACTGCTATGTTTATAATTTAATCTAATTGCAGTGTCCTCATATTAACTCAGTACTTACTGAGCTGTCATAATTACAGTACTTACTGTAATTAATTATTGGTCTTATTGATTTACCATAAGTAAAATAAATAAATTATTCATTTGTTCTTGTAATGATAGCTGTTTTACTATAATAATAGGAATATGTTCTTAGATGTAATAAATCCAACAACCAAGTGTCTGGATCACCACAGTTGCTATTACAGAAGAACAGGTGGAGCAAATGACATATGAGAAAAAAGCCAAACTGATTCAGCAAGACCTAATAACATGTGCACAATACTTTGACTATCGATTTAGACAGCTGAAGAAAACATAGAAAGCATCATATGGGCCTTTGGAAATCATTCCATTAATGAATATTACTTCCAAATAGAATTCCAGCATAGAGGCTCGCCTCATGTTCATATGCTTGTATGGCTTGAGGGCGCTCCAAAGTACGAACCTGATCAATGGACAGACGAATCTGTTCATGAGGATATGAAAAGAAAAATCTGTGAATTTGTTGATAGTATGATTACTTGTAAGAGACAATGTGGTGAAATACTGCATCATCAACAGGAATATTGCTGTAACGAGGACACCTGGAAAGAATTGCTGAAAAGGCAATGTCATATGCACACATCTACTTGCCAAAGAAAAAGAAACAATATTACAATTTGCAGATTTAATATTCTATTTTATCCTATGGACAGAACTCAGATATTATGCCCAATAACTGAAAACGAAGGTCTATCAGAAACTACGATTACCAAATTAAAGCAAAATATGACTCGCATCAAAGGATATCTCCAAGAACATTATGAAGCTCTTCAAATGTCAGCCATGAGTTTTGATGGTTTCTTAATAGCTGTTGATATCACATCTATTGATGAATACATACTCTCTATCCGCAATACTCTTAAAATGAACAAAATCATGATAAAACGACAACCGAATGAAGTCATGATAAATAATTATAACGAAAAAATTTTCAGTATGTTCAGATCAAATATGAATATTCAATTCATTCTCGATCCATATGCTTGCTGCGCATATGTAGTTGACTATATAAACAAGGCTGATAGAGGCTTAAGTAAGACGCTTGAAGAAATTTACAATAAGCACAAAGATGACAGTAGCTCGACACCTTTTAATATGATGAGGTCACTTGCTGCGACCTATTACAATGCTAGTAAGATATCTGCTCAAGAAGCAGCATACAACTTACTACAAATTTGAATGTCAGAAGCAAGCACAGCTACAGTATTTATACCAACAAGCAGACCAGAAAACCGACTCCACATATTAAAGAAGCAGTCTGAACTTGTAGCAATGGATCCCAATTCTACCAGCTGCTTTGAACCAGGATTAATTGAGCATTACATTTGTAGGCCCCAAGATTTGAAGAATTTGATCTTGGCACAGTTTGCTGCTTATTTTGAGTTTTCAAAAAAGCAACTATCAAGAAATACTGCAACTAATTATATCAATCACAATGACATAAATAATGATACTTATTATAAGCCCATAGAAGACCAAGAAGATCATATTCAACAGAATAATAACGAAAACACACTTTATGGAGAGCCAGGCCAAGTGTATTGTCTTTTGGAAAACCAAGGCTACATTAGAAAAAGAACTAAGCCGCATGTCCTACGTTACTACAAGTTTAATATTGATCAAGATGCTGACGAGTACTTTTGTTGCTTATTGATACTGTTCAAAAGTTGGAGAAATGAAGAAGAAGACCTTTTAAGTATCAACTGCAAGGAAGTTTTTCTAGAGAATTCTGAGACTATTCTGCTAGCAAAAAAAGAATTTTGTCAGGTTGATGATGATGTACTAGAAGATTATTTTGAAATGGCTTCACTTGAACGTAGTAACATGGATACAGAAAGAGAAGATGAACCCATTGGAAACACAGATACCCTGGCCTCACCTATTGCTGAAAACGATTTCAGACGTTACACGCTAGATATTGATGACAATGAAGAAGGAGAGTATCACAGAACAACAGATTTAACAATCGAATTAAATCCAAATGGAGCTACACAGAACAATCGATTAACCTACCTTGAAAAAATCAATATTCCAAAGTGATTAAATAATACTGAATATCAAGAGCTTTTATCAATGCTGAACTTGCAGCAGAGACAATACTTGTACCATGTTACTGATCATATTCGTAAGAGCAACAGCTCTATATATGATCAACAACATACACTGTTTTATTATTTTGTAATGGGAGGAGCTGGCACTGGAAAAAGTCTATTGATAAAAGCACTTTATCAAAGTCTTTTCCGTGAGTTTGACAAAACAAGAGAAAGAGATATGAGCACACCATCCATACTTCTTTGTGCTCCAACAGGAAAGGCTGCTTTCAACATATCTGCTCAAACTTTGCACAATGCCTTCCATCTTCCTGTCACACAACGTGGAAAAGAAGGTCTTTCCTCACTCTCATCTGACGTCTCCCATTCAATGGGTGTTGCACTTGCAGACCTGAAAGTGGTTAATATTGACGAAATCAGTATGGTAGGAGAGACACTATTTGGAAGGGTTGATTGAAGACTTCGAGATATTTTTGATAGATCAGTTCCTTTTGGTGGAAAATCAGTTATTGTATTTGGTGACTTCCTACAACTTCCACCAGTTGGGGACACACCACTTTACAGCACCAGCCATGCAAGAGATACAAATCCATTTGTATTCTTATTTGGGTATAAGATCTGGGATTTGTTTAAAGTTTATAAATTAACGGAGATAATGTGACAAAGAGACGATGTTCCATTTGCAGTAGCCTTAAACAACATGGCAATTGAGTCAATGACTGAAGGCGATATTCATATCCTCCAAAGTCGAGTGGCTTCAATAACTCCTGAAGATTCAATGGAAATTAGTACTGGCAGAAGAACATTACCTTCAAGCCTTGTAGCTCAAGAAAAAAATTTATCTGAAAGCAGTAACCAAAAGCCAATATATCTGTTTAACACAAATGCATACGATCAGCAAACAAACCAACACATACTTACCAGCTTGAATACTGAAGGTGCAATCTCCAAATCCTTTGACCAAGTA
The DNA here is from genome assembly GCF_001638985.1 of Phycomyces blakesleeanus NRRL 1555(-). Taxonomy (NCBI): domain Eukaryota; kingdom Fungi; phylum Mucoromycota; class Mucoromycetes; order Mucorales; family Phycomycetaceae; genus Phycomyces; species Phycomyces blakesleeanus. Next base: position 659,255 of record NW_017265151.1, read on the forward strand.
ACTGGACATTGCAGGGATAGCACTGCTATTCAAAGACTCATACATTCTGCCGATGATCATGCAAAGCAATCCAATGTTCAGGGTCTGATAAAAACGCTTTTGCTAAAAATAAGTGGAAAATATATGATGACTGGAAACCTAGATACAGCAGATGGACTTGTCAATGGTGCAACTAGAATCTTGAAGAGGATTGATTATGGCCAAAATATTGTACCAGACAGCACTGCCTCTGAAACATCTACTTCTACAGTTTTAAGAAAGCCATTATGATCGTGGATTAGGTTTGATGATGAAAGAAGTGGGAAGCAGTTGAGGAGACAGCAACAAAGAATTCGATGTAGTCTTGGAATTTCAGACGATCTGATAATGATAGAACCACACTGTAATATAATTCGCAGAAATATCAAAAGTCAGATACATCTAACCCATATACAATTCCCAATTGTTCCAGCTGAAGCACTCACTGTACACAAGTCACAGGGAGGCACATATAAATCAGTTGTTGTATTTGATCATGGATCACACAGAATGTCTCGATCACTCCTATATGTTGCATGTTCTAGAGCTACTTCTGCAGAAGGTTTAAAGTTAATATGCAAGGGTAACAGATTTGTTCCACCCAGACCAATAGCAGAAGATCGAAACAATCAATTGAAAAATGAGCTCATTAGACAGCTGACAATACAGTTGGGATTATCATTTAGCCAACTACAAAAGCAAGAAACAAGTGATTATATACAGCTAATTTCACATAATGTACAAAGCTTGAGGGTACATATAAACTAGATAATCAGCAATCAAGTATACTTACCATCTGATATTATTCTTTGCAATAAAACTTGGACACTGCCTAATAATGAAGAATATGATATTCCAAACTTCACCATGATATCTCGCATAGATAGCCATTCAACCAATGCACGAGTTTCTGGTTCTTGCTGCTATATTCGTAGCTCTCTTTTACCTAGTACAAACAACTCAAATGACAATTTTTTGGTTTATACAACCAGTTCCAGAATGTTTATTGATGAAGCAGGTGGATCAACAAGCATATCATTATTTATATTAAGCAGCAACTTATATTGCAGCATATATGTATCCCCACTATGCCAACTAAATACCTTGATGGAAGCACTAGAATTTGTTGTTAGTCATACATATATGCATATAACCATTGCTGGTGACTTTAATGTTGATTTCACAAAAGAATCGATCAAGAAAAACGACACTACTTCAATTTATGAATAGCAGAAATATGACTACTACACTCCCTAACACTATTCAATTAACAACAAGCCAGAATACTCTCATTGACAACATCTTTTCAACTATGCCAGTGCTGGATTCAGAAAGATACATATCTTTGACCAGTTACCATTCTCCTTTGTGGGCAAAATTTATGTAAATTATGCTAATTATTTTATACTATTCTTTATGCTTTTACTTTTTACTTATTTACGTAATTATATTTACATGCCTACTTCTCTATGTTTTCTGTTCTCTATGCTTCATGTTTTTCTATACAAATAAAACCAAAATAAAGTCACACAAGAAAAAAGAGAAAACCAAGTATATTGGAATATAGAACGCCTTACTTGATATAGACTTTGGTCTAAGCCAAGATAGTTTCTTCTTTGCGCTTTTTCATTAGTTTACTCCAATGTATAGCAATACCAGCAGCAGCAGCAGCATCAGCACCCAGAAAAAAGTGTTGTCCAACGGCTCACTTGTGTTTGGCCCAAAGGCTATTCACAAGCATGTCCCAAAGCTGTTGAGACACACAATTCTAGTTAGATTAGCCAAAACTAATCTAGCCAAAGTTTTTGATCAAAAGATCAAAAAAGTGAAAATGATTGGTAAGTCATGTCTCTATATAATAATAGATAAACAATATAATATTAATCAATAATATATCTATAGCACCAGACCTGCCCAAGGGGCTTAAGCGACGATTGAAGAAAGAAAATGAGAATAGAAGAAGCAGGAATAATAATAAGAGATATTGATGCAAGAGAAGCAGAAAGAAGAAGAAGAGCAGAAAGAAGATATGTAGAAAGAGTAAGAAGAGCAGAAAGAAGAAGAAGCCAAGCAGAAAGAGACAAAGAAAGAAGAAGAGAAGAAGAAAGAAGAGATGAAGAAGATGGTGATTATGAAGATGATGAAGATGATTAAGATGATTATGAAGATGATGAAGATGATGAAGATGATTATGAAGATGATGATGAAGATGAAGAAGAAGAAGTAGTAGTGAAGAAAAAAGAAGAAGAAGAAAAAGTAGAAGTGAAGGAAGAAGAAGAAGTAGAAGTAAAAGAAGAAGAAGATGAAGAAGAAGAAGAAGAGAGAGAAGAAGATGATGAAGAAGATGATGAAGAAGAAGAAAGCGAGGAGTTCTTTGATGCAGAAGAAGATGCCAGCTATGATGTTGATGACGAGTACGAAGCTGAAACAGCACACCAACAGCCACAACCGCCCACCCAACCTGAAGAGGTTGTGAATAGAAATACAAAATGGCTGACAGTTGCCGGTGTGATTACAACATCTGTAGTCCGGGAATTACTCTTCTGATGGTAACAAGAAGAGTAATCTCTGGGTACTCTGAAAGAAGCAACTAACAAAAAAAACTTCTTGTAACAACAGGAAGCAACAAGAAGCAGCAGACTAACAGACTAACATACTAACAAGCAACGGGAACTAACCTTACTCACAATTAACTACAAACAATTAACTTTTTGAACAACTAACATTATGAGCAACTAACTTTACTAGCAAAATCCAGATCAGAGTCATAGCTAGAGTTAGAATTAGAGTCATAGCTAGAGTTAGAATTAGAGTCATAGCTAGTATTAGAATTAGAGTCATAGCTAGTGTTAGAATAAGAGTTATAGCTAGAGTTAGAATTAGTTATAAGCATAGCCAAAAAAAATCAACTCTTATATATTTTAACCAAAATGTGTTAGTATATATATTAGTAGCTTTGCTCCCCCCTCCCTTTGGGGGGAGAGGCCATTGGCCTATAAAGTTCTATATGACTTTTCCCTACTGTTAATTGTGTACGGCACACAACTACCAAGTAGTATAGGCCTTATATTTTATTTTATTGAGAAACAAGTAAGTTAAAGAATACGCGACAAAAGTTATAAGTTGTATGACATGATCTCTAACTTCATCCTGTTTTTTCTAATTAGACTAGGAGCTTTGCTCCTCCCTTCCTCTCAAAGGGTGAACCCATTGGCCTATGTTAAGCTCTATATGACCTTTCCTTACTGTTAATTGTGTGCCGTACACAATTACCAAGTAGTATAGGTCTTATATTTTATTTTATTGAGAAACAAGTAAGTTAAAGAATACGTGACAAAAGTTATAAGTTATATGACATGATCTCTAACTTCATCCTGTTTTTTGAGGCGAAGATTGTGAGGGGGCAGTGATCCAAGATCAATAGTATTCAAAAATTCAATTGGATATGTCAATAGATCATCTTCACTATTGCCTCGATCAACACTCTTGAATTCATGGACTGCATCTGGGAATATATCAAGAAGGATATTGTTGATTGTTGTAATATCATGATTTTTGGGTATAAGTATTGCACAACACATGAGGAAATCGGCACTTTCTGCATTTGCATTGAGATCAGAGAATACTGCATTAGTCAGGTTGAGTATATTACTGCCAGGGATTAGCATATCTTGAGGAATGGGTATGGTGTCTTCCCCGCCAGAACTGAGAATAGTACCCTCGCCAACTTTTAATAGAAATTCAGCAAAGTCTCTGAGTTCATTTGCTTCCTCTGGTATAGTAGCTTGGGAAATACGCATATTGATTATCAACTTTAATGGAGTAACGCATTGCCAATCACAGGCCTTATTTATACATTGCTCCACAATATAAGCTTTTGATGCTCTTGGAATTACAGGAAGAACCTGCCAAAAATCACCACCAAATACAACCAATTTTTTACCAAATGGCACTGCTTCGAGTAAGGAGTTTATGGTCTTCATAATGTCTTGCATTGAACAGTTGACTGCATTAAATATATCTTTACTAATTATTGACGCCTCGTCCCAAATGATCAGTTCAGTTGCTTTGAGTAAGTTGGCTATTTGCAAGTTGACTGATATAGAGCACATAGAGTTATAATGTATTTCAAGTGAAATCTTGAATCTTGAATGTGCAGTTCGTCCACCATCAAGAAGCAATGCAGCAATACCACTGGTAGCAACTGCAAGAGCAAATTTTCCTTGTTGATGGACATGACACAAAAGAGCATTAAATACAAATGTCTTGCCTGTCCTACAAACATCTGTTATACATCTCTTGCGTAGGCTCCAAGAACTGGTCTTGATGTTGAAGTCATTCTGAATGTAAATAGTCTTCTATCATTGAATCTTGGTAGGACATCCAAAGAGAGAATGGATCAGATAGTCCATAGAAAACCAAAAGAATTGCAAATAGTCGCCTTAGTGAATATGGGAGCTCATATGATTTAGCCTCTTCCATGCATTCCTCTCATTTCTTGTCATCCATTAACAGTCCTAAAGCTCGACACGCAGCTTGATTTGTTTCATATAGGTGCCCCTCTACTGTCCAAAGATTCTGGAAGCTTGTAGCACCTGGAACATTAAGAAGCAGTACTCTTAAGAAATATTTTTCTGGGTCTCTTGGAGATATGTTATATATTCTGCCAATTGTTTCTCTGTTAGATGTTTTGCGTTTTGTCCATTTTTTGTTTTTCTTTGACCAAACGAAGTGAGTTGGAAAATCTATATACAGATATTCCCGTGCTGTTATATTATATGTGTTATATGAGAACCACCCTGTCAATGTTGTGTTTGTGCTTGCGTTTGATAATTGATGTCGATTTGTAGAATCATAGAAATATACTGGCTGAGAGTTTTCAAGATGGATTGCTAGTCTTTGGTGGGTTGGGTGCTCTTGGTGCAGTTTAAATGAGAAAATTCTCCAGCATGCTTCAGAGGCTGGTACATAGTGAGCATCCAGAAACTCATTGACTTCATTTACAGCTTCTTGCTGAATATTAGTCATATTGATGCTGGTATTGGTGGTGGTACTGGTACTGGTACTGACTGATTGAATTTTTGCCATAGCTCGATCATAGCCTTTGTATACATATTTGTATAGATATTTTACAGCTGATACAGAAGTGCAGATTTCAACATTGATGTGGGCATCATATTTTGCACACAGATATAAATTGTGCAGAACCACCCATCTGTTGTCCAGTGATGCTGAGCCTCTGACTACTGTTATCCCATTATTTCTTCTTTTATACTTTGGATATCTAGATCCATCATCGACTGTTTCATCACAAAAATCTTTTGGAAAATTCTTTTTGCATTTACCATTTTCCATGCATGGTGCCTTTGGGTACCTTATACCACATGAACTGTGTAGCATACTACGGCAGACAGTTCTATAGGCCAAGGGTTTTGTGACTGGATCAGGAAATTCAGCAGAAACTATAAGGTCATAGTCTTCTGTTGTCATTGGTTTGTCATAGCTAGATAGGATCAGAAGAATGTGTGTGTGAGGGAGTCCTTGTTTTTGAAACTCTATGACATATATAAAGGCTTTGACTTTCCCCAAAACATCTTTCTTTGTCAAGTCGTTCATTAGCTCTTTAAGCTTCATATTGAAAACATAGGAGCAAAGATCTGGTCTGTCTGCTGCTTTTTGGCCTGCTACAAGTGCATTTGTAATTTCAGGCCAATGCGTATTGTAGGTGAATGTGATGAAAAGATCTGGTTTGCCAAAACGGCGTACGATACTCATTGCATCCTGGTAGAGCTGGCCCATGTGACGGGGGCTACCAATAAAAGTAGAAGGAAGGATGACACGTCTTCCAATGTTGGCAAAATTGTTATCCTCAACGTTAATAGCATCTTGTATTCTACTGTAAAGGTCTACTCGAAGGCAGTTCTGATTACTGGCAAGAAAGTCTATTCTGTTATGTTCAATCTTTGCATATATATCTACAACAAATTGCTGGAAAAGTCGGCCAAAGAGATGGAGGAGATGGAGAGAATGAGGACAGTATGTAAGTCGGTTGGAATACCAATGCATAGCACTAACGGTTTTTCCTGACAAAGATTTTGATTCGATTGTCCATCCGTCCTCACCAGAAAGGAAGAGCAAGACATAATGAAGAGCATCATATGATCTATGATACTCATTTATTTTTTGTAGCTGGTTGGTTTGTGTGTGCAGTACGATGTCTCTATAAGAACCTCTTTTATTATTTGTAATTAGAATAACAACCTCGTCAGCAATTGGTGCATTATATCTTCTTTGATCTTGGGGACCTTTAGCAACCAAGCATATAGCAACATCTTCTACATGTTCATTCTTCTGTGATACTTGATCCATTGATCTGAACAGAGAAACAAAAGGATTTGTCTCTATGAGAATCGATCAAATTTTCTCCAGAATATCTGCTTTCAAGTATGGAGCATGATGGCAATGGTGCTGGGCTTGCGATGCTGGATCATGTATGTATACTTGAGCAAGTTGAGGGTGATCAATATCTTGGGCTCTTGATGGACGAATAGACCCAATTCTGTGACATATAGTGCCATGTATTCTGAAGCAGTACGCACCACCTTGGTTATTTGCCACAGAGTTGTCAATTTTAGCTCCCAGCGATGTGAAGCTTAAGGTGCTGTTGTAGCCTCTGATTTTACTGAGAAAATTTTTCCCATTGGATGTTCTGTAATTTAGAAGCTCAGAAATTCCAGGTGGTGTTGGCTCAAGAGAAGGAAGAACATATTTTCCCTTGCCACAGCACATGTTAAATTTCGATCTGCGGATAGACAAATCAGTGTCCTTCTCTTTCAACCACATCAATGCTCCACAAAATCTACAGACAACATCCATATTCCCTCTGCTATCGATTTCTGGCTCAGATATATTTTGGAGTCTGGCAATGTTGGCAACGTTCTGGTTTTGAGGATTCTGATTTTGTACCAGTATCTGTACATTGTTAGGACACATCAGGCTAGTTATTCGAAGATGATTTGTTCTCAAACAGCTTGGACAATGACGGGTAGCAGTGCTTTCATTTATTGTCATGGTTTCTTCCTCATGCTCAATGGTAGGTTCTTCAGCAAGGATAATAGTTGGATCAACAACTGTGTCCACAATTATTTGTTGCTCTTTAACTGGATTTATTTTTACTCTGGATGACGCAGCTAAATATATGAATAGTAGATCAATTGAATTAGACTCTTATAATTCTTATTCTTTTTTTTTAATTCTTTAGTATTATATCCACTACTCTTTGCAGGAAATTCTTCTTCAATTGAAATATTCTCATTTGTTCTTTTCTGAGGGATATAAAGTGTATTTTGTTTCTTATACAAAGGATAAAGGACACTGGATTTACGACTATGACCCATAAGCTTGCATGAAGCACAATGTTTCTCAGTAGAAGACATTTTTGATTATTTTATTATTGAAATTTGAGGTTATAGATTATTTAAAATATGTGTAAAAAGTTTTTTGAAATTTGAAATTCACTGTAGTTTTAATAAAATGGCCCCTTAAAAGATATCATGCATGCCTTTCTCCAAATGAAAATATATTACCAGATTAAATTGCATGGCAGATATCAGAACACAGTGCAAATAGCCTCATAAAATAATTAGACTGAGTATTGTATGCTTATTTATCATGTCTTGTCTTAACTATCTATTAGACTAAATGATATTTTGTATGCTGAACATTATTTATTTATTTATTTTTAATTTTTAATTTATATTTAATATGAAGACTTATAAATATTTATATTATAATTATAATTAATTTTATATTTTTATATTTTTCTATGCTCTTAAGAAGAGTAATATGAAAATATTAGTTAGAGAATAGAATAATAAATTCAAAGACAGACTCTAAGTCACGTGCTTGTATTCCAACTTTTTAAAGATATAGATACCTTTGGATTGAAAAGCCAGCATTAACTATGCTATGTCTACAGCACAAGTGCAAGTAGAGATGGAGTTTGGTAAGGTAGGACAGTATTTCAAATACTATAAATTCAGCCCAGAGATGAAGATAAAGTCAAAAACATTGCCTGCGACAATATACATATTATTTACTACGTTCAAAAACTTCCATACTTGTATCAATGGGTCCGCAACGTCAGAAATGTTTGGTATTCAACCACCAAACATACAAGATTATATCAGGGGTCTTGCATGTGATCCCGTATTAGAAGACACAGTTGATACTGTAGACACTACTCTACATAATGCTCCCAGATTGGTAGAGTCTATTCTACTTGATACATAGAATATATCACTTGTTGTTAATGACTATAAAGCAAATAAGTTTAATAATGATAATAAAGTGACATTCTTATACAATTATAACTCTGTGTAATTATTGCATTTTCATTTGTTTTTAGCTTGGTATGTTTAATTAATTAAATATCATCTCATTTACCTTATCTATTCAAGTACAACACTATACTATCTTAAAAGACTTCTACTTTATAGTAGCATAATTAATTAATTTAGCTCTTAAAACTATATATGTATTACTTCTCTACCTGTATAATAAAAAAAGGTATCAGCAATTCAAAACTAAATATAAAATGAAAGAGGTATAAATTGAACTTTTATTTTTTATGATTTTTGGCAAAGAGAGAGAGAGTCAGCAATGATGGTCTGAGACTTGCTACTCTCTCCAATATGCTTCTCCAAGCTTTGCAGTACCAGGAGAACCCCCTCATTTGTCTCTGCTTGTCTTTTCAAGATCTCCATCTGTTTCTCCAACAGCTCAACCAATTGCTGCTGCCCCTTGGCTGGCATTGGCTTTACCTCAGGAACTTTATCTACTTCAGTGTTTTTTTTCTCGTTCTTTGAAGGTGTTTCCTGGACGTACTTGGCAAAAGACATGAGCTTATCATTAAGTAATCTCATATCTTTTGTCTTTCCGGCCTTCACAAGATCTTTGAGCTCTTTGATGCTCTTGGCATCTTCTTCCTGAATATTAAAAGAAAATTGTTAAATCGATTGAATGATTATATGTTTTATTGTTATTATTTAAAAAAAACATACTGTCTTCATTGCGGAATAAATAGCTCTTCCAAGATGAGTTGGGATATCCATATTAACCTCAGAAAACTTCTTATTTGAATGCTGGTCAAAAAGGGACTGGAACTTGCTAAAGAGTACGTCTTTTTTATTCTGCACACTTCTGCTGGTAAGTGCTTGTTTGTAGTTAAGGTAAACAGCATTGACCGCAGCAGTTACTTGTTCCCACGCTTCTTCTACTTGTCTATGAGAGACTGCAAATAGGCAATAATGATTGTAGGCCTCCATTAATACCAGCTCTCTTTCCTGGTCCCATGTCCCCTGTTTTCTTTTCTTGATCAGCACCGAGTCTATTCTGGTACTTTCTTCAGACTTCTGGATAGTTGGGCCATATACAATAAACTTCGGGCCATCTTTGCTTGAATCAGAAGAAGTTGACAGCTTCTTTGACTTGGTAGGCTTGGGTTGAGAGAATGTGTTGCGCTTCATGTGTGTAAGAAAAAAAGAAAAGATATGGATATTGAACTTAAATTACATACAAGCAGTAATGTATTATATATCAAATAAAAATTTCAATTCTATTATTGATTTATCCAAAATGCTTATACATTTGAATATACACCTCTATGTGTTTGTGTGACAAAGAAGTGTCTTGTTTACTTATCAAAAATGCTTATACATCTGAATGTACATTACTGTGTGCTTGTAGAATAAATAAATATATTGTTTACTTATCAAAAATGCTTGTACACTTGAATATACATCTCTATTTGCTTGTAGAATAAATAAGTATATTGTTCACTTATCAAAAATGCTAACACGTTTCCATATTCAACTCTATTTGTTTACATGATAAAGAAGTATTAAAATATGTATTACCATTATTAGCCTATTCAAAATTGGGTTGAAAAATTACATCTTTTCCTTCAAAATTGAGCTTATTTATAAATAAGAATTGAGTAAATTTGAAGCAATCTAAAATAGAATGTGCAGAATATCAAAAATTAAAACCCCATTTGTATGATTTTTGAGTACTGTTATTTCTCTAATCAGAAAAGAAAGTCACAACTTAAAAGATTTTTTGATTTTGATTTTTTATAGACAATTTTAAAAAAAAATAACAATTAAAAATAAAATAAAAAAAGATAGTAGTTGATAATATATAATTGATAATTGAAAATAAAAAAAATAATAAAAAAAATTATGTTTGTCAAGGTGTACGGGATTGAGAGAGGAAGCCATGTTCTTTCAGCTTGTTGTATGCAAACTTCAATGTATCTAAGAACTGGCTCATATCTTCTGGGATTCTCTTATACTCGGCTATCTTGGTGTCAAGTTCAACAGAGTATAATTGAAAATACTTCATGATATCAGCTTCTATCTCGTCAGAAAGAAGGGAAGTGTCAACTACTACTTTAGTATCAGTATTAGATATATAGACAGCAGAGGAGGAGGAGGAAAGACTTTGGCGCAAAGAGTAGGGAATGTCTAGCATACGATTGATGAGAAAGATACGCTTGCAAAGCTTGGAAGTATCAGGGCAAGTGCAGTTTTGCAGAAAACCATTCTATAGCTCAATGTTATATATAACAAGATCAACTGTGAATGATCTGCAAGTGAATGCAGTATCACTCAATTTCTCAACCATTTCTATAGCAGTATTGCTATCTAACATGTATACATTTCGCCTTTTTTGCTCTTTTTAGTGTGTAAGGCATACTGATTGGAATCCATATAACGTCTTGACACTCTCTTGTCTGTAGTCAAGAGTCAAGACTTTGGCTAGAAGATAAATAAGTCTATCTACTCGAAGAGATCTTACACGTTCAAGATAGAAAGTCTTCAGCTGATTGTAATAAGACTCTATCAAATTATTGGTATGAAAGGTTGCAACCTATTGTTTATATTACATATTAGAAAAGGGCTAATAATCAATAAAGTTTCATATCAATCTCCATGCTTTGCACTATAATTCTTTTTTTGGCACCCACATTCTGTTAAAGTACAAAATAAAGTTCTCGTATTCCCCAAATTTCATAAGAAATTCATTATACAATGTATCATAGGCAACAGAAGTTGTTGCATGCATCATATTACTCAATACAGCACAAACACTGTTACAAGCTATGTTCGAAGCATGTGTTGAGTTTTGCACTTTAATCTATATTATAGTGTTATATGAGATATACATAATTTTAAATAAATATGCTACTTACATGCTTCTTTATATTAACTTCCCATGCTCTTTTAATATGCCAATGATATAACAAGATATTAACACTATTGCCAAAGACTTCTTTAATTGCACTAATTTCGATGGGGCTGCAGTCAATCATTATTCTTTTCCCCTTTAATGTAAAGGTGTTCTTTACCCATGCTAACTATTGACTCAAGGTTGAGGTATATTCATAATCAGTTATAAAGAAGCAGACAGGCAATCCCTTATTGGTGATAGAGTTTCGCACAACAATTGTAAACAGAAAGCAATCTTCAGGTTCTTTACCAGCTACAGTATTGAATGACTTGCTTGTTTTGTGTGTTGAGTCAATGCATCACTCTTCCAAATTCTCCAGAAACTAATATAATAATAAGATGTATAAATAGGTGTATAAAATAAAATATAAATAATACATGTTATTTATTTCTTTCTGCCACTCAGAAACCCACAAAACAAGGAAGAGGCCATTCTTATGAACTGTGAAAAGAGTAGTATTTTCACTTTCATTCAACTCTTGAACCCACAGTTTGACACTTTCATAATGATCCACATGTTTTCTTGAGAGTTTCATCATTCGAGCATTGATAACATTTCTCACATATTGATAATCAATGAGAAGAGAAGAAGGGAAGGAAGATCTATCACCAGCTTGTTCAAGCTATGTAATTTTAAATAAGCAAAGTCTCTCAAAATATACTATATGATATTTACTTCAAGAAGTCTGTCTTCACTCATTCTAAGCATGTTTTTAATGGATTTCCAATCCATGTTTTGGCTGACAAGCCCTTCTACCCATTGTTTTAATTCATCAGGCAATTTTGACGAACTGATCTCTTCAATCTTAAATGGATCATGGTTTGGATGCTGCCAGTTGTATTTGATACAAACAGTACCATCAGTCATGATATGCTTATAGATACTAGCAGGATAACCAATCTTGATGGACTTGGTTGTTCTGACGTGTTTCTGAGCAGACTGAGAAGTTTTTTTCACTTGTGGTTTTCCAGCATGATAACACAAGTAAACTACTGTCTTTACTTTGAGAGGATTTTCAAGAGACTTCCCAACGAAGACCATGTTCTTCTCATGCCTGTAAGATCGATAGTAAACCCAATTGGCATGTTTTTTAGCTATATCATTTAACCAATTTGTAAATTCATTTTCAGATGAAAGGTCAAAGGAGTTGACAGCTTCTATATAATCGGGAATTATGCAATTGTCGTAATTAGCAGCAATATCAAAGGTTGACATTTTGAGATTTGGTAAAAAAAAGGTGTGTTTGGAAAAAAAATATTAAGGGGTAAGTCCGTAATAAAAGTTTGCCCAAATGAAACAAATGAAAATAAATGTGTGACGTGCTTTTCTGATTGGGGAATTACTATCACCAATGATTTTCATAAACTTATTCAAAAATGAACAAGTAGTCACCCTCTCTAATAACAAAATCTGTTGTGGTGGTTGAAGTTGAAGAAGTTTTTAAGAGGAAGAATTGAAGATTTGAGATTAGGAACAAAGATTCGTGAGAACTTGTGTAGGTTTTGTTTATTGAGAAAGGATTTTGTATCAAAGTTTGACCAGGTTCCTACATTGAACTACTACTGCTATTTATATTGTTTTGAATTGGGAAAATTATATGACTGGGGTCAGGTAATCGATCCTATCTGAGCCTTAATCAGAGCAACGTGATCTTGGGATAATTAATGTATGATTAATTATATAAATGTGTGTAGTCCCAATGAAGTATTAACATCGAAAGTAAATGTGTTTATGAGTTATAATTATGCTTATAATAATCCACTGATGTATCCCATATTATGGTGATATCATCATATGAAATATAATCACTATCATGCATGCTAAACCTGTGTGTTAAATAATAAAGTAATCGGTAGACACCTTTGACTGGAATAGCTGAGGCCTTATATTATTTCCTTCAGACTTATTCTCAATTACAGCAGTAGTCAATACTCATTTACAACAAAATCAAAATAAACTCAGACGAATGGTTTTTTCTTTCTTTTCATAGTATGATTATTTCTTCTCAATGCAGTCTCACTGGAGACGCTGGTCTACCTCATCAAATTATATAATATCCTAGAGAGATATCTCTGCACGTAACTTATGTTCGCACTTTTAAATCACTAACACACCCACTGAAGTTTCTCCTAAACATGGAAATTTCTTGTCAAAACCAAATTTTCTACTGGCTTAGAGTATGAATTGAGATTAAACATGAAAAGCTTCAGATTTTGGGGGGCAAAATGATGAGACATATGCCAGAAAAGAATGAAATAATATTTTCGTGTACGATAAATAAAGTTCAGATGATATAAATGTATGAAATGAATAGATAATGACAGAGAGTTAGAAAACAAAAGATTTAATTGGATAAAATTTATTAGAAAACATAATTTTTCTCAAAGTCATTTTCATCATTTGTGTTTTTTTGCCATGTCATTGAATATCCTCAACTGCATGCCATAATATACAGCATTAAAAAATATTTTTCTATTATTTTTTGAGTAATAGAAGTAAATAACAATGGTCTAGCTAATGTCAACATTACTATAGTATATTTTAATGAGAACTATATTATATAGGTTTGCAATGTCACAGTAATTATCAGCAATAATGACAAAAGTTTACATTAATTTTGTTGCTGTTATATTATTTTTAATATACCATTAAAATTATTATATTCTTCTATAATCATTTAGACTTTCTTTAATAGTAATACTGCTAAAAATAAAACAAAAAAGTACTCATATACACTGATTCTTGGCATAGTGCCATCACTCATAAGATCCCAAGACTGATAAAAAACAAAGGGACATAATAGACTTTAGACTAATTTTCCAATTGTTTACTTGTCTCTTTTTTTCATTATTTTCACATCATTGTTTAAAGGTAAACCACAAGTGTAATCTAGCCAGATAATACTACATCATGAAAGTTTATTAAAGTGAGTACTATTTCTATTATGTATCTCTTTGAATTCTTACTAAATTATAATCTTGCTAGACTTCAAAGGCGATGCAAAGATGAGATTATAGAACTAAATCTTATCAGCAGAGCAATGATATTTATCCAGATACATAATCGGCTTTTTTGCCATAGAAGTATTAGGTATGGACTAAATATATATATTAAAACAGTACACCGTCTATACTCCATATTCTAATTATTTCTTTACTTCTCTTAGGTAAGCTTTTAATGATAGCTAGTAGATATACACGCAGTATAAAAAAATATTTTCTGCTTAAATAAACATTCTGTAAATTGTTATATTAATATGCTTTCTTATTTATTAGCTTTCTCATACCTGTAAAAGCTGCTTTCATTGAGAAACGGCTTGTAGCTTATAAAATACTTAGTAGAATTATTTTTTTTGAAACAAAATAAAATATATCTTTTTTGAGCCCAAAAAATAATTTCCAACGTTTGCACCCCCCTCCCTCCCAATTCTACTATTTGAGGAAGACCCCCCTCAAAACTTGTCTGAGTTTCCTAAAAAGAAAACCCTTATCGACACTTTTTTTTTTATTGTTGAGATTAAAAAAACTTCAGTGGGTGTGAAGAACATAGGAAGTTACTAAATCACATGACTTACATTTGTAATGTGCGAGAAGTCACACAATAAGAGAATATGAATAAAACAAATATGAAGATAAAGATAATGTTTATTTGTTGGAATATTTGAGATATTTATATGTTTTGGAATATATGATATAATTGGTAAATGACTAAGAGACGATATTTGCTAAGTAGTTATTACTAAGTAATTTATTACTAACTACTTCTTTGTCATTGCTTAGTCTACTAGTCATTACTTATTAACATTTTTAATAAGGCAATGCCTTACGATTTGATAATACTGGGACTGAATGTCAATTACAATCCAGTTCTGACATCCCCCTTGTTGACTTCTGCTGTGTGTTGGAAGTATGGCTTGAGTCTGGAGATATGTATGTTGCTGAGTTGCCTCTTCTGATTACTGATTGTGAAGATTGTTTTGCTTTCGATCTTGACAACTCTAAATGGTCCAATCCAGTTTGGAAGAAGTTTTCTTGATATGGTCTTGCTAGCATTAGACAATTGTTCATTGAATAGTAATACGCAATTGCCAATTGCATATGAAGTTCAGGTTTGTTCTTCTAGGCCTGGCAGCTGCTATGCTTGTACTATGCTATGTGCTTTTTGTGTTGCATTGACAAGATCTTTGGTGAAGAGACTGAGATGCAAACCTGAAGAGAGAGTACTGACTTCAGTGTTGAGTAGTCTTGAAGTTGGAGTCTGCGCATCCCTCCAGTGAACCAAAAAAAGGGAGTATTCTGAATGCTAGGATGGAAGGCTATATTATAGGCAAAAGCAAAGTGTGGCAAGTTCTGGTCTCAAGTGCGTGCCAATGGTCCTTGCTGATTGGCAAAAGCCAGGATCATTTGGCAAAGAGTGGCCATGAATTGTTCTATTATGCCATTGCTTTGGGGATGATACGCAGGGGAGTAAGCATGGTGGACCCCAGTTCGAATGGCCAGGGCTTGAGTGAATGAGGAATTGAAAGGGGGACCATTATCAGACAACTATTCGTGAGGCAATCTATGTTGAGGAACAAATTGGCTGTATAGAACAGCCACCAGCTGGTCTTGATTGCTTGCTGAGAGAGAGTACAGATTAACATATCAGGTGAAGGTATCTTGAGCCACCAGAATTTACTTGTTTCCCATGGCAGAAATTGGAAGCAGACCAAAAAAATCAAGAGCTACATGCGCAAATAGATAGTCATCTTGAGTAGACCCAAACTGATAATCCGAGGTCTTGCTTCCTTTTGTGCGCTGGCATATATCACAGTGGCAAACAAAGGCTTTGACATTGGAGGACAGAAAGGCCCAATAAAAATGTTGGGCGATTCTAGTGATAGTTTTTCGCACTCCAAAGTGACCAGCCAAAAGGTTACTATGATGAGCCTGTAGGATTTGGTCTTGTATTTGTTGTGGGACGACCAATCGGTTACTGTAATGGTTGCTGCAAGTGTTATAAACTAATCAGACCAGTATACCTTTGACCATTTCGTATGTGCGGGAAGCCCCAGAGATTGCCTTGTCAGTAGCTTCCATCCGGAAGCGGTCCAAAGAGGTATCCTTAAGCTGTTTGAGCAACCAGTCAATATCTGAAGCAAGGTATACATTGTTTATAGCAGGCAACGGGTTGCGGGAGAGCACATCAGCAGCCTTGTTTTGTGGTCCTGGTATGTAGCAGATGTCAAAAGAGTAGCCTTGCAATGTGATGGCCCAACATGCCAAGCGTCCTTGACGTTCTTCCTTGCTGTTCAAGAGCCCCTGCAAAGAAGCATGGTCAGTGTAAATAGTAAACTTAGCTCCCTCAAGAAATGGACAAAACTTGCGAACAGCCCAGACAATAGCAAGAGCTTTGAGTTCTTGAATGAAGTAGTTGACCTCCGCAGGAGTTAGCAAACGGCTTGCAAAGCTGAGAGGATATGGCTGGCCATTGTGTTTTTGGGATAATACTATCACAATTCTGGATTTGGAGGCAGCATCCGTGAACAGATCAAACAGCGATCTTAGAGGATGGGGGGTAATGGCACCACACAATTTAAGGTGACTGTGAGTCCGAGGCCTGGCTATAAAGTGTCTTGAAGAACCCCCCGTCCCCATTCTTTATAAGTACATCTTGCTCCATCGTTATAAGCATACCCCTGTCCCCATCTTTAGATCATTCCAATTTTCCAGGAAAAATAAAAACACCCCCTTTCTTAAAGTCATTAAAATTTAGTTGTAAGAATAAAAAATAATATTTCCAAATAACAAGATATGATGCCTTTTTTATGTTATGTACATTGCATACATTACATACATTGCGTACATTGCGTACATGAATCAATAAAAATCCGTATATAACTACAGTGCTCTTTTATTAAATATGAACACCAACTTCAATACCCCTATTGAAAAGATGTACTTGCTTAAAACAACTCTCTCATTCCCCGAGAATAATTATCCTGACAAGCAGAGTGTTCTTCAAGCCGTAAACAATTATGCCATTTCTAATAACTTCACCATTAAGATTAAGGATGGAAAATTCCCTATTCTTCACATTGCTTGTTCAAAGGCTGGTGGTTATTGTGACAAGCGCAATATAAGTGATGAGAAAAGAAAGAAGACGCCTAACTCTTCTCTTACTGAATGCCCCTATCTCTTAAGATTTTCTTATAAGAAGAAGAGCAAAAGATATCTTCCTTTGCTCACCTATGGGGAAAACGAACATTGCCACAACCACCCTGTCACCCCTAAAAATTTGGCTTCTTCTCATCAAGGAAGAATGTCTCTTTTGACTGCTGAAGATGCCACTATTGCAAAGACAATGTTGGAGAGTCACGCCAAGTCCCGTGATGTTCAGAAGGCAACAAGTGACAAGGTGACAGGAATGAGAAAGCTGAGGATCAGCGATATCAACAATCTCAAGTACAGTGCTACTCGTGGTGATGAGGAGTCTGCTCATGGCGCTACTGAGCTTATCAGAACAATGGAAGCAAAGGGATTTTCCATTCTCTACGAGTTTAATGAGAGAAATAGACTCACTTATATATTTTTTACGAATGATATAATGATCAAGAGAGCTCAACGTTTCCCCAATGTCTTTATTGTGGATGCTACATACAAGACAAACTGCGCGAAGATGTCATTGGTTTGCGTAGAGGGTGTCAGTAATCTAGGTGAAGAAAGGTTGAAGAGCTTTCCTGTGGCCTTTGCATGGGTAGCCAATGAGACAGAGAAGAGCTATGTTTGGTTTGTGAAGTCTCTGAAAGCAAATATTTTGGAGGGGGTTGATAAAGCCCCTATATTTGTTACAGACAAATGTAAAGCATTGATGAATGTGCTTGATTCCGAGTTTCCCTTGGCCAAGAAGCTTCTGTGTGGTTGACATATGATCAACAACATTGCCAAAATGGAAAAAAAAAACAATGAAGCCAGGAAAAGAAAAAGAGTTGTGCACACATTTAGTCAACAAAATGATCTTCAGAGATAAACACAATATCTTTGATGAAAATCTTGAGCTTTTCAAATCGCTGTCATCTCAGAAAGATTTCCAAAGTAAAGAGCAGCTGGAAGACAATAATGATGATTCTACAAAGGTTGTAGAAAAAAGAACTCTGGAAAAGTACTTTGAAGATGAGTGGATGCCGTGCAAGGAAAAGTGGGCTGGCTACCTCACTAGTCAATTAAAACATTTTGACTATGTGACAACACAATGTGCTGAGAGTGGCCATAATGCTCTGAAAAGAAAAATCTCGGCTCTTCAGTCATTGAACTCTTAATTTGAGCAAATTTGCTCCTATCTTCTCCAGTTCGAGGGCGACTATCAGGACCTTGAGTTGAATGAGACAACTATCACAGATGCCAGAATATACCATGAACCTCGCCTCTGTGGATTGATTCACTACGTCTCTAGAATTGGTTTGATCACCATCTGTGCTGAGCTTCTAGAAGAGGTTATACCTGGTGAGCTTTGCAATTGCAGAGTAAAAGTGGTGTTTGGTCTTTCTTGTCGCCATGATCTGCCAAGAGATTGTATGCTGCTATTATCAGACATTCCTGAAAGATGGATTCTGTCTTCTTCTTTGGGTGAACGTTTGAAGCAACTGGAATGTGACGTTTCTTTACAGAAAATCGACGTTGAAAAGCCTGCCCCATGAGTGAAATGTATAACAAAGCTTGAACAATTGTTTTGTCAGTGTGAAGGGAATCAACAAGTCCAGAATCTTATGGCAATGGTTGATGAACTTGTTGACAATGCCAGTGAAATAATTGACCATTCAAATGTTGTATTTCCTTTGGCAAGTGAGGTCAAAGCTCCTGGAAGACCTAAGCACGTCAAAAGGAAAACTGCTCTCCCAAACGACTTTGTCCGTCACAAGCACAGACATCTCCTTGTGCAAAAGAACAAAGTAAGCATACAACATACACAAACATGATTTCACAATCTAATACATATTTATTCTTTATTTTTTTAGAATGATATCAGAAGTATTTTGAAAGAAGGACTTAAAGAAGTGATGAAGGAGTTCTTAGAGGAGGAGCCTCTCAAAAAAAAGTACTTTATAATTGTTTTTTTTTGTGAAATTACAATGTAATATCTAATGCTTACTATTTCTAGTCATAAAAGAAATAAAAAAAGAAACCCAATTTGCTGAAAAACAAGAGCCTCTCAAAGAAGGTAATTTTTGATAACTTATAAATGAATCACAAAATATTTTGTATGGTTTGCTCACACATTGCATGTTTTCTCTATAGCTAAAACAACCAATTTCGCTAAAAAGCAAGAGCCTCTCGAAGAAGGTAACCGATAAGATATTTTACTAAAATTAAATACTAAATGTTACATTGTTTTTTGTTTCTTCTTAGCTGAAAAATATTCCTCTGGAATTAAAAGACCTAAACATCTCCAAGACGACTACTGGCACAATTTGCCTAGTCCAAAAAAACAAAACAAAAATGTGCATGACTTTGCTCTGCCTGCTCAAATCGATCAAGCCACTATTTCGTTGACGTTTAACCCCAAGTCTGATGGTTGGTGCGGTTTCCGTGTATTTGCACACCTGAAAGAGGGTGGAGAGGATCAGTTTCCTTTGGTGAAGAAGAAGATATTGGCCACGATGGCAACCCATGGTAAACTTTACGAGCACAACTTTGGCATGGATGTTGCCAAAGTGACAGAGGTCATTGCCTTTGGCTCCGAGATTGACCCTGCTCTTGGGGAAAATATCCCATCTTGCCCTTCCTCTGTGTGGTTCTCTGCACCAGACTGTGCTCAGATAATAGCTGACATCTATAATGAGCCTGTTTGTGTGTACTCAGACGATCAGAGCGTCTTGCCTGTAACTTTCCTTCCCCTCCATGATTGGAAGCCTCTCAAAAGAAAGTCATTGCCGATGGTCTTGCACCATGTACATGGGTGCCACTAGACAACAATTAAAGTGAAGCCTCATGTACATCGGTCCTGGCCTGAGGTAAATGCACTGTATTTTGATGCTATCCGTAGAGGGAGTATCATTGACTGCTTTTCCACAAGTTGGAATCATTGGGGTCAGTTCCCAAAGAACAAGTCTTATCTTTTACTCTCTACTACTACAACTACTACAATTACTACTACTGCCACTAACTCTCCTACAAATTCTCCCAAAATTCTTCTAATATTATTGACCTCACACATATATAACTTATCTATCTTTCTATCTTTTAATATACTTTACTCCTATTTTTTTCTTTAATTTTTTAACAAACACAATTGTACCCAGTCTGTCTTTAATTTTAATGTTACATGTAAAACCCAGATACGAATATTATTGGCATCCAACTAATTGGAAGACTATATAATTAGCTTTTATTTTTTGGAGTACAAAGTCTGTGCATTTATAAGCAATCTGATTAAGATCTTCATCCAATCACAGACGTGAATTTTACCATAAAAGATGTAAAACAGAAATGACGCATAGCTTTTGATAGATTTCTGTCTTAATTCGAATGCTAAAGCTTGGATATTTTGCCGTATTGCTGAAAAAATACGTACATCTCTATATCCAAAATTTGAAGTTAATTTATTATGTTTTGGTTGAATAAACAAGCAAAATATACACTTTTTTTTCACGCTTTTAACCATTTGAGATAGATTGTTTTTGCTAATAAATATCTTTTCTACATAATAATATGATCTAAAACTTTTACTGAAACGATTTTTTACTATTTTCTATTGATATAAAGCATTTGCAAGTGATTTTTACTAATATTTTCAAATTGTTGTTTTTTTGTTTAATCTTTCACAAATGAAATGTACAGAACTTTTGTAATTCACTCATTAAACGTGATTCAAAAAATATTACAAAACAAACAAATACTCACTTTATGCAGAAGGAATCAACGAAACCAACCATCTTACTCTCATACTTCTATTTATTTTTTTGAACGAGTTATGAATTTTTTAAAAATAAATAAAAATGAAAATGAAAAGTTACAGACAAATGTTCTTCCACTTTTGCATGAATTTTCTTAGTGAATAAAGACAAGTGATTATACTGGATGGGGACAGGGGGTGACTGTTTTTTGGGGGACAGGGTGTTACACACAGAAACGATGGATGTCTGCCGGACAAGTTAAAAGTAGTCACGCCTCTAATTATCTGCTGGACTACTCACTATAAGCTTGTGTAACACCCTGTCCCCATCATCCAAAAACCCCCTGTCCCCTAAGATTTATGCAGGTCAAATGGCTTGCCAAAATTGGGTTGTTTGAGCGTTGGAAGATCGGCCAGGATGAGTTTAAGAGATCAAAAAGATTTTTCTTGGTCCTTGCCCCATATAAAGGGTGTTGTGGTATTTCAGGTACGAAACAATAGAAAAATAAAATATTTGATAATAGGGACGTATAGAAATACTTTGAGACTGTATATAAGTTGTCTTTATTCATAAATAAAAAGTGTCCCTTTTTATAAGAAAACACAATCTGCTCTTGTCATTACGTCTTAGTTTCTTAAGGCTTTCTTCCTTTACTATATTTGGTTATTAGAGTGTATTTACTGCTTAACTAGTGTCGGTGTTACAATTATGACATCAAGTCATAAATCGTACTTCTTTAGCTCTTAGCTATTATTTTCTCTTTTATACTAGAGCTTTAGGACTTCCTACTAAATTAGCTCCATATCGATCTGACACAGTTTACCCGGCAGTATGATATAATTATCTTAACAATCTTTAAGATATTATCTACAGTACTAACTGTAATAATTATTGGGCTGATTACTTAATCGTTTATATATATTTTATACTGACAAGATGATAGCTACTACGCTATCCCAATATGAATATGTTCTTATATGTGATAAATCCAACATCCGAGTGTCTGGATCACCACAGGTGTGTCCTTGCATAGCAGCAAACGAAGAGGTTCCGAAATGATAACATACTGTGAGATGAACGTATGGTAAGCACCCACAATACCAAGAAAGCGCTTGATACCATGGTAGTCAGTGAGAGCTGAGAGGGTCTTGATAGCAGCAGTCTTGAGTGGATCAGCCTTGATGCCTTTGTTGAATGCAATGAAATCCAGGTATTGGATGGAGGGTTTGCAGAACTGGTATTTAGACAACTTGATAGACAGGCTGACATTACTCAGATGGTAGAGAACAGTGTCAAGATCGTAGAGGTGTTGTTTGAGATTTGGTGAAAAAATGATAATATCATCAAGATAAGCAAGTGCACACTTCCAGCAAAGGTCCGAGAGAACATGATCCATAAGGGCTTGAAAGAAGGTGGGTGCATTTTTCAATCCGAATGGCATGACAGTAAATTGAAAAATACCCTTCCTGCAAGTGATGGCTGTCTTAGATCTGTCAATTTTTGCAACGGAAATCTGCCAGTAGCCAGCAGCCAGATCCAAGGTGGAAAAAATGGTGGCAGAGTCAAGTGAATAGAGAGCTTCATGGAGGGGTACAAAGGTATGAGTGAAGGAGACCATTCGCTTGTTAAGTTCACAATAATCAACAACAACACAGATAGAGCCATCGGGCTTTGGAATGGCTTGAATTGGTGCACCCCATTGGGGAAAAGGACATGGTTCCAGGACGCCGTTAGCAAGCATTTCATCAACTTCAGTATCGAGAGCAACATCGACTTCCGGACGACCACAGCAAGGAGGAATAAAAACAGGTTTATTATCAGCGGTGTCAATAGTAAATTCCAATAAGTGAGTTGGCATTGGTCGTTTCGGGTTAGATGTTATAGCAGCCTCGTTCTTGCAAAGAATATCTTGAATAGCTGGGTCAAGAGACAATGCAAGTGCCAATGGAGTAGACTGCTTGGTATGAAGAACGGCTTGATATTCCTGAGGGTTAGCCAGTGGGAGAGACATAATCTCGCCGGTAGATTGCTTGAGAGAGATACGATTGGTTGTAGAATCGATGATTCCTCTGAGGATCTTGATGTTGTCCCAACCAAAGAGGATTTCATGGTGGACCTGGTCAACGACATGAAACCCAAGGGTGTGGCCGAAAACCAAGATGAAAACCTTGCCAAGCATCAGGTGGCGTTCTTTCTTAAAAGTCAAAAAAGAAAGAGCCAAAGAGCTGTCAACAGAGAGGTTCATTTTCTGGGCAATGTTGGCACGAATAGTCGAAATGTCAGCACCCATATCAACAAGAGCGGTAAGGGTCCCATCACCAACTCGGAGATACGCAGTTGGGGACACCTCTTGATGGTGGTCGATGTCGGCCACTATGACTTGGTTGATAGTTCCAGTGGACGAAGGCTCCGAGGTAGTGGTGGGGTGCAAGAATTGTGATTGCAGTGAAAAAAGACCATCAAGCTCGTTATCAAACATTTCGCCTTCAGGAACTTGGGGGGCCTCCTGAGTTGCTGTGGAGGTTATGTTACGGACTTGCCAACGTGAGGGTTGGTTGCGAGATCCTCTTGAATTCCCGTTGTAAGGCAGCTTCGAGTATGACGACGTCCCAGAGTTCTTGCTACAGTCGATGGTTCGGTGACTGGCAGTCCAGCAGAGATTGCAAATCGGTTTGCCATCTTTAGTGTATGCCCTGAGATGTGGACGTGGCTGCGTTGTTTGTACTGCATCGATTTCCATTGGAACAGGTCCAGTGGCCAGTGTTCGTTCTGCCCGTAGTTCTGTAGGAGAATAATCAATGAGGCGTGCCCTGCGTTCTACCTTGATAGCCACGTTGACAGTATCTGAAATGTCTTTGAGGACGCCATGAGCAAGGGTGGAACGGAGAGGCTCCAAATACAATGACTGTAGGAACTCAGCCACCTGTTCTTCCACAGTGAAAGGTGTAGTAAGGAAGGTGTGAAGGTGTTCCCATTCAGCGGCATATTTGGCAATTGACTGGTCAGCGCGTTGGCGCAGCTTACGGAGCTTGGTGATGATGAGGCGGTCGTCCACAGTTGCTGGAGAAGCAAAACGCTGGAGCAACTCGGCTTCAACAAGGTTCCAGAAGGATCTAGTCGTTGTGGGTAGCGTGGAAAGCCAGTTTCAAATAGCGGGTGGCATGCACTTTCTCAGGACCTTAACACAAGCATCCAAAGAAGCATCAACTGCTGCTGCTTCTTGCTTGAACTCATGGAGCCAGAAACGGAGATCGTGCGAGTTGGACAAAGGATTAACGTCAATACTCTTTACATTCTCGGACATGTGCCATGTAGAGAATTCAGACTGCTCTGTGGGAGGAGGAGTCGCGGTTTTTGATTTTCCAGAAGCCATAGAGGATACAGAGGATTCGGATTCGGATGGGATTAAAGGAATCGGTGTACGCCAATTATCAAAGGAAGCCAGGGCAACCACAAAGAGAACAACGGGTTCTGAAGATCAGAATCCCAAGAAAGATAGAGAGAGAGTCCGGGAAGAATGAACCAGAAGAAGAAGAAGTCTTTGGAGAACGATGTCCAATTAGAAGGGTTTGGAGAACTATGTCCAAGTAAGAGAAGGCAGAGTCTGGAGAACACGGTTCAGAGAAGCTTAAACGTCGAGAATCTGGAGAACTAGGTCCAGGAGATAGAAGGCAGAGAAAATCCGGAGAACTGGGTCTGAGAGAGGGTTAGACGTTGTAGCTTAAAATGACTTTTAGACGGGTAGTCTCACCATGTAATGTGCGAGAAGTCACACAATAAGAGAATATGAATAGAACAAATATGAAGATAAAGATAATGTTTATTTGTTGGAATATTTGAGATATTTATATGTTTTGGGATATATAATATAATTGGTGAATGACTAAGAGACGATATTTGCTAAGTAGTTAGTACTAAGTGATTTGTTACTAACTACTTCTTTGTCATTGCTTAGTCTACTAATCATTGCTTATTAACATTCTTAATAAGGCAATGCCTTATGATTGGATAATACTGGGACTGAGTGTCAATTACAATCCAGTCCTGGCACATTTGGTCCTTCTATATTTTAAAACAAGTACATGAATTACTCTCACACATGTAATCCACGATCGTAATTGTGTGCCCAATTGAAATTAACAATAGAGACAAGTAATCATTTAAATGTGAAGGGAATATCTGAATCTCGCACATATAATCCACGATCGTAATTGTGTGCTCAATTAAGATGAACAATAGGGACAAGTAGGTAAATTTAGGGATTAAATGACACACCATATAGCAATTGAATTTATACAAGAAAACTTCTGGCTATCAAGACAACTATAGAAATTTGAAAGGCTTTCAAAAATTTAGACAAGTGGGTAGAATAAACGGGTAGAATAAATGGGTAGAAAAAACGGGTAAAATAAACAGGTAACATAAACGGGTAGTATAAATGGGCAGAATAAACAGGTAGTATGAATGGGTAGTAAATACCTAAAATTGATAACAGTATAAATAGCACATAAGAGACTTTAGGAAGAAGTGTTATCATAAATATTAGAGGATAAGTATATACAAATTATAAAAAAAAAAAGAAACTAAATCACAAGAGTGCTATTATTGCCACTTTGCTTTAATCAAAGTTTTCAATTTTTGCATGGATCATTTTCGATTTTTCCTTTAATACAAAATCTTTACAAGAATAAAATATTGAAATAAACTTAGACGAACGGGGTTTTCTTTCTTTTCATAGTATGGTTATTGCTTCTTAAACTGTCCCAATGGGGACAACCGGTCTACCTCGTATATATATATATTTAGGTTATTATTTTTATTATTATTTTACAAAGAGGCTCCAATCATAAAAGCTCCAGCTGCACCGGCATCCGCACCAGAATCATTGCCACTGTGACTTGGTGCAAATACACCTGTTCCTTCGCCGCCACCTCCTCCAGACCTTGACTCTTCACAATCATCTTTGTAATTGTATCCTCTCCTTAACTGCATACCTTCCAGACCATAGGATGTCTTAGAACCCATGTTGTTCAACTCTGGTGGCACCTCATCCTTTTTGAGATCGACAGGCTGGTTAGGCATTGTGTAACTAATACCGAGTCGTTCACAGGTTTCTTTGAGCTCCATCATGTAATTGTTGTGTCTCATCCAGCGACCACCGGCATCTTGCCAGTTCTGAGTGTGTTCAAAGTAAAAAGATATCGTAATTCGGTTGAGGTTCTCAAATGAGATGATGTTGGCAGAGGTAGAATCTGGAGTATAGAGCTTTGGAAACTTGTTACTCCACTCAAACATCTCGTCTCTCAAACGATTGATCTTCCATCCCGGAGTAGAAAAGTGAACGTGAATATCTACAAGAGAATATATTATATATAATAAAATCAGTAACCTTTTATCCACAACCAATTCAACCACTCTTTAAAAGAAATCCCCCGCCTCTGTTTTATATATAAATATTATTTAATACCTAGAGCCTTTTTTTTTACAAGCAGTGTATGCTGTCTACATGTACTTGCTTATAACCTTGATTTCCCCCCTCTTCTTCTTTCTTTTCCTTTTCTTTTCTTTGCTTACCGATTCCTTCACAGGTTCTTCCTGTACGGCGACAATTGATGATGTATTGAGTAGCCAGAATAGAGTTTTTGGCGTAAACAATAGAACCATCCCATTTACTGTTAGAAATAAATAAATATATATATATATAGAAAAATAATAGCTTAGTAATTGCTCATATTTTTTCTTTAAAAAAAACCAAAATCTTAAGGCTACTATATGCAATTGACTTACTTGAACGTTGTCACCAGTAGACCAACGTTATTTACCACCCAATTTTCTGAACCAATAAAGACTCGATCTCCAGCATCAAAAGGATGCTATAAGACATATATATATATGTCATAATACAAGAAATTAACCACAAAATTCACTACTCGTTTAATTTGATTTAATTAATTTAAGAAATCATCTTACCGTTACAAATACAAAAATGATGGCTTCAAATGCATCTTTGGCACTGTTGCCAAATACAAAACTGAATGCAATAAATGCTGTCCAGAGTGGCATTAATTCTGTACCGACATTAACACCAAATGACGCACACACAATAATAACCTTTTAAGAAACAAACAAATAAAACGTATAAGCATATAATACCCAAAAACTCGCACACTAAAAAAAAAACAAAAAAAAGGAATATATTTTAAGCTTACCCAGATGGCTGTAAAGATAACCAAAAGAATCAGGTCAAGTTTTCCTGTTGCCTGAGACAAATCTCGCATTGATCGTGCAAGATTCTTGCGCTCCTTGTAGATCCGGATGCAACCCGACCGAAGTTCCCGTTTACTGATGTCACCATTTCCATCTGTGTCAAACAAGCTAAACGCATCCGCGGCCTCTTCGTGGGTCCTGAAGAACGGATACATGTCAGCCTCGACTACACTCTGGCGCACCGAATCTGGGCCCATCAGGTTATGGAAGATCCGTTTGGCGAGCGCCTTGGCCTGATGAGAAGATGTCTGGGTCTGGGATGGCTGGGTTGACCGGAACTTCTTGTAGCCACCCTTCAACAGTCGTCCGGGTGCAGTTGCGGTGCTCAAGCCAAAGTCCTTGGCACCGTTAAAGAAAGATCGGTCGTCGTGGCTGAATCTCGAGAAGCCGGTGAATTCACGAGTAAGTGGAGGTGGACGGGGGTGACGGATCGGATTGCCGTCTTCATCAGACATGGTCATTTGGTTGTGTTGGTCCCGTTTGTTCAACCGAAGTTTCTTTGACAGGTTGGTGAATACGTTCTCTGGGTGTCTTTCGGTATCAGAGTATATTTCATTTCCACTTTCTGCTATTGTGGTTGATGTTCTTAATGGTGGTCTTTGTTGTTGATTCTGTTGATGTTCTATGTGTGCTACATTATCGGTTTTTTCCATTTCAATTTCTGAAAAATCAGACTTGACATCTTCGTTTGGAAATCTTTCTTCGATTGGGGGTATGGCTATAAGGGTATCCATGTTCTGAGCTGGAGGGAACCGAACATTGCCCCTCGGGATTTCGTCCATGGATGTTGCGCGGGATGACACGGTGGTCATGATTGATTTCTTTGCCTTGTCAAACCTACCATTCCCCATCCTCTGCTGCTGCTGCTGCTGTTGTTGTTGTGGTTGGGAATGATCGGTTGGGATATCATAAAGTGATGCTGCCCGACTCTGTTGTCCATCTGTCTTTGGTTTGCGTCGGATGTGTTTGAACAGGAATTCTTGGGGAGTCTTTCGTTTTACTCTCTTGAGACGATCGAGAATCTTGAGGGCTTTGTCGTTAGTTTTGATACGATCGCCATATGCTTTCCTGTCAAGGTTTATACATGTATAGTGTTTTATAGGATAAAAAAAAATTAGTAAGTTAATTAGTTGCAAAATTTTGAAGTTGAGTTTGGGATTTTTGGTGTGATTGAGATGGAGCTAATAATAAACCCCCCCTCCAGCCGTCTCTATCTCTCTTTTTCATTATTTATTCCTCTAAGCTACGATATTATAGTCACGGTCCTCTTTACAATTTAAAGATAATCTTATATACAATAGTAATCCTTGGGTGCTGTTTATGTTTGGATTATAACTTACTTGTGGAAACTGGTAACTGTTTTATATATATATATATATATATATATAAATTGATGCGGAAATTGTATAAAGTTTTTTTTTGGGTACACAAGAAAAAAGGGTTAGTTCAATGTAGGGATCTGTTTCTTATTTTATCTCGCAATATATATATATGTATACATATATGGGTTTATGGTATTTATGTCCGTGTGTGTGTATGTGTGCAGGTAGATTATACGATGCGCTCAGAATCAAATTCCCATTAATGAACTAAAATAAGATATATATAAATATTTACCGATGAGTTGCAGAATAAACTTTTCGATGAATAATAGAAATGCAGCAAAGAAGCAGCATTCTAGAATATTGTAGATAATTCCAAGGTAAGACGGGATCGTATTAGTGCCTGGCAGAGGTATGTGTGCTTGAATAAATGCCCAGGAACCCCATCCCCATGCGGTGATCAGCCACAACTTGATGAATCCACGAAGAGCCATATAATACTAAAGTGTAGAATAGAAAGGAAAAAAAAAACAAAAAAACGGAGTATGAGTTTAGATCGTGTAACCACTTGTTATGTGTATCTAAATTGATGTTAATTATCGCACTGACCGACAATCGCATGCGAAGAACCTCGCTATTGTTGGGGTGTATGTAGGCCGCACCCTTCTTGATGATCCAGGGAAGAAGCTCGACGGCCAGCTGAGACAAGAACCCGATGCACCACATGAAAGTGATCCATGTAAACCAGATCTCGAGGTTGTAGGACACCATGGATTCCTTGTTTTGGTTGCGATAGACAACAAAGATCGACACATCTATTGTAATGAAAATTGCAGCAAACAAGACGATACAGAACCAGGCAATTGATGATGCATTTTTGGACAGGCAGATGATCACACCTTGGGTTGCCAGGGCTCGCTTGTTCCTTTTTTCCTCTTGGTTCTTTTTTTCGGCTTCATCGTCGTCGTCGTCTCCGCCACCCCAGTCAAATTCTTCTGTCAGGGTGTGGCCGTCTAGATCAGGTGCAGACACAAGTGCAGGCCCAGCCAAGGATGATAAAGGCAGGTTCATCGGCAGACCTTCCTCAATCATGTCCTGGCCCTCGTCGTCTGTGGTTGTGGTTGTAGACATACCCGAGTGATGGTTGTTAGGGTTGTTGTTAGGGCCATTAAGATCGGTGTCTTGTTTCGCTTGAACCAATGTTGGTTCACTGTTTGCTCTTCCCTGCGCCCGAGACATCTTTTTTGGTTGTTGTTGTTTTTTGGAGGGTATTTACTTATTTTGACAGAAATTAAGATTTATAGTTTTGTATAAATCAAGGATTAAAAAAAAAAGAAACAAAAAAGAATGGGCAAAAATAAATAATTTTAATAATTAAAGTGTTGGATAAAGTAGTAAAAGATTAAAGATAAAATGAAATAAAATAAAATGAAATAAAGCAAAATAGTAATAGTAATAGTAATAGTAATAGTAATTAGATAGATAGATAGATAGACGGGCAAAACACACAAAGCAGGGGATAGAGAAGGAGAGAAGAAAAAAACCGAAAAATATGAAAAAAAAATAAAGGAAACAAGCAAAACAGCAACAACAAGAGGTTGAATCAATTCGTTGATTAGCCTTATATATATGTATTTAAGAGAGAGAGAAATGTATTTGAATGAGTGTGTATACAAAGGAAAAAAAAAGTCTTGATCGCGTCTAGCTTATGTTGGCGGAAAGTGCGGATACTCAATGCTTACTACAACTGTCATACACACACTTTATACATATATATTATATCTTTTTTCTTTGCCTGAGATAATTTACAATAAGATACAATGCAATTAGATGTAGTAAAGTATAGTCGGGTGCGGTGCAGTGCAGTGGGGTGTAATAGAATGTAGTTAATCGCAGTACTATATATATATATAGAATTATATCTATATGAA
Organism: Phycomyces blakesleeanus NRRL 1555(-); assembly: GCF_001638985.1. Lineage (NCBI taxonomy): Eukaryota > Fungi > Mucoromycota > Mucoromycetes > Mucorales > Phycomycetaceae > Phycomyces > Phycomyces blakesleeanus. The sequence continues at coordinate 689,956 of NW_017265151.1, forward strand.
ATAAAATGTAATAAAAAAAAAGGTACCGAGTATATACATACAGTATATACAGTACGTATTGTATTATATAATGTTCTTTAAAAGATCGAGCAAAAAAAAAATTATTTGGATTTTAAAAAAATAAGTTTTTTTTTATTAGACTAGTAACGTTGTGTGAATGTTATTTTCCTAGCAAGGTAACTCACAAGGTTGTGTTTCTTTTCTTTCTGTTCTTGGTACTTGTTATTATCCTTCTTCTGTTGTAAAAGCCAGCTAATTTACTTTACCCACGAAGATTATATAAATATAAAAATATAAATATGTTTTACCTGGGTTTTTTATGTACACTGATGTTCCGCCAGATATATAGTTATTATATAAAATTCTTTTTTTTTGGGTTTTCTCATAGATTTGTACGACTGTCCTGATAAAGCAGTCTGTCCTAATTTATACCTATTCTTCTTTCTGGATTGTGAAAGCAAAAAAAAAAGAAATACAAAACGTAATAACAACAGTAATAGTAAAGAAATAACCATAGCAACAACATTAAACAATAATGATGAATTGTTTGTTGCTATGGCTATTAATTAATTGTATCTTTTTGTAGGTTTTGATTACCTGTTTAGGTAACAGATGACTATACCTTTTTTTTTCTCTCTTTTTTTAACCAAAAAAAAAAGATGTAAATCTCTCTACTTGTGTACTTGTGTACTTGTGCGCTTCAAGTGTATGTTTCAGGGACCGAGTACGTCATATATGTTCACCCGGTACAAGGAAGACCAGAATGCCAAGAAAAATAAGCACAATAGAAACGACTACATAGAATACTGCACACTATACAATCGGAATTATCGTATTGTTGAACAAAGGAAATATATACGTATAAAATAATAGAGATTTTCCTTTGTATATAAGATAAAATTGCTCAGTGTCACAGCAACAAAATGAGGGGACATTCCTATTTGATTTCCAGAAAGCCAGAAAAAAAAATTTACTCTTTGTACATTCATACTACACACACAAAACAAGATTTTTTTTGATATATATATAAAAACATTTTATGCCTTTATACTTATTCGTCTTCTAATTTCGATATATCCAAAACAATAAATAAAAGGTTTCTTTTCCGTACTTTCTGAATGATACACATAGTAGGTATATGACCTGCCCTGAATGGAATAGACTCAAACATAGTCACAAGCCCTTGATAGAAAGAGATTCACTCAATCAAAGAAGCAGTGCATGTGACATTAAAAGATTAATAGATAGATAAATAGCTATGCAAAAAGTAAAGACAAAATGAAAGGGAGACCAAAAAAAATATATTTACAGATATAATCTAGTGCCATTTTCTTTTGGTGTTTTTTTTTACTTGTTAGACTTTAAAGAATGTTCAAACCCTACATAAAGTCAATCTTTGCACTATACTCACGTAAATGTATATATATATATATATATATATATTAATAACTAAATAAATATGAGAATATAACATCATATTCATTTGAGCTCACTACCAATCTCTCCCATTAACATCAACTCACTGGCCGCCTATCGATATATATGCATATATATATATATATAAACACAAACAAAACTACACACACACACACACATATATATATATATATATACAAAATATGTATGTATATATCAATTGTTCTATATTATGTCTTCATATATTCAAAGAAAAGCTATGAACTTCTCTTTTTTGTAGCCTGAGTGTCTACTGTTTGCAAATTAACCTTTGCATCCTTCAAGATAAACTGGTAGAAAAGCGGGATAACCGGAATAGTAGCCGCATGCCAAAGTGCGTGGGCATCCACGGCTCCAAGCCAAGGTGGAAAATCAAAGACCTCGAGACCCATTGCACAGCTAAGAAGCACGACCGACAGACCGGCCATCCAGGCATACGACCGCCTCGAAGGGTTAGAAGTCAGAGGACTGTACTGAACCACGGTCCAGATGAGCCAGAGCTGTGTCTGGAGAGCACCGATCACAATGCAGGCCAGCATATTGTACCCATAGTCAAACCGAGAGCCCATAGACAGATAAGTAACATGGGCACAATAAAGCATCCCACAGAGTACCCCGAATGCCTTCTTTGGTAATCCGGTCAGCCAAAACACCCTGATGACGGCAATATAAAAGCCATAAAAAATATAGAGTCCTGCGCTGAAATAGTCCAGCCGCTCGGTCATCTCAAAGTCGCGCGTGTGAAAGACCGTACTCCAGACCCAGGCATTCATTGCAGTGATTGCCATGACCAAGTAACCATTCTTCAGGCTGTAATTGTCAGGTAACTGTTTCTGCATCTTCTTGTAATAATGGTAATGAAACAGGCCATTGCCGATAGAGAACAACACTGCCGCGGGTTCCTGAATCCCAAACACACGATTGAATGGCCACTTGCCATGGAATTGATGGACCGTTTGACCATTCTCAATAGCCTTGCTGGTCAGGGCATGCATGCATTGGTACCGACACTCTTGGGCATCGGTCCAGAAAAGGAGCCGTAAGTACAGGGGTAATTTGACATGTTCACTAGAATTAAGGCCAGAAGACTCGACACAGCTCTCGACACAATTTTTGTATTCTGGCAGGTTGTCACCACTTGATGCAGCGCAAAAGTTGAGGCAACCCAACAGTAATAAGACAAATAATGATAAAGATACAGGACCAGGTAGTTTTCTTCTTTGCCAAAAAATCATCTTAATGGCTCTAAAATAAATAAATATAAAAAAAAGAGGGTATTTAAATATACAATAATTCTACCTAATTATTTAACAGAAAAAAGGAAGAATATTTTTTTTTGCTGTGGAGAATTCGATAAGGGCCACCTTTTCTATATTGTTCTTTTATGGCATGAAATATACTTTAATACTTTATAGGTTTTCCTTTATTTATTTAATGGTGTTTATATATATATATATATATATTTAAACAAGTCTTTAGTGTTGTAGTACTGTAAGAAGGTGTGTAAAGGTAAAAAGGTATGTTGAAAAATTAATTCTTACTAATAGGAAAAATAAAATAAAAAAATAAGATTAAACAAAAAAGGAAAACCGAAAACCAAAGGAAAGACAGACTTCTAAACGCGGTTCTTTGTCACACTGGGACTGTCCATCCAGGGACTGCACAAGTTAATGATTAATATATAAGAGAAAGAAAGAAAGAAAAAAGAGTAAGAAGAAGTAAGAAAATGATGAAGAAGATGATTATAATGGTAATGGTAATGATAATGATAATGAACAATTATTTTTTTAAAAAAAAGATAAAGATAAAAGATTCTTGTATTTATCTTTTATCCTTTATATTTTTTTTTACCAGACAGGGTCCAGAGACACGCCTTCTAAAGAAGCAATTCCTTCCCGAACAACCATCTCAGCACTGGCCACACATCCTTCCAAGAGCGGAATTCCCTTCCAGCAATACGAGCCGACAAACCAGAATCCATTCTTGCCCTGACACTGCCCAAGACGGGTGACGTTGTGGTCATCTTCAATCGGCTCAAAAAGATATTTCTGTACAGCCTTTTTTGAAGCAATCGTCACGGTCGCCCTCTCAAACCAAGAGCAGGACAAGATCTGGCTTTCGTTGGGAGGGATGCAGGGGTTGGTGGTCTGGAGGTACAGGGTCTCTTCACTGTCGACTGTTTTGGCTGCAGTGTGGGTCATGTTGAGGATATGGGTGGTCATGGTGGTCTGGTGAGGAAAAGGAATAACATAGCGGCTCTTGGGGGTAGGGATGATAGTTGATGCTGATGATGAGTTTGATGACATTGGGACGGATACAGAAAGATCTACTGTGGCAAGGTTGAGAGCTTTCCAATCTCTGGGGTACTGGGGTAAGAGAGAAGTGTCGGTGTGGTTAATTACGATCGAGGTGTCATAGCTAAACTGCTCGAGCATGTGGATCTGATTTGCCAGATCTTCCTGAAAATCGCTGTGGGCCTTCCAGGTACTATAGTGGTCTGCAGCTGCCTTTTGGGTCAGCAGATGGCGCTCCATTTCCTGGAGGATGGGTAGGGCCTGGTTGCCCTGAGTGGCGAATATTACGTGGTCGAATTCATGGGTCTGGCCGTGATTGTCGGCCAGGGAAAGACGTTTGATGGTCCCAGGGCGGATGTTGGTTATGTGGGTATTGAGATGGATGTGCTCCAGTGGGCCTGAGAGACGGTCGACGACCTGCTTGACACCCGAGTTGACGACATAAGATTCTTCAAAGAGTCCCATGGCCATGTACTCGAGGATGTCGGCTGCAGGATAGTCGAGCATCGATCTCCAGGAGTTTGTGCAGACTGCGGCAAAGAGTGGTACGAATACAGAGTGGACAAAGTATGGGTGGATGGCGTGGTTGTCGAGCCAGGTCTCTAGAGTCTGGTTTGCGATAGGGTGCTTAGGGTTTCGTAAGTGACCGCGGTAGTGGTACCAGAGTGAGAGGATCATAAGCCAGGTATAGGACATACCGACAATCAGACCTGTCCAGCAGAGCTCGAACAAGTGCTTCCAGTAATCACCGGTTGCTTTGGAGGTGTGTTTGTTAGGTAGATCGAGGGTTCCTACGGTTCGTGAGCCGGTGTACGTCATGTATGATCTGTTTGTTGGTTTGATTTGGCAGGGATCGGGCGATTCGATCTTGTACCATCCAAAGCTGAATTTTGCCGGTTTGATGTCGATTCCCAAGTGCTGATAGAGTCTAAATAAATGCGAATAGTAACCTGTGATAATTTATAATTGATATACACAATAAATTCGTTAAATGAATATCCTTATTTTATAATTTATTTTAATTATCATCATTTTACCAGACATAAAAGATCGCATAGGAACCTTGATTTGGAATTGAAAATAAAAATAATAATGAATGTTACTTAAAGCTCTACGGAACCACCATTAATTTTCATAGTCTCTCCACTTACATCGATTCTAAATTGATCATCTTTTCCTACTGATATGGATGCGGCGTCCATTCCTAGTGAAGTGTTCTTTTCGAATATGTGAACCTGAAAACGCACGTCTGTACAAGGGGTTGCTTTTGTGAGCATATATGCTGATGAAAGACCAGCCAGACCTGAGCCTATGACTGCAACCTTGACAGTTCGTTGATCTTCTTCTGGCATTCTACAGCTGAATATAATAAATATATATGTATTTAAAGAAGATGAGGGGAAGACAGAGGATTAATGTTTTGATGTAAAAATAAAGAGAGAAAGAGAGAAAGAGAAAGAAAGAAAGAAAGAGAGAAAAAGAGAGATGATCTCTGACTAAAATAGAAAGTACAAGTTACGAGTTGGATTACAAACCGTTATATTTATTACAGTTTGATTGAAATACCGCACATCCTTCTCTCTCCCTCTCTTTGTTTGCTGCCTTGTTGCCTTTCTTCTTTTTATCTTTCATTACCAACTCACTGGTGTGACAGCGAAATATTGTCTATTACTATTCTTTACCTACAATATTGATTTATTTTTATTAATGTGAGCTGATAAAAGATAAACGCCATCATATACCTTTTAATCACAACAAAGACAGCAGCAGCCAGTGTTTCAATTTGACAATGTTAGAAAGAATAGGAAGCAAATTTGATCCCTGTAAAGATGTGGTTTGATTAATAGATTTATAGATTAAATTATTATAAAATATGATAAAATAAAACAAAAATTTGTTGTACGACTGAATTTGCATAAAGGATTATTCGATTGCAACCTGGATAACGCACCCAATTACAAAACCCACAGACAATATTATATTTTTGGCTTTACCGAGGATCGAACCTTTTTTCGATCCTATTTTATTTTATTTTATTTTATTTTATTTTAAGGCTTATTAAGCTTAAACTCATACAAGTATATAAAACTATACGTACAAGTATCCGCTTCCAAATCAAGAACATCTAAACTTCTTTCTTCTATAGGTTGGTAGTCATGGATACACTATATTATTAATTTTGTCTTGATAAATTAATATATATATATATATAACAACTTATTCTATTTTATGCGTACAACAGATATGCAGAATATATACCTTTTTTATGGGGGTGTTGGAAGATGGAATTGTAAAGGGGATGGCAAAGGAAACAGAAACAAAACTGAGAATATTTTCTGTGGGTGTAAAGTTGAAATAGACATTCCACACAACAAGTAACCTTGTAAGCAATGTGATTAAAACATTGATCATAATGCTAATGCTAATATCAATAATATTGTTAATGCAATGAAATGCATGATATTATATTTCATCTAAGTTTTACGTTGGTAATACACTTGTCTTATTGTGAACCATACATCTCTTTCTATATCTTATATATGTATATGGAATAATATTAGCATAAAATATACATTTCAATTCTTTCTCTTTCTTCTTCTTCTTCTTCTTTTATTGTATTTTTATATATACATTTTCTTTTAAATACATATTGGTACCAGACATGCAAACACACTTTTATATATATATAAAGACACTAATATAAGCATAATCATAAACATGAACATGAACATGACTGTCAATGTGAATGTAAATATTTTACACATAAACATAGAGTAGAGATATCACTTTGGTGCCTTAAATATTTTATTACTAATTTTCTTATGTTTCATCTGCTGTGTAACAGGTGTACAAACACCAATAAAAAAAATATTAAAAAAAAATTAATGCTCAATGAAAAATAATCAAATTAATGCTTGACGTCACAAAATGTGACCACTTTTGATTCCCCCAATGGTTGTGGTGTATTTAGCGTACCTAAAGCTACTGATTTCCAAAAAAAGAAAAGAAAAGAAAAGAAAAGAAATAATGATGTACATCATTTAAAAAAAAAAAAACTTCTTATACACTTTATACACACAATTTAAATTTTTATAAAAAGAACAATGCTTGTCTCGCCAATTTTTAATGCAGATCACAAAGGCATACATTTTGACTTTGAAGATTTTATCAAGAATGAACTAGGACTTGACCTAAATAACCAAGTCAAACGAGAAGGTATAACATTGATATATAGAAACAAATGACAATACTTGACACCCATTTATATATATATATATATATATGAGTGTGTGTGTATGTGTGTGTGTGTGTGTATGCTTACTTGCCAAAATTGTAAACTAATGGCTAATGGTTATTAATATACGACTACTTCTTTTATTATTATTCTTGTGTAGATGAACCAATATGTAAATACTATCTCAAGGGAGCATGTACAAAAGGTGCGAATTGTCAATTTAGACACAAGGGTTACGACAGAGACAAGTCGGTAGTCTGCAAGCATTGGTTGCGTGGTCTGTGTAAAAAAGGTGATAGCTGCGAGTTTCTCCATGTGTTCAACATGAAGAAGATGCCCGAATGCTGGTTTTACTCCAAATATGGTGAATGTTGTAATGGGGATGAGTGCATGTATCTACACATTGATCCCGAGAGTAGACAAAAGGAATGTCCATGGTATGCGCGAGGATTTTGTAAACATGGTAAGCTTTGATTATATACTTTGGTATTAAAAGGTTAATTGATTCTTTATATATATATTCAATGTGTGTGTAATATAGGTCCAAATTGTAGAAACAAACATGTGCGAAAACTGGTGTGTCAAAACTACCTCACCGGATTTTGCCCGGATGGTCTCAATTGTACAAACGGCCATCCTAAATATGAATTACCTGCAATTCATATGGGAGACAACTTTGATGATAGACAAATGTCACAACAAATGATGCAGCAACAACAACAGCAGCAACAGCAGCAGCAACAGCAGCAACAGCAGCAGCAGGGTCAGCAAGGTCAACAGGGCCAACAATCCCGTCAGCAACAGCAATCCCGTCAGCAACAACAAAGCCAACAAAGTCAACATAGCCAACATTCTCAAGACGATGATGACTCTCCACAGAAATCTCATTCAAACAACAGACCTCCGAATGGATTCTACAGACGTATTGAGGATGTGACGTGTTACAAGTGTGGACAGCAAGGTCATTATGCCAATAAGTGTGTTCAAGGAAGAGGAACCAAATGATAATAATAATATATACATACATACAAATATACATACATACATACATTCACTTACATATACACACACATATATATATATATATATATATATATATATATATACATGTATACCTTTATTTTTTTCTTAATATATAAAGATCATGTTGCAAATAAGATCTACAAAGTAGGCTAACTAGGCTACACAGACAAATACTTTATTCAATTCAATTCAATGCAATGCAATGCATTTCAATATATCATGTATTATTGAGGGTAATTGCCCTTGTTTTGAAACAACTCTTCTTCTCAAATGTTTGGCAAGTATTTTTGTCTTGTGAATATACGGGAAAGGTCTTAAAAATAAATAAATAATATATGTATATAAACGTTATCGATGTAATTGTTTTTGTGTTTGTTCAATGTGTATTGGTTGGTTGGGAATTTTGTGTAGCCAAATGTCAAGTAAACAATCAATGAATTTTAATCAAATCTTTCAACTTCCAAGATTCATCCCACCACTCGGCTATTTATTGACTTTATGTGTTTTTTTTTACTGTAATAAACAAAAATAATATCATTAGCAATTAAATAAATTTAAGGTCTATCATCCAACAATCACGTATTGTCCCTAACAAAAATTATAGAAACCCTTTTCTTCTTAATAAATCTTGTCCTTGAGAATGATAGTAAATGTTTTTTATATATATTAAATTTTGTTTTTGTTTCATAGAAAAGTGTTACTAGTCTTCTTGGTATTCTTCAATAATCTGTTCTTTAAAACAAGAGCAACCAAACTAAAGAAAAGGATCGGGATACTAGATAAATAAGTAATGGATATCTTTATATAGAATATTCATAGGTATTATCTATATGAATCACTTGAAAAAAAAAGAATCTTCATGACAGAATCATCGATTAAAGAATATATATAATATAATATATATATATTGATGTTGAAAAGCTTGATCTTTGCATTATGTATTTTAAATAGACATCTATTATTTATGGACTTGGCTAGCATGAAATTAAGCATTTTGTTCATCTCTTTCTTTGTCTGTCTTGTTGATTATTATTATGTTAGTGAAATATGCACACTGGTATCACAAGAAAAGAAGTATATCTATTATATATTGAGGCTGAACAAAACCTTCTTTTTATTATTATTTTTTGAATATTAATTTTAGAACTGACTTGTGTAAATATATATACTTGGTACACTGCTTTGAAACACTTTCCATTTGCACAAGATCATTTGTATAGATATATAAACTCGATATTGCATATTTTAATTGTTACTGATATCAAAAAAAATGAAAAAAAAGAAAGAAAGCGTTATTGATAATCACCTTTGATGGCGTAAATTAGGTTGTGAGTCGGTAACACTACAACCCCAATGGTACCTGCATTTCGGTTCATGCTCTTGTAATAGTGATTCTTTTATATATATACTTTTAATAACTTCATACTCCCTAATATTGCAATCGCGTACGGCTCTAGAAGAAGAAATGCTTTATCTAATTGTTTTAATAGTGTTGTATTTGAGTATTCCAAAAAAAAATTAGAAATGATCAAGCAATTATATATTAATTGATAAAAAAAATCTTACAAAAAACAAGGATTTGTGTAAGACAAGGCTCCTTATTTAATCTACATACAAATAAAGATGTTAAAGAGTATTATCATACATGTATATACACAAATGAGATACATGGACAAGCAATGAAGGAATGAATGCTTATAGTATATGATATGATATGATATGATATGATGTGATGTGACGTGATGATGTAGATTATATTATATTGCATTATATAAACTGTATTGTATTTATACAACAGAAAATTACAAGTCTTACGCTAAATAGACTCATAGTAAAATCAAGTGGGAAAGTTCCGTAGCGGCCTATCTTGAAAGTCCAATAAGCGAAAGATATATATATACAAAGTAGACGGGAGGTCCGATTTTGATCACCGAGTTCCAGTAGTAGATAGTCTTGTATACCAGAGTCAATTCATGTGAGTTTGAGTTTGAGGCTTGTATTTTGTTGTTAATGTATGTAAAAGAATGATAGAAGAATGATAGTGATGGCTTTTATCAAGCTTTTCTTCGCAATCTACCCCAATTGAGCCATGAAAGAGAACTAGGAATAATCCAAATATATATATATGCTTGATAGCAATTATTTAGACCAAATTCTTCTTCTTATTCTTTCATTGATTTCATGAAGTATTTTGAACACAAAGTCTAATATAGTCTTGTCCAACTCGGGTGTATATTTTATAATATATCTATATGTATTAGGAATTGACCAAAAAAAAAGTGATCAAGTTTATTCATGAGTCCCCCCTCTTTATCTCTCTTCCACTCACTCACTCCCTCACACACGCACACACACATATATATATATACTTTTGTTTAACCGGTATATAATGTAGTATAAAAATAATGTATATATTAACCCATCATAATAATCATCATAATCATCATAAGTCTATCTAGAGAAAATATATGTATGCAGTGAAATCAGTGCCAAATATCGGCATGTGAAATTAAGGAGCGGAAAATAAAATACCAATTGATACTTTTTTTTTAAGGTTGTCAAAAGGCGGATTTTCTATTTTCAAAGGTCGGCTTATTTACGCCCAAAGTGCGTTTTTTTTTTCGATTTTCAAAGGGCGCTTTTATTATCAAATATATTTTGACGTATTTCTAGAAAACAGATTTGGAAAATTACAATGCCTTCAGAGTTAATTTGGTGCCAAGTGTTAGTACTTCTCCATTTTGTTTTTAAATTCTGAAAATATACATGCGAGCAAGAATTAATTCGTTAGTTCAACAGTTATCAGAAGGCAAAGTGTGCGTGTGTGTTTTTTTTTTTTGGTAAAAAGAGGTATCAAATGAAGAACAGTAACTTTGTGATATATAATAGGAGGATGAAGATAAAATCACAAAAGGTTTAACAGAGGTAAAGAATGTATATATATATATATATTGCTTATTTGTAAGGAGCATTTTATTAAGCTTGGTAGGTCTGGTGACAAAGTCTAGGTCAAGATTGGACATTTTGAGTTATAAAAATGAAAAACTTACGATTGATGCCATTAATATTTCAAACGTTTCAGCAAAAGAAACTAGTAAACAAATATTGGATGGAATACCAAGCTTGGCATTAGGAACCGTAACATACGTTTTTGGCTTGTAAAGATGTAAATTCAACGTTTGACCAGTCAATCCTAAATGTGAGCAATAAATCAGGAAAGTTGCTTGATAAAAATAAAAATAAAAAGATGATGATGATGATCTTACCTCCCACTTGAATACCAGCACCAGAAATTTCACGAACATCTTTGATGTCATGAATACTATTAAACAACCCATTAAAAATGTTCTTTGCCTCCACAAGCAATTTTCTTGCATCTTGTAGTATCTTTTTTTTTGTTAGTGGGAAGCTCGTTTGCAGTTTCTAATGCACCAATATCCATGTCAATACGAGTGAGAGTTAGAACAAATCGCATATCAATCTTCAATCCAAACACTTTTTTGTTGCTTTTATATTGCATTTGTCTCATAAATTGGGTGTATGGGTTCGTGGATTCACCACTATCGGCATTGAAAAAAAAAATTAGGGTAACAAGATGGATCAAAAAAGTATTATCTTTTGACTTTGATAATGTTGTCATGAATATGTACCATCTTCCGCAACAAAGGGAGCCTAAATAATTAACGTCAAATTCAGTTTTCTTTGTTTTTCATCAAACAGCCAACTATTTTCGTCATATAAATCAAGCCTAGAAATATATAATCGAGTTATTTATCAGTCAAAAATAATAGAGAGAAAAAGGTATGGAATACGAAAGTCCAAGCTTTCACTATCTGATTGGCTTTTTCTTAATTACAAATTCTTGTCATACATAAAATTGAAAATACCCAATATCCTATAAGTCTCTGAGTGTAAGCTTTTTTATTCAGCTTCTATCATTTTCTTTAGATACCCTTTTGATTTTGAAGTGGTGTTTTTTTTTTAGAATTGGTGGCTGAGGTATACGAATAAGACTTGAAAAGGAAACAATAAGTACTGTGAGAGTGTTATTTACTCAAGAAAGAAGACCATAGCTGTTTATATAGATATCTGGTTCCCTGATTTAAGATCCCTGTCAGTTAATGATTGACTATCACTGAAGATGTGTGAAGTGTATGAGTGCCTGGTGTGTTACGTTCCTGAGATGTGACCCTGCCAGGTAGGTTCATCAGCAACTGTTGTATTTGTTCTAGATTGTGGAGTTTGTATTTCCCTCAATTGTGGTGTGTATACCACAGGGACAATGAATATTGGTGTCTCTTGTAAATGTGAGTAAAATACTGATTGATGGCTCTTTATTCCAGTGGCGAGAACAGCTTGCGTTGATAGTCTTCACTTAGATCAACGAGATCAATTATTGAGGAAAGACCAGTGCTACAATAGATATGACTCAACAGAATTTTTATGTTTTCAAAATCTCTGTGTTAACGTATTACCTCATTCTTTTAAATTCATGCAGTTCGATATTGGCTCCTTCCACGAATCATTGATGGATGTATTTAGCTTCACTCAACAATGTCTGTTTCACTTGATTAATATTTATATGTGGTTCCGTTGGTAAATTAATAAAATTTGATAATGATGGTCGTCTTAATGGATTGATAAGTATAGAAACTGGTGGTACAGAAGTAGATGATACAGTTGAAGAAGCTGATATTGAAGTAAACGTAACCTGTGAATGGGTTGGTGTAGAGTTAGCCAGCGATTATGAAATTGTTTTTGATTCTAATGAAGGAGTCGATTTGAGAGATTTGGCTGGCAGTTTGATTGTTAATTTCGGTGGTATAGGTGTGGTTCCAACAGGCATTGCTACGGATGCCTTGGATGTCGCGCTGCCATCTCTGTGCTTGAGTCTTTTTTTTTGTTTTTGTTTTCTTTTGAAGTACATTTTTCATTCGTCTCTTTCCTTTTTTCACACCCTGCATAATTACTCCGGCTCCTGCTTTATCTCATTCATGCTGCGTACGCTGATCTAATTCCAACAATTCCAGTTTTTGATGGTATATTTTGATAAACTTTTGTTTTGCGCTAGAAATAATACTCTTTCAAAAAGGTTAATAAAGTTTTGACTGCAACGTTTTGATGTTTTGTTGATAGTGTTTTGGAAATGTTTGTCAGATTTTCCAAGCAATTCCTGTAGTATGTCCATCCTCATAACAGTCAAGATACTCGTCGAGCACTAATTCCATTTCACATTATTTTACTACATAAAGGTTTTGAAGAGCTGCATCAACATTAAGCGCATTAAAAGTCTCTTCGGATATGAAACGATGGTTTCCTATCTTATGTGGAACAAGTTTATTTATATTGAACAAAAAGGCTCATGTTTTAGTTAAAAAATGTTTTTTTTTCAGGGAAGCAAGTAAAACCTGCTTCAATTTACTTATAGCGTCACTGGGACGGTGGTTAAAAAAGTCTAATAAATCGACCTATAAACATAGCTGAGGCCGAAAAATCCGTCATACAGGCTACGTCATATATTGTAGTTATTGAGATTCTCTATTATTCTGATATTTTTGCTTTTACAATGCAGCATATTATATTATGGTTGCTAAATAGAGATAACAGCATTTCGTGGCAGGCATGTCTGTTGTCTATGGTTACTACCTGGGCGTCAACTTGATTTGCAGTCTCGTGTAATTTAGCATTAGTACCGGCTATGACTTCCAGGAAGGTATGTCCGTCTTGATCAAAGTTATCAAGGATGGTGGTTACATTCAGGGCTAGAAGGTGTTTTATCGAGTAGTATTATGTTCTAGGCAGATGAGCTGTTAGTGAGTGATTCACTCCGAACTGATATGTGCAAGATGTAGTGGGTACTATGAATGTTTTCGTTCTGGAGCTTTGGTTTGGTGATACTTATGAATGAAGCCCTTATTGTAAGCAAAATTCAGCCTGACTCTCACTCGCTCTTTAAGGGTATTACTCTATATTTGTGGCATATATTTACTTCATTTACTTTATAGAATCTTGTGCTGCCTTTCATCCAGACTAGAGCAATGTTGGATACTATCCTGGGAGAAATTAGCGCTAAGTTTGCCATAGTGATGAAATTCAGAAACTCCCAGGCATCCAAAAGAATAAAAAATTGATCGTTTAGGTCATAAAATAAAAGCCCTTGCCAATTCTCCAAAAGGGACTGTCACTGGACACGATCTGCAGTTTATCCATATAACGTCGAACTTAACCCATTTTTGGTCCCTAGTCAAAGCACATTCAACGACACCAGCGATTTAATCACTAGAATAAAGGAGGCTTGCAACTACGTTTCTTCTAACCATCTCAGAGCATTTGTTTAATACTTCAGGTGCTTTTGAAAAGTATAAAAGAAATGATCCTATTCAAATACTATAATAAGAGCACCCTTTGATATTACAAAAAAAACGCGCTTTGGGCGTAAATAAGCCGCCCTTTGAAAATAAAAAAAAAACCGCTTTTTTGACAATCTTAAAAAAAAAAAAGTATCAATTGGTATTTTATTTCCCGCCGAACGGTTTCAAAAACCGCATTTGGCACTGTTTTCACTGTGTATGATGTAAATAGTAGCTACTTTCTTTTTTTTTTTTTTATTTAGAAGCTAAAAATCGAACAAATTTTATTTTAGTATCTTCTTTGCTTCTTTACCTTTTACTTTTTTTTATACTTCAATTAATATACACAGACATCTATTGTATATAACTACTTCTCCTAAATCCTCTTACTACTGTTCTTGCTTTTGATTTTTATTTTGAAAATAAAAATAAAGCCAAACCAATGCATACTATTGACCACCCCAACTCTGCTAAGCAACTACAAGCTATTGCAAACCTTGGTCAATCACCAATTACTGATGATTTATTAGGTAAATGATATATATATATGATAAAAATAAAAGAATTTCAATTTATTAACCAAGAAGAAAACATATATAGAATTGATTGCCTGTGAATTCGAATCAATTATCCCATGTACTGTCGATAGTGGATTCTTACAAGACAATCAAGCACCTGAAACAAAACCATATATTCAATACAAAGTACACCACGATCTTCCTTCTCCTCCACTCTCATCATCCGATAAACAACATTATCCTTCTGATTTCCGAAAGTTTCAAACATTGCAACCGACAACACAGACACAGATAGAAGTAGAAACCGAAGCAACACCGCAGTCTCAATCATTACCAGGAGCAGCAGCAGCACTACCACCACCACCGCTTCGTGCATTTATTTCGTCTGTTGTGAAACGTTCTCAGACGACTACTGGCACATTACTGAGTTCATTAGTTTACGCCCAAAGACTTCGATCAAAGTTGGCAGGAACATCAAAAGGTTAATATCAATTAATTAATTAATTAATCATTCAATTGGTTTAATACAAGCATACTGATATTCAAATTTACTTTTAGGCATGAAATGCACTCACCATAGGATCTTTTTGGCTACACTGATAACCGTAACAAAATATCTTCATGATACTGCGCCTCGAAACAAGTACTGGGTCTGGTACGCTCAATTGTTCTCTGCATCCGAAATCAGTCTGATGGAACGCCAATTACTCCAACTACTGGTAAGCAACCAAAAGACTTGCGTCTTTATTTATTTACTTGCTTATTTCGTGTTGATACTAACTAACAAACAAACAAACAAACAAATAGGAGTATGATCTGGCTGTTCCTATCGATTGTTTCAACCAGGTATCCCTCTCCATTCTACAATCTACAAATCATGGCCAATCAAGGAACACAAAGTACCATGACTATCACCAGCAACAACAACAACAACAACCTTTGATTTCGTCCTCCCAACGCCGTGGTGGTAATAGCAATACCAGTAGTCGGCTACCATCTTTTTCAACCCTATTTCAAATGAGCAATCAGATTGACTATAGCAATACGATGAGTAATACAAGCACAAGCACTGGTAGTAATACTACTGGTAATCGTAGTCAGAGTCAGAGTCGTACCGAAGCCCCACAATCATCCCAATCAGCATCGTATTGGCAGACTTTTAGTGGCCCCGAAAAATCTTCCTCCCTTTCGTCATCGTCATCGTCATTATCCTCAACACGGTCTTTGTCGTTCACAAGCCAACAACTTCAATCTCAACCTCAATATCAATATCAATACTCGCAGCTGGACTACACTAGTAACGATAATTACATCAATTATGATAACTACACCAACAATTATAACAAACATTACGCAGATTCTCCAATCGATATCTGGCAGAAACCGTTCCCACATGTGGCTAATGTTGACTGTGAATCAAATGTGGACAGATTGTGTGATTTCACCCAAAAGGAACAACATAGTTGGCTAGTCGAAGGAGGAGAAAGAGGAAGAGGAGGCCAAAGAAAAGGAGAAGAGGCCAATCGATTCGGTCAGGATGATTCGGTTGATTATCGTCGTCGTCACAGTCATCAAAAGGAACTTATTGACACAACTGGCTTTTCTTCAGAAGACTATTGCTATCCATTTCAACAGATCGTCCTTTCTCCTTTCCAAAGTCTTTCTACCTTTTAGATAATCCTATCGCTCTCTCACTATATATATATATATTATATTTCTTGTATATTAATCATTTCTTCTATATTTTTCTTTCTTTATATATATATATTATACTTTCTTTTCTCTCTCTATTTATCTATCTATCTCTTGTGTCTTGTATAATTAAATATTATTTATTTATATAGGCACATATTATATTATATTATATTATATATATTTTCTCTCAATCAATCAAATCAAATCAAATCAAATCAAATCAATGGATACTATTTATTATATACTAACTCAATCACTCAATATATATTATATATATTTGTATGTAAAAAAAAAATGAGGAATAAATGGAGCAAATGGGTCTTTTTTATATGTACAAAAAATATAATAGAAGATAAAGAATACATGTATATATGTATATGTATATATATATATATATATATATAGTGTGTGTGTGTATGTATGTGAAGCTGTACAAAAATAATAATAATATATATTAGAAACCCCAATCAAGCGACCCAATAAGACTAGCCGTGGCAGTGCCCAGACCAAGTAAACAAGGTTCGTTGTTATTATTTTTATCATCACCACCATCATCATTAGTATTGGTATTGGTATTGGTATTAATATTGGTGGTGTTGTCATACGCATAATTGAGCGACGAAGATCCGCGGACATTGACAAATTGTGCCTGTGCGGGAGACCAACTCAAAGTTGTATGGTCCAATAACAAATGGCGGCGGGATATATGAGAAGTACCTGGTGAAGTAGTCGTCGGGTAGCCGCTCAAAGAAGACGAAGAGGAATCACAAAAGGTCTCGTCTCTTTGTTGTTGAAAGAATGGAGGGATATGATCCAGAATCATACTTGTATCGGAGCCACCAAAAGATCCAGAAGACACAGAAGAAGATGAAGATGAAGATGAAGATGAAAATGATGGTGAAGAGGAAAATGGCAGGTCAAAAGGACTAGATCTAAGTAGGGTTGGAAGACAGCCGCCGCCAGATGACCAAGACTGATGAGGATGATAGTGTTCTCGAGATTGGATCCAATTGCTGCTTTCGGAAGCAGAGTTCTTTTTTGATACGAATGATACTGAGGATTTGGCTGAATAGGGTAGGGAAGCATTCCGGAAATCTACACCACTGTCACAGTCTGAATCATTTTCGTTTTCATGTCTCTTGTCTTGGCTTTCTTTGTCATCCGGCCGTCTATTCCACCGAGATTGTTGAGATATAGAGCCAGCATTTTCAACGTTTGTATCTTTTGTAGTAGTTGCAGTAAAAAGAAGAAGAGGTCTCAATTGTTCTGATTGCGAATGTAGTTTTACGTTTACGTTTACGTTTGGCTTTGGCTTTGGCTTTGGCTTTGGCTTTGGCGTTGATTTTACGTTTAGTTGGAGTACTTGAGATTCTATTGATTGTGCTTTTGTGCGTTTGATTTTCTTGGTCTTTTGAATGGGAGACATCCGAAAGGTGGTAAAGAGAGGAAAGTTGTTGGCCACTCGGTGGACGGTATCTTTGTCCGAGTCTGGGTACCTTCGCGAACGACGATGTGATACGGCCCGGTCCATGGCAACTGATTGTTTTCTTGTTGGCCCACGACGCTTGACAAGGTTTTCGATAAAAGGTTTTTCGCTTCCTAATTGGATCGTCCAAAAGCTACCCTTGCCACACAACGTGGTTTTTGATGAAGTCCGGTCTAGTTTCACAAACGCTTTGTTCAAGGAAAGATTGTGACGAATTGAATTCTATATACAATAAATGTTAATATATTTAAATATAAATTGTAAATTATAAATATAAATGTAAATTACCTGCCAACCATGTTCTCCTGCTGAGTAGTAAGGGTAGTGGGTAGTAATCCAGCTGTAGATCTCACTTAGTGTCAATCGCCGGTTGGTACTGGAAAGAATGGCGTGTGCAATCAGAGTTGCATAGGAATATGGTGGCTTGTCTTGTGGATCGACGGGTTGCCATGATGCCACTAGATGTAACAGAGCCTGGGGCGTTTGTGTTGAATCATGCATACTGGGACCGGAATCGGCGGAATCGGTAGAATCGGTGGAATTGAGGGATTTTAAAATCGACTGGTCCTGTAATTCATTTATCTTTCTTGGTGTTGCTGTTGCTAAGGGTGATATTGGTGGTGTTGTTGGTATTGTACTAGCAGTACTGCTAACATTGGAATTATGATTATAATTGGCAGAAGAGGTAGGAGCAGGAGGAATACAGGCATTGGAGTAATGGTGATCGATATCCATCAACGTGTTCTGACTTTTGTGGAGTTCGGCATTGATTATGAAAGTAAAGAGGGGTTTTGAGACTTCATTCACTGAGATTGATTGTTCAGGAGAGGAGGTTTGGAAGGTGAGATAATCAGTCATAAAGCACAACGATACTATTATTATTATTATTATTATTATTATTGTTGTTGTTCTTCTTCTTCTTCTTGTTTGTTGTTACAATTGCTGCTTTTTAAAATATATATATATATATATATATAGAAATATAAAGGAGTATAAGATATAAAAGAACAATAGGGTAATATGATGTTGGTTATGTTAAAATTAACGAAAAAATAAAATAAATTAGAGAAAAGAATAAAGGGGATTTTTATACTAAATCTCCACTTTTTTTTTCTTTCTCTTTTTCTTTATTTCTTTCGCACACACAATTATATATTATTTTTCTTTCCTGCTTTTACAGTTGTGAACCCGCGATGTTGGCTATATTACAGATAAGTAACAACCCAGAAAAGAATAAAGAACTCCCCCCAAAAAGAAAAGAAAAAGAAAAAGAAAAAGAAAAAGAAAAAGGCCAAAGGAATTGTGCAGTGTTGCACCACATTGACCGCAGTGGTGCATTACACCTGGTCAAAGTGTGGACACAGCGTGATAATCTGACATGAAGTGTGTTCTGTTCTGTCCTAATTCTCTCTCTTTACCTTGTATTGTACATGTCATACAAAGCGGATTATAAATACAATACAATACATTGCATATAGTGTAGAGAAATAAAGAGAGAGAGAAAAAAAGAGAGACTCCACCCCCTCAAAATTATAATTTTTTTTTTTTGGTTGGCATGATATTTACATAAATTGCCTGATATTTTATATACTTGTTAATGTGTTTCATTTCTAGCTTGGCTTTGTATACAATTCTGATAATAAAAATAAAAACCTTGTGAAAAATACAAAGGCATTTGGGTTTTTATTGGTCTTTAATCATTTTGGTATAGTTTCTTTTTTTTTTTTTATTAAAAAAAAACAAAAAAAAAACAAAAAAAGTATCAATTTAAAAGACTCAAATTTTGTAGATAGAACAGCAGCAAATAAGTACTTGTCTCATTTCTAGTACACAAAATAATATTGATATAAAGGCAAACAGATCAAGAGATCGAGAGGTAGATAGATAGGTTAGAGGGAATAAAATTTATTATAATATTAAATAAATAAAAAAGGGGGAGGAAGGGCCAGACATTTGAATCCAAAAATCAAGATTCAAGATTCACAGTTTTGGAGTCGGGGTATATCTGTCCCGGGATACCAAAAACAGATTCTAATGAGTTGCATGGATCTCTATGATATTTATTTATTTATTTATATATAAAAGAGTCTTTTGACATACTAATACTAGTGATAATAGCAATAAAAGGATAGTATTTCTCATTGTCAATACTATGCCTAAAGAACAAACCAACAAAATGATTGGAGAAGTTGAGATTCAGTATATATAATTTGCTAGCCAGCTGACTGGTTGGTTAGTAATTTCATTTCAATATATAGAATATACCAAAAGGATTCATAACCCAAAATTCTTATTATTAAAGAAAGTAAAAAAAAAAAAAAGATTTGTACTAATAAAGCACAGAAAAGAAACTATCCGAGGAAAGCTCCAGTTTCGGATGAAACCAAATAAAGAACAGGCAGTAAGCAAATGAATGAATGAATATGTGAGAGAGAGAGATGGAGATCGCCACAGAGAGAATGGGCCACAAGATGAAAAATAAAAGTAAAAATAAAAATGATGTGATAAGTGTGTGAGAATGTGTGTGTGTGTGAGAGAGAGAGAGTGGAAAGTAGGAGATATCAAAAGACACAAGTTAAAATCTAATGTATAAAAAGGGAGTTTTAATAAGAAAGAAAGAAAGAAACTATAAAAGCTGTATGAAAGGTCTCATCACAGCGTACAACGATACACGACGATCAAATACAGGTCCAATTTGATGTTTGATACTTCAAATTACCCGATATAAAGCATTACAGTTTACCGGCCATAGAAAAGACCATCATATCGCATAGAAAATATCGATCAAGATCAAGGTCAAGATCCTTATATAAGCCTTTTCTATACATAAAAAAAAACAAAGTAAATGGAGTTTTTTTTGTCTTCTTTTCATAATAAGATTCTCGTCTTTCTCGATTTTTTTGAATTTACCTATCATTATTATTTTTAAGGGAATAAAATGGAGTAGAACCGATAGGGTAGAATGAGTATTTGTAGCACAGAAAAAAAAAGGACGAGCCATGTAACATTTGTACTATGGAATACAAGCAATCAAACATACATACAAGCCAAAGAAAGAAAAAGTAAAAAAAAAAAAAAAAAAAAAAAAAAAAAACTTGCTAGTACACATGCAAGTCGTGTGTATTGATTAAAGTAATAGGAAATTATCAAAAAGGAGTAGGATAATCAAGGTACCCAAGATTAAATTATTATTATTATTATTTTTGCAAGGTGTTCAAGATGGGGCTACTTGTAATATTGATCTCTATTTCTCTCGGCCTGTGTGTGCGCAACTGGGAAATACAAGTGAGCTAATTACAGAGATCGGATTGGTCTAGATACTCGGAACACAGTATACAACAGTTGATAGTTTGTACCATAGATTTTAAATACATAAGCCTTCAAAGTTTGTCTTGTACGGTGTGTATTTTTTTATATATAAATAAAAATAATTGATCATGAAACTCATCAATTAATCTATCCAAATAGCCTTTAATTTGTATCTAATTTGTAATGGGCTTTGAGCTTCAAGTACACCATTTGCTATCTTACTCTTATCGCCCTATTCTTTATTCACGCACATGCATAAAGAGGGGAATACAAGCCGAGGTCAATGCGTGGGATATCAGATATCCATACAACCATTTTACTCACTTGACCTTTTCTTTATTCATTTGCATATCTAACAATCTAAAATACTTGAATATGTAGATATTTGACTATCTATTTAATGCCTTGAAGATTATTGCTTATATACATATGTATTAAGGTATTACTTTTTTTTTTTAAAAAAAAAAAAAGGGGCACAACAAGTATAAATAACCTGTTACAAATATATACATATATCAAAGTATACGAACAATCTTGGCCTCTTTAAACTCTTATCGTTCAAGGGAACTAGGACAAAAAAAAAAGCTTATAAACGCCCATTGACGAAACACCGAGTCTAATTCAAAAATAATAACACCAAAAGTATAAATAAAGAGCGCTCTAGAAATAATGGAATTTCAAAACGGTAACTTTTGTCCTCTCACAAATCGGCCATCGGATTTAATCATTAACTAACTGAGGATCATATATATATATATATAGATGTAGTTTTTGTATTGAGTATAGAGACACATGCTTTTATTACATAAAAAAATTACGTTAAGCACTTGATCAAAAGGCAATATATATATATAACTTTTGTACATAAATTTGTATGCACCATATCTATCAAAGAAGTCAAACAGGCCTTTAATTTCTCGACCTTGCCTGTCTTTAATAATCTAAAAAAATATATCAGAGAATCTCCGCTAATATGACATCACAATTGAAAACGATCAAGACATGAACAAGTTTTGGGCGAGGGGGGGGGGCTGGAATGTAAAATAATGAGAGAAGGGAAGGCCGGGGGATAAAGGGATATGATGGTGTACCAAGATTTGGCCTTTCCCAGGCACACAATTGTACAGCTTGATATTGTTATTTTTTTTGTGGTACTGTATTTATCCGATTAAACCACACTATCGCCTCTCTCTCTTTTTTATATTTATTTATTTCACCTATACTTGTTTCTTAGTCTGTCTTTGTGTGAGTATATAAAAATATTTATATGGGATTGCCATTTACACCAGATAGTGTGAACATGGGGAAAATGGCGGCTTGAGCGTACTTGTCCCGTGCACACAAACAAATACATATTTTTTGTTTATACATGTATACAATCCACAAGTAAAAAGGCCCATCTAAAGTTCATCAGTATTACCAAGATGTCCTCTATTTGATCATCGTGTATCGTTGTACGTCAAGACGAGAAAGATGGAATAATACTAAATACTAAGGAGTAATCATCATAACGCAGAATAATAATTACTGCCAGTTAATCTGTCCAGACAACCTTTTCTGCTTGGTTTTAAATTTACCACTATGGATCTTGCTTCTCTTACAGTCCTTGCTTGAACACTCAAGCATTTAGAAGCAACCCCCAGACTACTTGTACCTTTCTTTCTTTATTTATTTATTTATTTTTTAATTTAATAACATTTATGATACTTCATACAAGCTCAAAAATATAAAACATCTTGTCACTAATACAATCCTGTTGTATTTTTCTCCGCTTACCCTTACCCTTCACTAGAACTTATCCCTCTATCAGTTTGTAGTGAAATATAACATTCTCAAGATAATTAGTTGATATACACCCCCCACAAGTCCAATCTACACATTCACATTCATATGCACAACAAGCAAGAAAAAAAAAAGTATCAATACAAGAAGGCTTGGGATATACACAGCTTGTCCTTGGTATTATATAAAGTAAAGCAAAGAAAAATAAAGAGGCCATTCCAAAATACTTTCCATTGTTTTCTTTGCAACCTCTTTTCTTTTATAGATATTCATACATACAATTTATGTATTTACATGGTTCTTTTTTCTCTCTTGTTGTTGTTGTTGTTGTTGCAGTTGATATTGATATTGGAGTTTGTGATATCATTTTTTCTCTCTCTTTTCTTTGGTTTATTTCTTGGTTTTTGATTTTATTGTTAATTTTAACTTCTATTTTATGCCTGGGAAGCAGTGGAGTTGGAGTCGCTGTGGGCATTGACGTTAAGCAAAAGAGTGTCGGAATCGAGCATGACTCTGTTTCCGGAGCGAGAGATGACGGTAGCAATCTCGCGTGCGGCTTCGATACGCTTGAGCTCAAGGAACCCGGGCTTGTTCTTGATGGCATCACTGATGAGTTCGGCGGACTTGGCCTCACCCTGGGCGCGGACAATGACTGACTGCTTCTCCTGACGAGCCTTGTCGACAATAAAGGCAGCACGCTGAGCATCCTGCTGAGCAATCTGCTTGGCCTCGACGGCGCTCTCGAAAACGGGAGAGAAACCGACGTGGGTGATCGAAACATCGTCGAGGATGATGTTGAAGCGCAGGGCACGGCGGACGAGGTTCTCGCGCACAAGGCGGGAAACACGCTCACGCTGGGTGATCAGCTGCGAGGCAGTGAACTGAGCAACGACGGACTTGAGGACTTCGTTAACAATCGAAGGCAAGATACGCTCGTCATAGTCCTGACCAAGGGTTCTGTAGACAGTGGCAAGGTCATCAACACGGGGCTTGGAAAGCACACGGCAAGTGATGTTGACCATTTGAAGATCTAAATAGAGATATAGAGAAAATGTTATACACAAAGAGATCTCTAGAAATCCAAAAAAAAAACCACTCACACTACACTACACACAAACACTAAGCAGGTTCACACAATGCACAATCCCACACAATAGATAGGCGAACATAATAACCCAGGTACATTTAGTACACACAGGTACATACACATAATCCTATCCTATGTACATGCTCCTATGCATGTATGTGTATGTATGTGTTTGCATATTCTTTGCTTTTTCTTGTAATTGTAATTGTAATTGTGGTTGTGGTTGTGGTCTTTGCAGTGGTGATAGTGGTAGTGGTGGTGATTTTGTTGGTGGTGGTCTGTGTTTTAAAAAAACATACCCTTGGTGCCTGTCAAGGAGGCAACGTTGCGGGGCTTGGCACGAACGTCGTAGATAATGGGGGTTTCGAACCAGGGCACAACGAAGTGAGTACCTTCGTTGTAGACTGTGTTCTGGACACCAAATAGACGGGTGTACTTGATAGCTCTGTGACCACCATCAACTATTATTAAAAATTTAATGAGTATACATTATTCATTCATTCATTCATTTATTTATTCAGTCATTCAGTCAGTCATTGGATTGCTTTTATATATATATATAATTATATTCTTTTTTTTTCTGTCTTTTGTTGGTAACTTGTCAAATTCATACTATTATTGTTATTGTTATTGTTATTGTTGTCACTATTGACTCACCGTTGAAGAGGGAAGCGTTTACACCGTAACCCAATGCGCCCAAGACGATAAGAGCACCAGTGGCAGAGCCGAGACCCTTTCCTGCACCATTAGGGAACATTCCACCCAATTTTTGGGCCGCTTGCTTTGCTTGCTGTGCCATGACGAAGCGTTTATTTGACGTTTGTGTTTGTTAGAACAGCTTTCTCCATGAACAAAAAAAAATAAGAATGTCGAAAAACATGACTGCTGCTTGCGTCATCAGTCGCGTACGCAAACTGATATTGAACTCTTTTTTTTTTGTAATTGAGAATTAAAAAAAAAAAAGAACATCAATTTTTTAAGGGCACAACGTTTTGACCTTTTTTTTTTTTCTTTCTTTGTTTATTTAAATTCAGAAATGCAAGGATTGATGTTTAAGCAGACAGGTCACGACGTTTTATCGTTTATTGTTTATTTGTTATATAGATATATATGTTTATGATTTACAATAACTATTACAAATACATATCCAAGTTTTCAGAATATTCCATACTACTGAAAATCTATAAGATTAATTATTGAATTCAATAGATACTCCCATTGTGTTAAAAGAGGGATTTAATTTATAGAAAAAAAAACAATTGTGATTATTATTATTATGTTTTATAGGGACCAGGTGCAAATATATATATACAGAATTAATTGATTGATTCCAGAAATCAGGACTACATTTGTAGAGTGTGAGTTCTATTGAAATTGAAAAGTCGGTTCCCCATATAAATAAAAATAAAAATACATCAAGGGGGTGTTGAGTTATGGCAATAAAAATTAACCCCCCTCTCTCTAATTTTGCGGTGTTTATAATTCCCAAGAAAAGATTCAAAGGTTCGAATTGCCTTATTTGGGTGTTATGCCAAATAATTCACATTAATTTTGCCACAAGTCAACACCCTTCTCCTTAATCTCAAGTAGAATACACTCTAATTGTATGAAATTCTGCTTAAACCTTCTCCCCCTCCTTCCCCTAATATGAATAACCTGCTTAGTGTCTTTAACATTATAATATATACATATAGGTAAAAGCCTAGTTTAGATGTTTAGAAGCGGGTTTCTCAACCATATGTAAATGCAGAGAACCCTCCTTCCCCTTCCTCCATATTTCTGTTAATTTATACTGTTGAGCCGAATATTGGTATAAATCAACGAACAGTAATTTTTATTAGCACATTGTAATGTTGTTGCTCTTGTTTTTTTTGAGTTAGAATGAATAGCCCTTTGTTCCTTCACTACTCTTACTATTAACCTTTTCTTCTTCTTCTTATATATATATATATATTGCATAGTAATTATAGGAAGCAAGATAAGTTTATATAGAAATAAAGGTTTTGGTAAATGTTCCTAAAAATAATAATAACAGAAAGTCGAAAAAGAAAGAGTATTTATGAAACCTCAAGTCCACTCAATAAATTACTACATTTAACTGTACATACATACACAAACAATGTGTACTTTTGTTTGATTTCAATTACACGCCATGCTTTAAATACGCCTTCCAGACTTCTTTATCTTTCCTTGTTTGTTTGTTTCTGTAGGAAAAAATAATAATAATGAGATAGTAGCCATGTACAAATAATGTATCAATTCATGCAATACAGAAAATTAAATGAAGTTAAATAAAATGATATCATACACACACACACAGATAGAGAGAGAGAGAGATAGAAAGGCGCACATTCTTTCTATTCATATATCCCAAACCTTGAGGGTGACTGTGTAATCTCTACAGCCCACCCACATTTTTTTTGAAGAAGCGCGAACCCAGGAACTTCATCTCCCCAGAAGATGTCTACCCTAATTCCATTCGGGGATGCCTTTGTCACCCAACTCTTTACACAAGATTCATCTAATCCTCTCCTAGACACACCTGTCGATTCGTCTTCTCTTTCTGCCGTTCTCGATTCACTCTACAAGACCACAGACGCGCTTCATGAGCAACTATTCAATAATATCTGCGACAATGTCGACATCTTCTCGGCATCATACGAGCAGATGAATGAACTCACCCAGCGAGTGACATCGCTAGTTGGCCAGGCCATGACCGAACAATCCAATGTCATAGACCCTACTATGGGCACTCATGCTGTCGTAAGCCATGCTCTGCGACGCTATACGGCGGCATTGGAGACATCCCAGCAGCACCAAACCCAGCTCGACAGTCTGCGTGTGTTGGTCACACTTGTAGAAGCGCTAGAAGACATCGAGTCGATTCTCGACCAACAACAGATTGTGCCAGCAACAGAAGCCTTGCTCAGACTCCAGGCCAATCTGACAGCAAATGAACCCTATCTTGCCCACACGGTCCATTGGGTGCGAGAACGAATAGAACAACAGAAGAATAGATTGGTCTGCATACTGCAGGATTTTTTGGCAGCCGCGATTACATTTGAGACCAATCGTGTGAAGATCATTACTACTGGCTGCTCTGATCCTTCTCCTTCTCTATTATTATCATTATCATCATCATCAAATGACACTAGTGGGGTGGATCTAAAAGATGTGTTTGGCTGTCTGGATCAACTGCAGCTTTTGACTACACACATGAGCACAATTAAACGCTCGATGTTCAAGCATATCATCAAGCCCTATCTTGAATTTGATGTGACAGCAGATGTCGTGGTTACTAAGGACGGCAGTAAAGGAGCCACCTTGACGCTTAGACCCACTACAGACAAACAAATCAATCCACTAAGAAAACTCAAAAACCTGGGCCAAATACTCGACTTTTGCTTCGAAAACCTATGTGGAGCTGATCTGGACCACGCAAGACTGTTTGGCAATTTAGCCCTACCGGAGCTATTTGGATTGGTGATCGAAAAGGTTCTTGGACCGGCCATTCCTACAACAAGCAAAGACCTCGGAACTTTTGGGGCAGTTTCGAGAGCAGCCGAGAGCTTGGAACAGACGAGCCGAGACCATTTTGGCTGGAGTGAGAAAGAGAACAGCCTGAAAGAATATGTGAGCCACCTTGACCGACACTTTGCAAGAAAGCGGGGAGAGAAAGTTCTGCTAGAGGGACGTAATGTAATGCTTAGAAGACTCTATGATGTTGAGGATGCAGAAGAAGAAGAAGAAAAAAAAGAGAAAGAGGGTGAGGGGATGGGAAAGGCAGGCACAGAAACGCAACATTATCGCATCACACAGACCCCGCAGCTTCTTGTCTTGCTCCTGACGGACATGATTCAAGAAGCATCCGGTCTTGTCAACACTCACCCCATTTCTGCCGCCCATCTTGTTCATGCCACAGCTGATCTGCTGGATCTGTATCGCGCCATCATGCCTAGTTATCATCGCGCACATCTCATTGCTCGTCCGGCCAATTGCCTGGTGTTCCGTAACGATTGTTTTTGGATTGCTCGCCAGTTGCAACATAAACTCGGTGCTTCTGCTGCTTCTGCTGCTGCTGCTGCTTGTAGTGCTGCTAATATTAGTGCTACTACCCAGCCAACAAACACTACCTCCAGTCTTTTCCCAGATCTTGCCAAAAGATTGTGTGATGAGGCAGAACAACTAAGACTGCTTGGCAATTGGTGGGCACAACTGGCATTTGAGCAGCAAATGCATCGGATCAATCTCTTGCTTGAGCGCCTGGATGGATTTGTGACGATTGCTGATCACCGGCAACGCCAACAGTGTGACGAGGCTATTGGTGGGATTATCGGACAAGTGAGGAACTTCTCTGATGAAGCCAGACCAGTGTTGGACAGACGGCTTTTTGTCGAGACGATGGCAAGACTGGTTGACCGCTTGCTGATTCGATTGATCCGGATGATTGAGGACATTGTGGACATTGGAGCAGAAGAGAGCGAGTTGATTTCGCGGTCGTTGAATAGTGTGGCACAATTGGTCAGTACGTTTGATCTACCTGGGCATGATGCGACTGAGCCAGAGGTGATGGCCAGGGTCGGGAGCTGGCAAAAGTTCTGGCTGCTCAAGGACATGCTTGAGATGACGATGAAAGACATTATGGAAGCCTGGCGGCGTGGATCTCTTGGGATGTTTACTGTCGAAGAGATGTGCAGTCTAGTGTGTGCTTTGTTTGCGGACACAGATCGTCGTGAGGCTGTTTTGGATGAGATCAAGTCAGGAAGAGGTAAGAATATATATGGCTATAGCTATAGATCCTACCACCAAACAGATTTGAATGCATGTCATCAAGGATTGTTGAACTTGAACGTGGATTCTTATTTATTGGTTTATTGGTTTATTGATTCATTGATTCATTGATTGTATTACTATTATTACTATTACTATTACTTTACTATTACTATTATTATTATTTTTATTTTTATGTAGTCGAGAGTGTTGTACAAGAAGTACATAGTGTTACCCCGCCGATCACTGTTGAGAGCCGTAGATGGAAAGATGAGCCTGTTAATAGTAACGATAGTAATAACAATAATAACAATAATAATAACAATAATAACAATAATAATAGCAATAGCAATAGTAGCGGCAATGGCTATGGCTATGGCAATGGTAGCAGTAATAGCAGCAGCAGCATCATCAGCAATAGTAGTAATAGTAGCAATATTAAGACTAGTATATTAGCTCCCACAGATCTTGCGGATACAGATGAACAGGATGGCTGGGGGTGGGATGAGGCGGATGAGAATATATTTGTTGAGACTGGAGAAGAAAATGTATCTGAGCCCATGCCTGATCTCGAGATAAACACAGAAGAGGGATGGGGAGACGCAGACGAAGATCTTTTTGTGGCTGACGAGATGCACAAATAATGATAATAAAAATAAAAATTAAAAAATAAAATAAAATAAAGCTAATGTATGCCTGTATGTCTGTATGTCTGTATGTAGGTATGTAAGTGTATGAGAGTATGTATGAGAGTATGTATGTATGAGAGCGTATGTGAATGTGAATGTGAATATGAATATGAATGTAGATAAAGATGTATATGTATATGTATATGTAGCTGTAACTATAGATTTGGACAAAGATGCTTGTGTGCTTGTATGTTTATAGAGTTGTATATAGCTAATAGGATAATAACCTTCATTTTGGTGACTTGTGTTTGCTTGGTGATCATGGTTGAATTCCACAAGCAGTTTGCATGCCTTGGCTATTAAAAAGAAAGGGGTGAAAAATAAAATAAAATAAAATAAAATAAAATAAAATAAAATAAAATAAAATAAAATAGAATAGAATAAGATGGCAAGCATTGCATAGAATATATAGAATTTATTATAATTATTTCATAAAAGAAGGGGGGAAATGACTATAGTAAATAATAAGAAAACAACTATGTGAAATTGTACACCAGGAGAACAAATGGCGCTAAAATTTGAAGAAAAAAAAAAGAAAAAAAAAAAGAAAGAATACTACTGTTGAAGCGCATGAAACTGAAAATGCAAAAATAAAGGAAAGTGCCATGATCCGACAACCAACCCCTACAGCAAGAGTGCCCTTTATTCTTTCTATTGCTTTGTACCTCTTTACTCATCTTCTCTACTCATCATCTCCACATTATTTTTCTTTCTTTTTGCTTTAAAATAAAAATTTTCTTTGCCTTTACCGAAAAATCAATTAATTATTATTATTATTATAAAGCAAGGTAACAGGAAACAGCAAATGGTACTGATAGAAATAATGGTGTGTAAATGATTGAATTTCATTTTTTTTTTGTTTTTTGTTTTTTTTTGGTAATTCTATTAGGTATTATGTTTATTATGGCTATTATTACTATTATTACTGTTGCTATTATAATTGGTGATGGTGATGGTGATGGTGATGGTGATGGTGGTGATGAATATAATGATGAAAAGATGAAAATGATGGTACTATTATTATTATTATTATTACTATTATTTTGTATGTGCTATCGAAGGTGGATCTTTTCGTGTCTCTTCATATCGTATTTACGCGCGAAACCCCTGTGGCAACTAGGGCAGATAAAACTACGGGGTCGATTTGGATTATGTGTTTGCATATGCTCCAGTAAGTTGTGTCGCCGACGCGATCTATACAAAAACAAAAAACAAAAAATTTAAGAAAAATTGTAGTTTGATTAGCAGATGAAATTACAACACTTAATAATAATCATAATCAAAATAGCTTATATTGTTATTGTTTTTGCTATTGCTATTGCTATTATTACGATTCTTTCGATTAAAATTACACGTATAATTATAATTGTGATTATGATTATTGCAATTATTACAATTGTTGTGATCATTGATATTGTTAACACTTCCCCCCTCCCCCTCTTCCTCTAAATAAACAATACAAAAATCTTAAATTTTTTTTTAAAAAAAAATTACCTGTGGAAGCACACAGGACAAATGTGTCTTTTCTCATTGGGGTTTGGCAATCGTGCGTCTTGGTTGGTTGTGGGTTGTGATGGTGCATATAGACTGATAAATAGGTGCTGCGAGTCGTCTGTACTCTTGGTCGAAAATGATGATTGGGGGGAGGCCCAGATGTCTTGAGGTGTTTGGGCCAAGCTGATGTCTGGCATGCTGTGATACCTCCGTGCACCGAATGTATGTGCCTGAGGAAAGATGTCGAGCTCTGGTGCGGTTGCAATAGAGAAGTTGTCGTCCTGGAGAACATTGTCTCCAGAAGGATCATAGTCTAGGGTGGGTGTGGTGGACATGTAGTAGGGATAATTGATCCTTCCTAGCTGTGCAGAGTCTGATTCACAGCAGCTGACCATGGCATCTGGTGTGGACATCATATCTTGTGTCGCTGGAGTGTGGGGTGTATAGAATGACTGAGGACATCGGTATGGTGAACACTGGTTAGGAAAGCATATTTTGGGTGATAGGATGTTAGAGGAAGAGGAGGAAGGAGAGGGAGAAGAGAGAGATGAAGATGAAGAAGATGAAGGCAGATTGGAAGTAAAAGTGGGAGGTATTGGATAACAGTAGAGATCCTTGTGAATAGATGGATCGTACTGGATCGGCCAAAGTGACTCTAGATGATTTGGTTTTGAGGGAGGGCAGTAGAGAGAAGGGTAAGCCGGTGTCATTCCTTATGATCTCGATCTAGTTCGAGGAGAAAGATGGAGAAGAGATGGGGTCTACAAAATAAAAGAATATTATTTTATACACAAAAAATTAAATAGTTTTTTGTTGTTTTTTGTTGTTTTTTTTTGTTAGCACAACATGGACAACAGCTAAAACCATAATTACATTACCTTGCCTCGCCTCGCCTTACCTTACCTTGCCTTGCCTTGCCTTAACTTACATTATATTATATGTAAGAGTATATTATCTTATTATTATTTTCTTTTAGGACATACACAAATTATTGAATATTGTTTATCGGTTGGTCTTCTTTTTGCCAGTGATCTGCAGCTGTTTATGCAAGCATCCGTGACACAGTCTTTCTTCCATCTTAATCACCTCACGGTCGTATTCCTGCACAGCTGACTCTCAAGACTATGGGAGATCGATGCAGACGATAAAGAAGGAGGCATAGAAGAGAAATATATATAATTAGATGGATATAATAAAAGAGGGGGGGTTCATAGGCCATGAAGATGTCAGTAGATATTCCGATATTTTCCCTCGTCACCCCCAACCCTATCATTTGGGCGCCCTCTCTTTCACTATTTCCCTTTACCTACAGAATCACTTATAAATCTTCACTGTTTATTTATCGGCTTATTGATTAGTTTATTGATTGGTCTATTTATTTATTTATTTATTTATTTATATTTATTTATTTATTTATTTATTTGGTCTCAAAAAATCGGTTCATTTCCGTTTCATTTTTATAGAAACAAGCTTTTTAATATATATAATATAATATACACACTCAAAATATATTACATATTTATACATTGTATGTATGTATGTTTTATGTATCTATGTATTTCTGTCTGTCTGTCTGTCTGTACGACCATGAACATTGAGCCTCACCACCACCACCATGATTATTATTATTATTATTTTGTACCATCCTTCTAGATGATGTGTGACTGTGTGAATGTTTATTTGACTCCCCCCCTCCCTCCTTGATCAGTCTCTCCTTTTCACTCTTTATTTATATTAAAGAAAGAAAAAAACAAAAACAAAAACAAAAACAAAAAATAGAAGCTATGAATGGGTTGATCAAGACTGCCAGTCTGTTGTTTTCAAGAAGCCCACTATGGCAACCAACCTTGTTGGGTTTGAAACCAGCAAAGTCTATTAGACCTGTCTGGTCTCGAACAACCCAATTATCATTTTCTTGTTCATTCAGTACTCAAACACAATCTAATATAGCTAGATTTCGACCTGTCGCATTCTACTCAATCGTTCCACTTTCTCAAGATCGTGTTCGTGAACTTCAGTCCGAGATTCATTCTCGACTTAAGCAGATTGATGTAGTAGGCAGGATCTATTTGGCACCCGAACAAGGAATTGGTGGAATCAACTGCCAAATGGCTGTACCCTTGAGCCAACTCGAAACTGTCAAAAGCTTCTTTCAAGGCATCCGAGAATTCACACAGACAGGGCCTATTGCCTTTACTGAGGGTATCCAAGACACCACTACACCAAGTTTCCGTAACTTGCGAGTGGTCACAAAAAGAAATGTAATCCAAAAATCTATAGATATATAAAAATGTATATAAAAATAAAAAAAATAATAGCAGAAAATCACTAATAATAATAATAATAATAATAATAATAACATTGGTGCTATTGTTGTTGTTTTTTTTATTATTATTATTTTACTTTATCTATAAACGGACTATATCTCTAAACTTTAATCAATACATGAGTATAGCTTGTGGCTACCAAGGTTGGTCTCCAAACAAAGGATCTAGAAATGCAACCGGATTACCTGGATCCGGCTGTCTGGCACGAGCAATTGGCTGACAAGGGTAACCAAGCGTTTGTGCTAGACATGCGCAATCATTATGAATAGTGAGTATTAATTATATATGTATTTTAACTATTAATATTATTATTTTTACTATAAATGATACTTTAGAAAATAACGATAGTTATAGTGATAAATTATATATTTTATTTTATTTATTTAAAATATTTGTATTGCATTATATTGCATTGTATTTGATTTAAATTTGAATTTTTTTTTTTTTAAAAAAAAATTAATAATAAAATAATTCCTTAAATATATATATATATATATAAATATTGATCATTAGTGATATTGGTCACTTTGAACATGCGGTCAAAATGGACGTCGATACTTTTAGAGATGGTATGGAAGTCATGGACAGTCTATTAAAAGAAAAACCAAAGAACGAGGAAATCTACATGTATTGCACCGGGGGTATTCGCTGTTCTGTTGCCGGATCCTATCTGCTCAAAAAGGGATATTCAAAAGTTAAAATGGTATATATATATTTGTTGTTGTTGTTGTTGTTGTAATCATGGCCACTTAATGTTCTCTTTTGTAGCTAAAAGGTGGTGTATCTGCCTATGGAAATTATGTCTCAAAGGGAAAAAACAAGACCTCACTGTTCCGTGGGATGAACTTTACCTTTGACGGTCGCCGTGGAGAACGTATAACGGATGATGTCTTGAGCCACTGCTTCCACTGCAATGCACCCTGTGATCGATTGTCGAACTGTAGCAATACTCTGTGCCATTTGCTCTTTACCCAGTGCGATGCATGTCAAGCCAAGATGGACAAGACATGCAGCACCAAATGCAAGGAGACTATCGAGGGAAAGATAGAGTGGACAGACGAGTACAATTATCATAACCAAATCAGACCTACTGCTCAAAAGAAGGCAGTTGCAGTTGCAGTTGCAGTTTAGTCTTTTATAGAATTCATATTCATATTAATAACAAATAATGATGCATCGGCAGCAATAAATTGAAACGTTTCATTCAAACTCTCCTAAAAAATATAAAAACAACAAACAACAAACAAAAAACAATAAATATTTACTATACATATACTTCTTTAAAATTATTTTTAACCCTGCAGTGTTGGACAAGTGAATAATAATCATAATTTTCATAACAAAAAAAAAGACAAGGAACCCTTCAACACACAGACACAGGACACGCACCTTGTCATCAAAGGAGACTTGCATGCAAAAAATAGAAATAAATAAATAAATCTCACCTGGACATTATAGTAAACAATAATAACATTAAATAGCTATAATAGTCATTTTTTATATCTATATATACAAAAATAATGGCCGTGTAGACGCT
This sequence comes from Phycomyces blakesleeanus NRRL 1555(-), assembly GCF_001638985.1. Taxonomy (NCBI): domain Eukaryota; kingdom Fungi; phylum Mucoromycota; class Mucoromycetes; order Mucorales; family Phycomycetaceae; genus Phycomyces; species Phycomyces blakesleeanus. The sequence goes on from NW_017265151.1 coordinate 725,007, forward strand.
GTATAGACAACAATCAAAGAAGTATTCTTATGATTATTTTATTATATTATTATTTTTTATTTTATTTTGCCTTTGGAACATGGCCATTGTTCAACCATACCTGGCCTTGTCACACCATGTTACTCTTTAAGGCCTTTTGCCCTCACTCTTTTAATCTTAATATTAAATATTTAATATTAATCGTAATATTAATATACTAATATATTAATATCAATATATTAATATATTATAACTTTTTTTTCTTTTTCTATATCTTTTTATTATAACAAACAAATATATATATATATACAAAAGAAATTAAAGGAACCATAACCAACCTCTCGGCCTGTAGATGACTACAGTAAGCAGGAATGGTTAGATCGGCCGAGACTGAGACATAATCATCTTAGATTCCACAGAGACAGCCGCCGGATGACGATGACCGGCCTGCGGGTCTCAAGCTAGCTCGAAATCACCACGGATTCCAAAGAGACAACGTACCCACAAACCCAACCCCTTATGCTGGACGAGATGTTATGCATCGCTTACAACCACGCCCTGAAGATCCCAGAGTGTCAATGGAGAACGATGGCAATACAATGCCATCATTCAGTAATCCTCCCAGACCTTACCTTCAGGGACGTGCTCCTTCACTTTCTGGTCACTCACCTTCTGTACCTGCGAGGTCACCCTATCGAATTAGAGACTCACAGGCATCAGTAAGAATGAGTGAGAAACCACAAGGTTACAATATACATTTTTATTATTATTTATTATTTATTATTCATATGCGGCCCTTAATGTCATGATTCAATGCAACTTATAATCCGCCCCTTATTTTGTAAAAAAAAATTTACAAAATTTGTATTCTATTTTACTTTATTACATACACATATACTTACACATTTACACATTTATACATACATACAGAACGCATTATATCTCACCATGCGATTGAAGAACCAGTCAGTCGATTAAGACATCTTAGTGCTGCAGACCGGACAAGTCTATCGGTAGAACTTAGCCGTCTATGGCGATATAAACCGGATCTGACACCAAAAGTACCAAGTATCAAGTTGGCAGTGGACGGAACAGACGATCTTCTTCTTCAGCTGTTAGTTTCTCAGGCTTGTCTGGATGCCCGTGACTTTGAGATCCTTTCCTTTGAGCAATTGGACACGTTAAAACAGGTAAATAAAACTAGTTTGAATTCGGTCTGTTATAACGTATTTATTGTTATTGTTATTGTTATTGTTATTACCAATGCTATTGTTATTGTTATTGTTGTTGTTGTTATTGTAGAAGCATCACAAGGCAGCCGATCGCCTGTCAACCGCTGCATCTCGCCTTGAACTAGAAACAAAAATCAACCACGCCACTCGCTCACTTGCTTACCTAGACAGTGTCAGTAAAGAGAACGGGGCACCTACTAAGGAACAACTAGAAGCCACAGAAACGAAAACAAGTGAACTAACAGCAGAAGTGTGTCGACTGACTAAAGAAGCAGCAGAACTCCAACGAAAACTACTTTCTCACACAGCAGGCGTCTTGAATGCTGGCGTTCAACGTCTAGAAACAAAGGTTAACGAAACCCTGGTATCACAACCACAACCACAACCACAACAACAACAACAACAACAACAACAACAACAACAGTTAGTACCACAACCAGTAGCGGCATTAGTGGCTACCCCAGAGACGGAGGACCAAAGGAATGGGCAGGAGCGGATGGCGAGGACACTCGACATGCTCTTACGCCAGCATCAGACTAAATATGTGGATGCAAATGGAAACGGGGACAGGGACGGATACGGAGACTCGGATGCGACAACTGACTCGGACAGTAGTGACACATCGGCAAAAGAGCCATCCAGGGGTCGAAGATCAGTCCTTGCACGTATAGGGGATTGTCTGGAAGCCTACCGCTCGCAGACACGTGAGCTAGAACGTCGTCTAGAGAGAGCAGAAAGTCAACAGGAGATAAAGGACATGTCAGAGAAGAAGTTGGAAATCCAACTGCGCGCCATGCAAGACCGCAAAGAGGCTGCAGAGGCCCGATGCCGCACACTCGAACAGGAAGTATCCTCTCAACAGAATTTAGCCACAACAGAGCGGCTCCGTGACCAGCTCGCACAGGCGCTTCATGAGAACGCTCGGCTCCAGAATTCATTAGAGAACAGTCAGGCAGAAGCACTGTCTCTCAAGGCAGCCGTGGTCGAACTAGAAGTCCAGGCTAGTAAAGTGGCTGCACAAACCGACCATCAGTCTCAGACAGAAGCCCATCGGAAGTCAGAGCTCGACCAGTGTCGGGATGAACTGATGGTCCTTCGAAATGAGAAGGAGCGGTGGGAACGCACGATGAAACGCTCGTCTGTCTTACAGCTTATGGAAGGTGGAAGCGATAGTCTGAGAGCCAAATACGAACAGCAGCTTGAAGAGCAGGCACAAGAGTATGAAGCACAACTTAAAGAACAAGGTGCTTTATTGGACAGGACCAGTCGTACATTGGCCAAAACAGAAGAAGAACGTGACAAAAAGGCTGCGATTATCGGCGATATCGAAGAATTATTGCGAGAGAAGATTCGCACTATGGACAGTCGCGATAACAAGATCACTCTTCTCAAAGCTGAAATGCGTGCCCTTCGAGCCGAACACGCACAACAGATACAGCAAATACAGCAAGACCAACAATCTTCAGGAGGAGGAGCAGCAACAGCAGCAACTGAGGAAGCACTACGAGAAGCTCAAAGAGAATTTTCTAAACGTGAAGCAGCTTGGATGGATCAAAGCACTTCTATGGAAGCTAACTTTGAAGGTATTCTAAAAGAGTATGATCGTCTGACAGGCTCTGCGATGGAATTTGAAGGCGATCGAATGAAGTATCAGCGGCGTATAGACGATCTTTCTCGGCACATAAGTCAACTGGAACATGTCCTTGCTGAAGAACAGATCCGCAAACTGGGTCATTCTGGACCTGACCCTCCCACGACGGCCAATCTTCGCAAAGAGTTTCGCCAGATGGTTAATGATATGAAGGCAGACCACCAGCGATCCCTTGAGAAAGCAACCGAGGAGAAGCGGGGGCTTGAAACCCAGGTCAAGAATCTTAAACATGAGCGTGAGATGGTGCTCTATGAACGAGTCAATAAGGGTGTCCAAACATATTTCACTCTTGAATAATATCACCAATTTGTTTTTAATACATGTACACTTTTCTTTAATAAATTTACCCTTTTTCTTTATGTCTGGTTGTGAGATCTTTGTAGGACCTAATGGAAGTGGAAAAACACCTATGTAAGTCTAGATTAGATTCTGACAACAAAGATAATGCACAGTCAGTAAACAATCATTACCAAAACGCCGGTGTCAAAATAAACTGGTTTTTACAGCGCAGATTAATATTGTATAGAATACTATTTGATATATTTTATATCGGAGATACGTAATTAATTTTTTGTTATCTATTTTTGAAACTTGTTTTCCATAAGAGGTAACATGTTACTGCACGTACGAACAAAACTTTATGTAATTAATTCAATCAAAATTCGCCACTATTTATTTTTTAATAGAAATACAAAAGTCATATACTTATATACTTACTTGAGACAGTATGGTATCACAGCTGCTTCTTCTTATTTTCTTTAGATTACTTTACCAAATTAAAGTAAAAAGTATACATCTTTATAACCTTATACTTGAAAAATTGAATTTTTGCCTGTGGTTTAAAACGTGATATAATAATCTGGGAATTTAGTAGATAAATAACAGAGTCTTATTGGCTATAAATTTGACATTTTTTTATAAAATGTAAACCCAGACTTTATTTTTTACTTTTGAATTCCGAACATTGATTTGATCTCTTTTCACACTGGTGCTTATTTTTTTATTATTGAAGCACTCAAATACATTTAAGCTAAAGAAAATCTATTTGGTAGTAAAAATAAAAGCATATTTTAATGTCTTGATTTAATGATTTAAAAGATAATGAAAACAATTATTATTGATCAAATAACATTTCTAATGTTTCTAGGGATCCGGATTCAAACGTCAGTCAAAGCTCAAGTGCATTTCAGTTTACAAACAAGGATGGAAAGATAATTATATATTGTCATTAAAACATATATTTAGTTACGACTCTTCCCAGTTTCCATTCCTCCATGTCAAAGGCCAGATACTCATATCCCTTGTTTTGAATTCTAGCCTCCATGTGGTTTGAGCTACATATTTTTACCCAAAGGCCAAGGTTGAAATGAAATATCCAGCCTCTAGAGCACCTACAACGACGAGTATTGGTAAGATATATATATAAAAAGTAAATACTATGTTTCAAATATCTTTCTATTTTTTTTTAGTATTAGTAGCAGCAGTAGTAGTCTTGTGCTTACAACTCGCTAGATATTTCAAATCGTACGGTCTCACTGGGCGCATTAAATAGTATATAGAACAAGATGCCTTCGTTAAAAAATCTGAATCTATAGCCACCCAAATGAGGTAGCATTATTTTATTGTAGCTCGGAGGAGAAATAAAGTCGGGTTCTTTTTTCTTTTTGGATAGACGTTCCCTGAGAGTCCATGGTGAGAAGAGCGTACGGGAGAGAAAACTAAATGAGAAGAAGATTCCCTTTTTTAGTTGGGAACCGATTGTTTTTGATCAAGATAATGCGCGTATAGTAAATAAATAAAGAAGAGTAATACAACCTCACTTTACCCTTTGTAAGCAAGATTTACGCCAAGATTAAAAATATCGTTTTGAAAAGCCAGAAATTCCCAAGTAGGAGGATTCTTCCTAATCAACTTGTTTAACGCCAAAAGACTATAATCGTCAATAAGGTATTCATCAGGAGTACTTGGTTTGGGTTCCATGTTTAAAGAAGTGATAGGTTGAAAGGGGAGATTGATGTCCAAAAACAAAAAAAAATACAAAAAAAATGACCTAGAGATTTATGGTCTTTAATGAGTCTTGAGAATAAGGTCTATTTTAAAATTATATAGTTAATGTGTCCAATATTCTTTTTTTTTCATTGTTTGATATACATTCTGTAGCTATTTCCTATTTATTTTTGCTTGGTATGATATGATATTATTTATGGCTATTGGCTATTGGTTATTGACATTGACATTGACATTGGAATTGAGATTTGTATTTTGTATGTATTGGTTTCAATATTAGATATCTATGACGAAATATAGATATTCTATGACAATCATCACACAGAATATTAATAGTGTTGCGAATGTAGTATTTGTACCCAAAGCGATTCACTATTCAAACTTCATATATTTCCAAAATAATCTTGATCAATTAACGTTGGACAGACAGTAAAGTTGGCGTGTTTGTGGCTGTTGCTTTACACTGAAATTGCCTAAAACTGTGTCTTGTTGCATTTATAAAATGGTAAGAAGGAATTAAGGGGGGTATACAACATACATATACAAAATATACGATGACAAAAGATATTTTAATAAGAATATTAATACTAATCATCGTCTACTGTGTTAATATATTGAGCATAATATTCTTATATTCTTATATAAATATAAAAAGCTTAGATGCTTGTACACCTAAAGAAAATAACAAATAACCAAACTTTATTTCTTTGTATGTATTTTTCTTTCTTTCACCCTGCATCTTTGTGTGTGTGTGTGTGTGTTTCTTTCCACCCCCTCGTGGACCCCTAAGACCCCCATTTTTTTTTTGGCTTTCATTCCCTCACAAAAAAAGTCCCTTAAGAGCTTAATGCTTGTTTTGTGGATCGACACTGGATACGGTACACTGCATTATATTTTCTATATGATTCCATTTTCATGCACTATTACTATTTCGTTTACTTACCCGCGTTTCAGATTCTCTCGGAATAAAATCCAATAACGGGTCCAATCTTCCCTCAAATCTATAGACCCTAATATATTATCTCATTTAACAAACTTCATTGACGAAGGATGAGCCAATCATGGCGCTGTTTTAAAGTGACGTTGCCTGTATTTTTTTTCCTGGGCTGTCCAGCAAGCCAGTCCACATTGTCCTTGCGATTTTTTTTTCTTCTCAACTTTGCACTCCCCTTTACTCCCACCCCTGGTCGTCACAATGTCTACTCATAGCATCTACCTCTTCCGTCACATTCAGTCCAATCAGGTTCTGGTCAGCACCCGCCAGATCCTAAAGGTACACATTCGAAATCACAACAAGATTCGCAACATTAATTCTAGTGCAGAACAAAGTTCTTGAGCAGCTTCAGCATGCCGGACGTCCTGTACGCTTGAGAAGAGATTTGTGGCGCCCTGTGGTTGCCCTGACCGGCTTCGATAGTGAAAACTCTGCTCAGGCTGTATCAGATGCTCTCTTACACCGCTCAAAGGCCCGTCAGCTCGAATTTGCCACCAAGCAGGAGCACCTTGCACGACCCAAGCGATTAAGACAGGTTGATGAAAATGATCTTCTCGAAAAGTCAGTCACATCCCTCCGTGAGGCATTGGAGGCCGTGTCACCCAAATACATTAAGGACGGTGCAAAGTTGACTGCTCTGTGGGAACAATCCCGCTTTATCGACCTCAAGGGCGATGCTGAATGGCCCGCTTTCCTTGAACACGGCGAGCTCGCTCTCAAAAACAACCGTTTCGTCTCTGCCGAATCATCTTGATCGATAACAATTCATATAACAACCAACGACAACAACAACATTGATAACAAGACAAAGACGAAGAACAAAACAATGTTGAAAGTAGAGTAGAGTAAAGTGGAGTAAAATGGAGTAGAGTAGAGTTTGAATTCATTTTTTAAGACTCTCATAAAATATATATATTCATTATATTGCACTGGTTACCATGTCAATTATGTACAGCCAAAAAAGAAAATAAAAAGAAAATAACTTAAATATACACAAAATAACTATATTTTACTTAAATAGAAATAATAATATATATAGCGAATTGAAAAGAAGGAAGGTTCAATATTATCATCATCAATTCGTTCATTTTGGAAGTTCAATAGTGTCAAATGGGATCCTCCATGTAACATCTTTGCTGCGCAATATGTTACTAGCAAATGCTGAGCATACACGTGTGTAACATTTCTACCGACTAAAAGAAGAAGAAAAACACAAGTCATACGTGCTCTTTTTCTTCTCTCATTTTTCTTGATCATTGTATTCCAATCACCTGCTAAAGAGAAAGAGAGAGAAAGCAGAAAATAGTTTGTCAAACCTTTAAGTGTAGTAGATCAAGTTGTATTCTATTCTCTTTTGGCTGCTGTTGTTGCACACAATGATAATTGAGAACAGGTACAAAGTATGGATAGATGGTTACACTTACCAGCAAGGCGGTTTAGCTTTCGAGCAGAAATCTGTATAAATACAACCTTTGTTCCTTAACCATTGTCTTTTACACAAACAATGCCATTCTATTACAAAGTCAGGTAAAGAAAAGAATAGCAAAGTTTTCTAATAACATTTATTAAATTACTGCTGTTATTATCAATACCAATGCTAATAACCTGCATTACTATAGTAACGCTAATCAATACATCGTCAAGACCGGCGTGGGTATCACCGATATCGAACTCGTCAAGAAAGGATGGGTCTTTCCAGGTCAACATGCCACCGTATTCGATGTCACCCCTCAGAACTTCTCCCTCTCGATCCATGCCATGACCATCGAAAAACTCGAGTTCCTTTTGCCCGCAGTTTTCACGATTGGTCCCAAGCTTGATATCCCCAGTCTTGAAAAGTATGCCCGCCTTCTGGCCGGTAACGCACTTACTTCGACAGCCATAACCGATCTCGTCCGGGGTGTTATTGAGGGCGAGACCCGAGTGATCGCAGCCGGTATGACGATTGAGGAAATATTCAGAGAGAGACGTACATTCAAGGACATGGTTGTTAAGAACGTTCAAAGCGAATTAGATCATTTGTAAGCATACATTTCTATATATTTACTTATTAGTTGGCTTAATTCTGTGTACGCGGGTCTGTGTGTGTATGTGTGTGGAGGACAAAAAGTTGTTTAAGAAAGAAATTGAAATCAATCATGAGACTTATTTTGTGTATCATAGCGGTGTATTCATCTACAATGCAAATATCAAGAGTCTCCAGGACACTCCCGGAAGTGAATACTTTTCTTACCTAAGACAAAAGACACAAGAAGGTGCCGTCAATCAAGCCAAAGTTGGTAAGTACAATTAAGATAAGGGGTTATCATTGTGTTATTTACTTATCTATCAATATTGGCCTTTCCACTATTTTCTTTATACAGATGTTGCTGAGGCACGTTTCCGTGGTGATGTTGGTGCCAAAGAAAAGGAAGGTTTGACTCGTCAGAATACCCAGCGTATTGAGGCAGACACGGTTGTGTATGAGAACGAGCGAAAGGCAGATATTCTCAAAGCTCAAGCTATTCTCAAAGAGAAGGCAGCAGAATATGATCGTGGTGTACAGTTGGCTCAGATCGAGGCCCAGCAACACACTGCTTCTCGTGAGCAAGAACTCAAGAGAATGGTTGAAGAAAAGAGATCTTTGGCAGAGTAAGTTACACCACTAGTAACAGTAGTAGATGCTTAATAATAGCAATGCTAAAGAGAAAGAGGTAGAAAAGATAGTATAGTCTTTTGTGTATGCGTGTGTCTGGTGAACAATTTTTTGGACTTAATTGTTTCTATCTTTAGAACTGAACGTCTACGTGCCACTGTGGTCGCAAAGGCCAAAGCAGAGTATGAAATCTCTGTTCAGAAATCCAATGCAGAACAATACAATAAGGAACGTGCTGCTGAAGCCGAACTCTTCAAACAACAAAAAGAGGCCGAGGGTATCAAGGTTTATGCGGAAGCCAAGCTTTACAAGGCCAACCGTGAAGCCGAGGGTGTGATTAATATGTTAAATGCCCAGGCTACAGGTTTGGCAGGCATTGTCAAGGCATTCAATGGCGACAATGGAGCTGCTCTTCAGTACCTCATGCTCGAGAAGAACACCTTCCAAGATCTTGCGAAGACCAATGCTGATGCCATCCGGGGACTTAATCCCAAGATCAGTGTCTGGAATACCGGGGACTCTAGTAAAGGACAACAGAACCCTTTGGCCGATATCTACAAGAACCTTGCGCCTACACTTCTTGCAGTCCAGGAGCAGACTGGCATTAGTCCCAAGTGGGGTGTTAACATGCCACAACCTCCTTCTGGCCCATCTACCTAAATGCTTGTAAAACCTGGGCGATTAAACCTTTTACTTTATTTTTATTCTTAACCTTTTCACATTCATTTTCTCTTTTTATTATATCCACACCCCTTCCTTCTTTCCTTTGCCAACGGCTTTCATTGTATCAGTATATTTATTCTTAAGCTAGCCACCTATATCACGGCAATTCTGTATATCTTATGTACTCTATATCCAATATCTGTAATTCAATAATTCAATAATTCAATAATTCTATATTCACAATAAACTATAAACTATAAATATATTTAAAAGCCTTTCTTGGATCCCATTACTTGTTTTATTATAATGCTTTACCTTTTGCGATATCTTGATACTCTATATATATATATATATATTTACAGCGCTCCTCCACGTGCGTACTCAATTTATCTCTTTTATATAAAAGACAAAAAGTAGTGAGATATATATGTATATATATTTGACTAGCCTTTGTAAGAAAGAAGTTTTGTTCAAGGTACCTGGTAATCTGATCCATTAATTTTATAGTATCAAGCACAAAATCTGGAAATACCTTGAGCCTATTCTATAATTCCCATGTCACAAAACCTCAGTCAAAGCAGAATATATATATCTATATCTATACTCTTGTAAGCAATTCTATTTATACAATAAAATAGCCAAATTTTCCTTGTAAATAAATAAATAGATAGATACACTAAAATGTGCTTAACGTTAAGATCTTTTGTTGTTTTAATTAAAAATAGAAAAGAAGTGATACTAATATATATATATATATATATAGATGTGTATATTACTATTGAATGTGAGTTGGTTGTGAAATATATATATATATAAACAAATAAATAAATATATATTTAAAAGAAGAAGAAAGAAAGAAAGAAGAGAGAATGCGATACTGTAAAGAACAATTGTTGGTTGATAGTAGGTAGGTTTGGTTGGTTGGTTGGTTGGTTGCTTTTTTTTAAAGAAAAAAATATATATAAATAAAAAAAAGAAAGGACTTGATATGCAAATGCACTTAATCCCAGTACTTGATCTTTCCATCCCAAGAACAAGTTGCCATCTTTGAGCTCTCATGTGGGTGCCATTCTGTGTTCATTACGACCTTGTCGTGAGCCTTGAACTTCTTCAGAATCTTGCATGACTTCCAGTCCCACACCCATACATTTCCATTTGAGTCACCACTGCTCACAAAGCGACCATCTGCCGAGAACCCGGGTTTACATGCGTATCCTGCAATCAAATGACCTGCGAACCGTTTCTTACGGTTGATTCTAAATCGATCGCGAGCACCGTAAACGACAATCTGGTTATCAAGAGATTGACATGCAAGCCATTTCTCTGTAGAGTATGTTGGTTAATAAGTTGATTTTTTTTTTAAAAAGAAAACTCTTTCGCCAATTATTATTATTATTATTATTATTATTATAGTTATAATAATAATAATATGAACTAACTCGAAACAAAAATCACAAAATCCAAAAAGAAAAGAAAAAGAAACTTACTGTTTGGTGACAGGGTAACGGCTGGCAAGGAATACATGTCAGGTTCGGCAATGTACTTGATCACGACTGGGATATCAAACTCCCATGCACGCATTGTCTTGTCGTCTGAGGTTGTAATGAAACGACGGTTCTCATCCACAAAAGTAATACTATTGACAGCACCCAGATGCTGGTCGTACTCTTGTGTGATCTCACCCGTGTTTATGTCAAACTGGACAATCTTCTTGTCAGAACAACCTGCCAAGAATATGTGCTGTTTATCCTCCTCGGGATTGAATGTGACGCAGTAAGGAACCTTTCCGGTAGAGAATGAACGGATACATTGTCCAGTCTCGGTATCCCACAACTTTACATAGCGATCGTAACTCGAACTCAAGAATTTTCGTCCATCGTTACTAAATGCAATATCACGCACAGCCTTGGTGTGTCCAGACATGGTACGCAAAAGTCTTCTATCGTGATAAACATCCCAGATCTAAATAGAATAATGATAATAATCGCTAGACATATTAGAATCCAAATAAGAAAAATAAAAATAAAAATAAATCCATAATTTCCCTTCCTTTCCTTTCCTTTCCTTTCCTTTCTTCTCTCTCTCTCTCTCTCTCTCTTTTAATATATATATATATAGAAAACCATAGCCTTGATTTTATACTTTACCTTGACTTTGTTATCCATACCTCCACTCAACAAGAGATGCGCAGACTTTGGTAAAAATCGAATGGCCGAGACACCCTTGGCGTGACCCTCCCATGTGTGAATACAGCGCTTTGGAATAAAACAATCCTGAGTTCCAGGCTCACCCAACAGATTTACATCCACATCCTGGGGTACGGCCATATATGTTCTTCCAAGATAATCGTGCTCGGCTTCACCATGGAATGTCGTGGTTTCGGTACCGACGACCTGTGCAGCGGCCAGTTTTTTGGCTGCCGCATTGGCCGCATTGGCTGCCTTGGTTGGGTTCATGGCGATCTGGACTTCCTCCTGTAGATCAGACTCTAGACCACTAGGTTCTCCAATACCATCACCATCATAGCCTGCCCATGGCCCCTTGTATGCATTCTCACCCTCCAGAATACCCGCATCTCCTTTCTTTTCTCTCTTTTTACGTAAGTCTTTGTTGGGTCGGTACTGTTTTGGTAAGCGATCGAGGATCGTCACGCCGCCTAATTCTGCTGCTGCTGCCAGATTGCCAACATAACCTGTGCCCATGATTCCCTGGCCGGTCTGCCCAGCAAGATTCGAGCTGCTTAGCGAAGGATCGCGTGCATAACCGTAACTCTCGAAAGTACGATGTTGTGTGCGAAAGTCCATTTCTGAGATGGCTTCTTGCTGAACATGACCTGTGAGGATGTTCTGAGTAGCGAGTTTGCGGTCTGAGAATGGATTGTCTGGACCGAGAGTTGGTCGGATCATGTCGCTGTAGGGCACATTGACTGTAAGCTCGGTTGCTGTGGGAGCTGTATAGAGTGCTGTGGGATCGACATCCTACAATGAAAATATCTATCTTAGAAAAAGAAAAAAAAAGGTTCTTTAAACGCGTATTACAACTTACATGGAAGCCTGTGTCAGGTGCTGAATTGATTTTCATTGTCTGGATGACAGCCGTAGACTGATTATCTTTAGTCCCGACATCTTCTTCATCACTCGACCCGTATTTGTCAACAAAATCCATCGTTTGTGTCAGAGGTAAAGTTGAAGTCATACAGCCGGTTCACTGGTAAAATGAGTCTGTTGATGAGGCGTCATAACAGTCACAATTATTTCTAAGAAAGGCAAGTAAGTAAAGAATGGGTGTCCGTCCTTGTCTTTTCAAAAAAAAAAAAAAAAAAAAAAAGAAAAGAAATGCTTCTGGTGGTGGCAAATTTGATTTCTTTGGGTAAGGATTAATAGAATAAATCTGATTAGAAAGATGATGTGAAATTGTAGCAACTTTCCTATCAAACTTGGCGAATATAGTAAAGGGTAAATTGCTACAAGTCCATATCCTTTCTATTGTATGTAGATTATGGTTTTATCTGTATCTGTACAGAATATATGAGTATCTTGATGTTGTTACTTGGGCGTTAGGGATCACAATCAACTTGAGATTATCTAATTTTTGAATACGAAACTCTGTATATGTTCCCTCTGGTATAATTTATATATATATGTGTGTATTTCTTTAAAAGAAAAAAAAAGTCTATGGCTTGTATGGATCAATATTTATTTATACAGATATTATTGATAATATACTAGTATATCTCCCATGCTAAGAAATCATTATTATATTTATGTATTTAGACTATATATAAAAAAAAAAGGGGGAATAAAGATATATGAAACTCAAGATGCTTAATGTTACAATCAAAGAACTGATGTACAAATCTGATATCGAATTGAATTGAATTATACTCATTGTATTTATATTTGATTTTCTTATCTTGAATTGACCTTGATTCTACTCTATTGTACGCTTTCGTCAGATCAATATATAAATATAATTATATATATATTCAAGTATGAATACTGAACAAATGAATGAATTACTGACTTGACTGAATAAATGAGAATAATCGGAATTTCTTTTGGCTCGGCACTGTTGCCATTAGACCGACTTTGCTGTGTTTTTTTTTTCTTCTTCTTCTGGCTCTGGTTTGTCCAATTCAATAGAACAGCCCGTTTTCCAGTACTTACCCGTCCAATACATCCAACTCAGAATATATATATATATATTGTTTGTTATTATCTTTGTAACTTTTGATATCCAAAAATAAATCATAAAAATCAGACAGAGAGACAGACAGACAACATGAAAATAAAGAACATGAAATTCAAGTCTAGAGTATGCCGAGCAAAATAATAATAATGAATACATGTATAATATAACAATATATAGTGATACTGAAGAAATTGCCGTTTAGATAATTTACAGTGAACAAGTTTGAAGGAGGGGGATCTAAGGGATATAGTAATAAAACAATAAAATAGAAAGAGATAGAAAAGAGTAACAAATATATAATAAGATAAAAATAAAAAAAAATGGGGATGAATGATACAAAATAGAATTAAGCAGAAACTGAATCTGCGTGTGCCTTTGCCTTTTCACCAAGACCCATGGTAGCTAAGAATGCAATGGTGTTGAGGTATTCTTCCTTCTTGCGCTCATCAGACCACTTGAGTTCCTCTGCCATGATCTCGATGATACGGGGTAAGGATTGGTAAGCGGCTTCGGCGTTCAAGAAAGCGAGACGGGTACGGCGGGCCAGAACATCCACAGCGGTTGAGGCATACTCTTGTCTGACAGAGTAGCGAACCTCGGCTTCGATGTAAGGATAGTTTGGTGAGATACGCTGGCCATAGACGGGCCAGCTCATGGCAGTGGGATCTTCGATGGCGCCAATAACCCAGGAGCGGTCACCGTAACTGTTTGCCAAATGTTGAGCTACCTCAGTGTCCATGCCAAACTCTTGTACGAGACGGATAAACATAGTCGAGGTGTACTCTTTACTACCAAGCAGCTGGACGGTTTCGGTAATGCAGGGCCCGGTGGGCTTGAGACCAAAGACCTCGATTGCGCGATCAACGGTCTCCATAGCCATGGCACGGTAGGTTGTCCACTTGCCACCAGCAATGGTGATCATGTTGTTCTCACTCACGTTAATCATATGGTTGCGCACCAAAGACTCGGTGTTCTTGGCGTTAGGGTCGCGCACAAGAGGGCGGATACCAGACCAGGCAGCCAGAACATCGCTGCGACGGACCTTGACATCGGCACTCAGATAATGGGAGACTTCATCCAGAATCCATTTGATCTCATCTTCCTTGGGCAGAGGGTTCTGAGTAACATCTGTAGGAGAATCTAACAATTATATAACAAGTTAGTTCCATTTCGCTCAAACACACTCCATCTTTTCCTTGATAATATCCGTAACACTGCACTACTCTTCAGTATCACCAATAAAAAAAATAATCTATATTTACCCGTTGTTCCAGCAATAGTGTTTCCCTGCCAGGGCAAGAAGAAGATGACTCGGCCATCACTGGTATCGGGATCCAACAAGCCCATGTTGCGAGGACTGTAGTAGTTGGGCAAGATGATATGGACACCAGCAGAAGGTGCTACAATCTCTGCGTTTTCTTTGTTATCCATCTTTCGGAGACCATCCGTGAATGGACCAGTGGCGTTGATGACACCCTTTATAAAATAAAACAAAATAAAAAGATGGCATGCAGATTTTTGTTGTTTGTTTGTTTGTGTGTTTGTTTGTTTGTTAGTAAGTTACTTTTAAGTATCTTTAGGGGGAATATTTTTTGTACCTTTGCGCGAACGTTCCATTCATCTCCAGTCAAGGTATCTCTGAGCTTAGCACCGTTGACCATACCATCTTCTCCCTTGGTGAGATCGACAACCTCACAATGGTTGGCAACTGTAGCACCATGGTAAGCAGCAGTCAGAGCAAGCGCGACGTTCATTCGTGCATCGTTGTGCTGACCTGTAAATATATATACAAAACGCACGTGTCAGAAAGGCTTTAAAATATGTGTATAAAAAAAATAAAGACTTACCATCATAGTAGACCAATGCACCCACGAGGCGGTCCTTCTTGAGCATAGGGAAGGCCTCAAGTGCCTTTGAACGTGTCAAGAAGTAACTGCTTTCCAATGCTTCTCTACCGGCAAACAAGTCGTACATCTTGCAACCTACCCAGTAGTAAGGCATCTGCCACCACCTTAAATACAACAACAATTATTATTATTAGTATAGAGACGGCGATCAGATTATTGTTCAATGAATCTTAGTAACCCCATATACTAAAAAACACACACAAACGCCGCGCCGATCCAATATATATATATGTGTGTTATATATGTATTTGACCAAGCCAGCCTAACATAAGGTCGATCCAAGTATATATATATATATATATATATATTTATATATCTTTGACCAATTCTTCTCCTTATATATATATAAAGCCGTTTTGGCCCAATCACATACACACACACATAATCCCATCAATCTAACACGTGAATTGCCCCTCCTCTTCCCCATCCCTTCTCTATTATTTTACAGATGTCACTTTTGATAACTTACTTGTAGACAGGAAGCATGATTGGCAATTGGTTGGCCAGGTAAGGAGCGATCTCCAGGAAGATCTTGCGTTCATGGAGAGCTTCGACCACAAGCTTGTACTGTTCATAGTCAAGTTCCAAAATTGCCTTTTGCAGATAACGGACACCACCGTGGACAAGTTTGGTAGAGCGTGAAGAGGTGCCTGATATAATATATATAAAGAAATTAAAATTAGAATATTAGGATAATCTACCAAAGAAGAAAGAAAAAAATACCTGAAGCAAAATCATCGCGTTCAACCAAGGCAACCTTCAGACCACGGGTTGCAGCATCAACGGCTACACCAGTTCCTGTAGCTCCACCACCGACCACCAAAAGGTCATAGATGTCTGCTGTAGCAGTCTTGCCGTCACTGTCGACGTTCTTGAGTCTGTTGAGCATCTCTTCGCGGGAAGGAGCCTGCCAGTGACCGGCAACCTTGTCAAGGTCCTTGTTTTTGTCGAGTGCTTCGGCGAGTACGATGTTGCGGGGCATCAAAGAGGTAAGCATGGACTTTCCGTTGGTGGCAAGAGATTCCTGGTTCTTCAGGGTTGAGTAGTAGATGTTGCGACCAGTGGCGTTCTTGTGCTGTTCATAGGCATAGTATGCTGAGCCAACACCGGCGGTTGTTGCGGTTGCTGCAAAGAACTTGGTCGAACGGGAAATACCTCTCCACATAATAATAACGATTTTTTTTTGATAAGGAACGAGAGAAAGAAGTTGCAGAAAAAAAAGAGAAAGGAAATCAAATTTGGCAGAACCTTAAAAAAAACAGATGAAGAATAGCGGACATTTTATTTTATTTTAGGCCTTTAGGGGCAAATCACCCTCTTGACGTAAGAATTTCTGCGCCAACTAGTTCCATTGGTCGTAATACCAAACCCGCACTTTCCCGTTTCATATATATATTTTATTTTTTTTTCGCCATTTTCCAAACCTGTCATAGTCAAGTTTTTTTTTTTTTTTTTTTTTGGTCAACATGAGGTACCAGATCCCCCATTCAATTGAATTGAATTCAATCCAGTCTCTGTCTCTTTATTTTAGCCTTCTTTTTTTTTTCTGGGTGATAAACTGTCGATCAGTGAATTAAGAATTCTATCATTTTTATAATATAAACTCTGCTTCCTGATCCATGCTTTTATTTTCGTTTGTTTTACATTTATACTATTTGTGCCTTGTGTTCATACTAGTTCCACAATATAGGATAAAAAATCAAAGAAAAAAAAATGAGAGTCACTCACTCATTTTTTAGTATCCAAATAAATAAATAACGATGTTTATCTCCTGCATAGGTTCAAAGTGTCTAGAGAAAAGGTCTTCAAGATAATTAATTAGCCGACAGTAGTATATAGTACTGTCTATAGCTTGCCAAAGTATGACGCCTGGATAACATAAAATGAGCTTTCCAGATTTACCCCGGATAGTCGTTTAATTGTCCGGTCTTTTTTAGAAGGAGAATTTCAGGTCCAGGATATTTTATTTTTATTTTTATCTTTACACAATGACAGCTGGGCTTTGTGTTATAATAATGTGTCTGGGAACAAACGGGCCTTTTTATTTTATTATTTTTTATGTAAGAGAAGTATGGTAAAAAAAAAACAAAAAAAAAGTACATGTCACCAAATCTTAATAATTAGTAACCAGGCAACCAAACATAGTCGTGCATAAATTAGGTAGTTAAAAAAGACTTGTTTGTTTTATGAGTTTGCTCACACACAAATAAAACAGGCGGTAGATACAAATCTTACTTGCAAAACAATCAATTGTAAAGAAATGATAATGATAGTAACAAACATTTGTCATTTTACCTTATCTTACTATTACTGAGTGGATTTTTCCAACCCCTGAAGTAAAATAGAAAAAAGAAAAACTTCCTCATTAAAAGTCTGTATTTTTTTTATAGGTGTAACATTTTGAGAAAAGATAAAAAAATAATATTACATAACAGCACATAACATTTGTCCCCATCGATTAAATATAGTTTAAAGAACATACATTTTAATCGATCAAATCTGTATTACAGTTTCATCGAAATATTCACACATCTTTCCCAATCAATAAATCGGTTTCTCATCCTCCCCCATTACTATAGACTATAGACAATATATGTATATTATGCATAAAAACCTGTCAAAATCAAATGCTTCTTTTGCCTTTATCTAAAATAGTATTCTCTTGCTATCTAATATGTATATGGTGCTGCCAAACTAAAATAAAAGAATAGGAAATAATGGTACATATCTCGAGATTATTCTCAATTTTTTGTAATTGTCTTGGAATATATTTTAGCACAAAATTTTATTTCTATTCTGCAAAAGGGCTTTCAGGGATCGTTGGTAGTGTAACATTTATAATTAACCCACATTTGAACAAACAAAAAAAAATTAGAATGCAAAGTAACAAAAGCAAAGATGTAGAAATAACATCATATTACTTTGGATCATTAGTGAGGTCATTTTTTTTTTATTTTATTCTAGACTTTTGTGGATTATTCTTTTTGTCTTGGAAAAAATAATTTGTTCTTCATCTTTGTTCCGTCCAATCGTTAAAGATCTAAACGTCATTTATTATTAAAAATGAATAATTGTTAGTGCAGCAGCAGCAGCAGCTAATTATTAATATTTTTGACAGGCAGTAACAGCAATATTTTTTATCATTTTTTTAAAAAAATAAAATAAAATAATAATAATACTAAATTCTATTCCTTTTATAATCAAAGCAATACCTCTTCATTCATTCATTCATTCATTCATCTACATGTCTTTAGTGTATAATATATACAATGACTTTATAATATCAATGCTGTAGAAAAATAATAATATGAACCTCTCCGCAGTATACTCCGGCTGTACCTTTTATTTTTTATTTTCTTATTTTCTTTATTACATGACAATGATAAAGCAACAGAGCTTATATCAACTAGAGAATACAGACCTTAAATTGCTTACGGCCTATTGTATCCAAAACCAGCCTTCGACATCATCTTTGTTGGGCTGGCTACTTAATTCCCCGCAATCTTGTCCAAATGAATTCTCAAACGCCATTTTTTATTGCTCGGCACCAAACCCATGGGCTCTCATTGCCCAGAATCAGACCGTTGTCTGGTTGATAGAGATTAAGGATCGCATCAGAATCTTTGTCTCATCCGAACCATTCCTCGATCAGTGCCCCACGACAGATCTAGCAGTAAAATATTGTGAAGATCCAGAAACTTCTCTGCAGGGACCAATGTTCATCGCTGCTGATCATCAGGCATTATATAAAGAGAGTGAGAATTTGTTGGAACAATTATTAAAGACTTTTATGGAAAATAAAAAAGAAAGTAAGAAATTCTCTTTATTTAGGTATCTATAATTAAAAAAAAATCAATAAATCAATCAATTTAATGCATGCTACTTTTATTTTAATTAATCAATCAATTAATTAAATTGGACTAGTTCTTGTGCATGGTTGCTCTGTCATCTGGAGTCCGTTATTAAGACGACTGTTCAAAATACCTTATAATGGACCATGCAAGAGGTTCGTCAACCCAGCATCAAAGTACCCTTTACCTTGCTCTCTTCGTAATGGATATTCCATTGCCAAGGCAGAAAAGAAACATGCACCATTGGTAAGTTCAATCTACAATACAATATGTCTTTCATTTTTGGAGTAAATTCAGGAAAGCTAGTGAAAAATAAATAAATAAATTAATTAATAATAATAATAATAATAATTAAATAGATCATTGAATACAACAAGATCAAATTTGAGATGCAATATGTCATCGAGGGTCTTGAGATGTCAACTGTTATAACCACTCAAGATAATACACCTGTAGCATGGGCCATGTCCCACAGAGATCGTAAGTAAAGAAACCAAATATATATAAAGGGGCTTTTTTAATCTAGCCTTTTCATTTTTTTTAATTGGTCTTTATTAGTCTAACTGCTTTCAATTGGAATTTTCTCTTTTTCTTATAAACATCTTTAGTTACGGTTGGAGCTCTGCATGTCTTGGGAAGTCACAGAAGGCAAGGATTAGCAGAGGCAGTGGTAGCTGATATATGTGGCCAACACACTGCTTTTTATCAAAAGCACAGCCCAGATCCAACAGTGGAACATTATGCACAGGCCATTGTTGAATATCCAAACTCAACAAGTGCATCGTTCTTCAAAAAGTTAGGCTGGTACACTCATGGACCTGGAATTACTTGGGTAGTAATCGGCCCCAAAGAGAAAAGTATAGAATAACAAGGATATCAAATGAAAAAGATACATTACACTTCTTTGATATAATTTAATTGTATTATTGATAGTAAAATTAATATTAATATATATATATATATATATATATATATAAGGTAGGCCGGCGTCTCCCATTGGGGACTATTTTAAAAAGAAATAAACATGCCTGCAAAGAAAGAATAAGCCGTTTGTATATGTTTAAATGTTTTATTCTTACAAAATGAATCTTTTTTTTTTAGAAAAAATATATAAAATGATCCATATAGCAATTAAAGACTTTGACTTAGAATGAAGTAAAAGTAGTAGCACCAGTATGGTTGAGTGAACTTTTATTTATTATTTCATACTCTGTGTATTGATCTTCTAGTATATAATGTTCTCAATTTAAATATTCACTACATTTTTGGACTACTGGTTAGAGGTTGACTTTTGTAAACCCTGATTTTCTTTAATAATATTCGGTCCTTATCTTTACCTACTTTTTTTTACTGTCTATTCAAATTAGGTACACAATTACCATTTTATTCAATATGGGCGAGAGTAATTAATTGACTTGATAATCAGCTTATATATAATAATAATGTGTCAGATAATTATACAGTATGTATAAGCAACGATGTGCAAGAGAAGATTTATATATTTAATCAGTATCTTTAAGTGTAAAAAAAATATTCCAATTGATCTTTCTCTTTTGGACCAATAAGAATCAGTTCCGATTATATTGTTTTTAGACCAACCACATTATTTGGTGTGGACAGACTAAGAGATCAAAATAAAAAGTTCCAGAAAAAAGGGGCAAAAATGTAAGCTGTATTATTGGATGAGAGCTCTTTAAGAAGAATAAAAAATTCTGAACATTTTTTTTTGAAAAGTTCAAAAAAAAAAGAGCAAAATTGTTGAACGTATCTGGCTGACTAGTCTTCTTCCATTACCACTTTGATTGAGAAGAAGAACATGTTTTTGATGGAAAAAATGGGCCATAAGCTACAAGGCCTAGAAAAACCTGCAATAAAATATTTTCAGATGATGGAAGAGATGGTACCACGAGTACTTGGAGCAGCCATAGCAGTAGCATTCAAGTTCAGTTTTTTTTCCGTATTTAAATGCTTCTTGACAAATTCTGTTAAAAGAAATTCGTCCGCAGTAGTAGCATTTCCAACAGCATGTATTTCCATACTCCATGATTTTTATGGCTTTGAGCATGAAAATACATGCTCAATTTAAAAACTTGGCTTTGCATTTTAATCGTTTTTCCTTTATTTTTATTTTTCTTTAAATCGAATAGTAGTATATAACAGTGCTTAGAAAAACTCCCAAAATGTATGCTCTTTACAAAGCTGATAATATTGGGAGCGTTTAATTTGTATTTTTATATATTGAAAATAAAAGAAAGATGTCTAATAAAATGATTTTAGAACAATAATAAAAATGAATTTACTAGTGAAGAAGACTACTGTATCAGATAGCAGAGTAAGTGTTGTGCTGTGGCAAATTACCCACATCTATATTTGTCGAACTTGTACGGCTTAATTTAATTTTTTGTATTTCAGCAGATTTGCTTCC
Source organism: Phycomyces blakesleeanus NRRL 1555(-) (assembly GCF_001638985.1). Classification (NCBI taxonomy): domain Eukaryota; kingdom Fungi; phylum Mucoromycota; class Mucoromycetes; order Mucorales; family Phycomycetaceae; genus Phycomyces; species Phycomyces blakesleeanus. Next base: position 746,542 of record NW_017265151.1, read on the forward strand.
TATTTTGAAATTGCTACAGAATTTATGCCAATTCGAGTTGAATTTGATTTGATTTTGCCACAACACAACACCCACTCTCAAGGTACATATATAAAGCTATAGAAAATATAATAAAATCCACAAGTCAAAAAAAAACACAAAATATAAAATTAAAACTGAGATTTTCAAACGTGTATATAGCGTATTTCATTAAAAAATATATAAATATTTCTGAAGAGTAATGAAGTAGCATTAATAATGACCTATAAGTGTGTTTATAAGTGCAGTCAAGATGACTCTAGTGAACTATTTTTAATACCCCCTGCTCAAATACTGCATTAAATCATTCTGTAAAAAATCAAATAAAACTTGTGAATATGAATTTGCAAGGAAAACATATACATAATAGAAATATGAACCGCCCTTTAATAAAGAGGATTGGGTTACTTTTATTTTATTTTATAGAATGATTTCGAGTTAAATAAAATAAAAGGCTGTGAAGTATTATGGTTCTCTTCATGCTAAGAGCTATGCTATATATATATATATTCCTAGACTTATCTTTCTTTCTGTTCCTTTCTCCCTCGTTAAACATATGTATGAATTGTGTATTATAAATAGATATTTGAAGTCATATAGACTAATATACCATCATAAATAAAAACACAGCTAGTTTCTAACATCATATATGAGTGGTAAATAGCTTCAACGCATTAGAATTATGCTTGTATGGCTTGTGTTTTATTAAATAACCTTACATTAACTTCAATCAGGATTGGTTCAATGGCGCTTCAAAGCTCAGAATAGAATAACAGCTAATAAAACATAAAAAATAAAAACGCTCTGCAAGCCAAGTACATTGTTTGAATAACATGAGTAAATTTTTTTTTAAAAAAAATAGTCACCCAATTATCAATTTTTCATAGATTCTTACATAGCAAAACATAGAAAGGTTTGAGTAGGCTTGAATTTGTACCTTGAGAAAAAAGCAGTGTTACCGCTATTTTTTCTATAGATAAATACACTTAACAGATCTGCTACTGAACATGTATCAACTATGTTCACCTCCTCTATGTCTACAACAACAAGCGCAATTGTGGATTTGGACACGCTTCTCCTCTTCCTGAGGGAGAGCGAAGCCCTACACAGAACTAATAAGAGTTTGAGTCAAGAGGTAATGGAGTTGAAGGGGTTCCTTCGCCTTGCAGCAATTTTAATCTTGTTCGAGCAGTCGACCTCATTTTCCGAGCTGCTAAAAAATCATTTCTATAATAAATTGTTATGAGAAACTCTCAAAAAGATCTTGCCATTGTGAATGTTTTTTTTTTAAAAAAAAATGCGTGTAGATAAAAGGATCAAGATAAATTATGAGCGTAACTGTTCTTAAGTTACTTGAAATTACCTTTAGGATACTTATACAAATAAGTTCACTTCATTTTTAAATGTGTATTTTACTATGTAAATATAAGTTTTAAGGGTATTATAAAGAAAAAAGGACAAGTTTTCTATTAACACAACATCTAATAGCATTGTTATTACTTGTTTAAAAAACAAATATCAATTTAACAATACGACATTTTGTAAATATATCACAAGAGTACATATTCTATAAAGTTCAGTGTACGCAATAGTAACAATTCTACTATAAAGATCATTTAACTATTGAGTGTAACTTTTGAGCGCTTAAAAATATGTCTTCTAAATGCATGATAGACATATATCCTCTATTAAAAACATATGAAGTAGCATATGGAACCATTTTTATATCCCGAAAAAAAAAACAACGACAATGGGATTTACTACTAATAAGATCTTATTACATCTTTAAATAACAATATTTTGTAAAATAGTCCAAGGAAAAAAATCATAGAGATAAATAGAAAAACATAGCCTGAACGTACAATTTTGTAATTAGATCGTATATACGCTTTATAGATTCTATTACTCTATGTGTGCTGGAATAATATCTTTTGCTTGGTTTTCAGGAGGTCAAACATAGACCCTTGTATAAACTTTTCCCTAGCCAATAAAATACTGTACCAATAAGAAACATATAAAATCCCATAAACAGATATTTAACAAACAAGTAAAAAAAGCAACCCAGCTTGGCAGACAATGTTTTAAAATCCAGAAAGCCTGTTCCTCAACTATTTCCTCACTTATTTTTTAACAAAGAAGCTAAAAGGTATACACTTAACAACCTATTTTCTTATTGCAATAAAATAAATACCTGCTATTTTATTTGAAAGAATAACAATTACATAAATTATTAAAGTCCAAGAGAAGGGACTTGAGATAAAATCTATATTTTTCAGTGGTCGTTATTTTAGCATAAAGACTGTATTATTAAAGAGATCTCTGTAGCTGCATTTTATTTTAGAATATTTATACAGTAATATAAATTATACATTGTATATGGAGCCTTGAAGTCATGTCACTATGTAGAAAGTCATAGATAAGAGCGCAGGTAATATTTTATAGTGTGTATAAATGTAAAAAGTGCTTCAATTCATATGAACTATGTCTGTATGATCAATGTTCTACTGAAACACCCTTACACTATCTTCAATTAGGATTGGTTCGATGATACTTAACAGCTCAAATATAAAATAACCTTGTATAAAATAAAAGTAAAAAACAAAAGTGCTTCAAATCTAATGCATGATTTTGATGACATAAAAATAAGGTAGTGTTCAATCATCAATCCATCATATATTCTTCCAGATCAAAGAACAGAGAGGTATAAATAGGATTAGAATTGTCTTTTGAGAAGAAATACTTTTATCGCTATTTTTATTACAAATATGCTCAATCAAACTGCTGCCAACTTTGCAAGCTTCACCACAACCACCATCGTAGCCACAGCTACACTCCATACCATGCCTTCTACCATACCTGCCATCATACCTGCCACCATACCCGCGTCCATACCTGTCCCAATACCCGTGTCCACAAGCACAAGCACAAATGTGCACATGGACACACATTCTCTCCGGGAGGAGAGGAATCGGAAGAATCGAGCTGGTAAGGCTCAAATATTGCTACATCTATGTCTATTGTTTTCTTATATCCTATTATATTCTGTGAATAGCCGTTGCCAAATCACGGGCGAAGCAGAAAGCTTTGGCCCGCTCCTTGGAGGAAAAGCTTGGGAAGCGGGAGATTGAGAACGAGGAGCTTCGGGGAACCCTTGCGGGTTTGAAGCGAGAGGCAGAGGAGTTGAAGGAGCTCCTTTGCCTCTCGACAATGTTGTGTATTTTCGAGCACGGCCTCTAATGAGCCGCCGTGCTCGAATAAGATTTGGACAATAAATCTTGTTAAAACCCCTCCAAAATAGTTTGCCATTGTCAATTGTTCTAAAACAAAAACATGTGTGTATGTCAAAGGGAGAAGGAAACACCTATAATATAGCTTTTCTTAACTTACTTAACGATTAAATAGCAATGCTTCATAAAAATAGTTGATACTTTTATCATAAAGTAGCATATTTAAATAGGCTTATTATATCCATGAACAGATGGAGTGATAAGAAAAACAGCGTTATTCTCTAAAGTCACGAATGTATAAAATGCTCTCTACACATACTCTAATTATACGTATGTAATGCAACTATTTGTATACACCATAAAGAAATAAGCTAATTTATTAGACATTTGACACAATTATTATTAATTTTCAAAAAAAAACTTCAACAAAACAATTTTTTTTATCAAAGCCAAGAAATTTAAATTCTACAATAGTCGTTCCATGCAGCTGTAAAGGCTCTTGTATGAATGGTTTTTAGTTGTATGTTGTTACTTCGTAATGTCTATAAAGAGATTCTATGAATAAATGATAGGCATTTATCCTCCATTAAAAACATATGAATTCGCATATAAATCCATTTTGACATTCCGAAGGGAAAAACCGACTATTCTACTACTAATGCTTTCTCAACACTCTCGCATATCAGAATAGTTTATATAGTTAAAGCGAAGGATAAACAGTAAGAAAAAAAATAATAGGTTTGACATGTATTCTTGTAATTCTATTGTAGTTATGATTTATAGAATCTGCTACAATATGTGTGCTGGAAGAATATCCTTTAGCTGGTTTTTAGGAAATCAGATATAAACCCTTGTATAAAACTTTCCCTAGCCAATAATACACTGTACCAATAAAAAGATTATAAAATCCCATAAACAGATATTTAACAAACAAATAAAAAAAGAGCAATCCAGCTAGACAGACAATGTTTTAAAATCCAGAAAGCCTGTTCCTTAACTATTTCCTCACTTATTTTTTAACAAAGAAGCTAAAATGTATAGACTTAACAACCTGTTTTCTTATTGCAATAAAATAAATACCTGCTATTTTATTTGAAAGAAGAACAATTACATAAATTATTAAAGTCCAAGAGGAGGGACTTGAGATAAAATCTATATTTTTCAGTGGTCGTTACTTTAGCGTGAGGACCATGGCATTAAAGGGAACCCAAAATCTTCATTTTATAGTAAAAAAAAAGACAGCAAGATCTGCATTTTTCTGCCAATGTCTTTATTACTCTATGATATTACTAAATTTTACCTTTATTCTTACTGATATTAAAATAAAAAGTGTAGTATTTTTGTAAAAGATTGTTTTATAGTTTAGCTCTTTAAGGCTGCTATTACAAATTTATTAACTTATAGCTTGGAAGAAGGCTGTTACTTTAATAATACAAATACGTATTGTATGTATACAGCTGCACACATACACACAGAAATATGTGTTTATATATGTATGGAATGAATAAAAAGCGTTATACAAAAAAATATAAAATAAGATGTTACATATTAAAAAGAAATAAGTAATAAATTCCTAGTATGTACAATATTTGCATATTTAAAAGTCTGAATTTCTTTAAAGAGTAATAAAATATATTCTCAGAGAACATATCTTTAGTACTTCCAGATGTTTCTAGTTAACTACTGCTATAAGCCCTTTTATCTAAAAAAAATACCATAAAAATACATAGAGAAAGAAATTATTTTCTTTAGATTTTATAAGATGATTGTAGGTAAAATAACTAAGAGTATGAAATCTTGTTTTCTTTCACTAAACAATGCTTTTTATTATATGTTATATATACTAATATAATTACCCACCTTTCTCTCTTTCACATTCTTTCTATATCAAAACAAAGCATACCTTGTATATGAAGCCTTAAAATCATATCACCTTATAAATTGTGATAAGGACACAGGTAATGTTTCAAAGTATATACGAATATAAAAAGTATCTCAATCTATTTGCATAATGCTTAAAAAATGTATTCTACTTAAATACCCTTACACTATCTTCAATTAGGATTGGTTCGATGATACTTAACAGTTCAAATATAAAATAACTTTGTATAAAATAAAAGTAAAAAACAAAAGTGCTTCAAATCTAATGCATGATTTTGATGACATAAAAATAAGGTAGTGTTCAATCACCAATCCATCATATATTCTTCCAGATCAAAGAAAAGAAAGGTATAAATAGGATTAAAATTGTCTTTTGAGAAAAAATACTTTTATCGCTATTTTTATTACAAATATGCTCGACCAAACTTCTGCCAACTTTGCAAGCCTCACCATAACCGCCAACACAACCACAAGCGCAAGTACAACCACAAGCACAACCGCAAGCACAACCACAAACACAGCTGTGCATATGGACATGGATCCTCTCCAAGAGGAGAGGAATCAAAAGAACCCCGCTAGTAAGTCTCGAATATTACTACATATATGTTTATTGTTTTCTCATGTCCTATTATATTTTGTCAATAGCCGTCGCAAAAACACGTGCAAAACAGAAATCTTTGGCGAAGAAGTTGTAGGAGAGCCTTGTGGGGCGAGAGAAGGAGAACGAGGGGCTCCGGAGGACCCTTGTGGGGTTGAAGCGAGAGGCGAAGGAGTTGGAGGGGCTCCTTCGCCTCTCAACAATGTTACATTTCTTCGAGCAGACCGGCTCATTCTCGGCTCTGCTCGAATTTGATTTCGATAATAAATAAACTTAAAAACTTTCAAAAACAGTCTGTCATTGTGAATACTATTCTCTTAAAAAAACACACACAAAAAAGTGTGTATGTTGAAAGGAGCAGAAGACATTTATAATCTGATTTTCTTTGATTAATTTAAGGATAACGCTGTAATTCTTCAAAGAAATAACTACTTCTTTTATAATGTTGTAACAAGTTTAAATATGTTTATTAAAATCGAAATAGGTGTAATAATATAAAAAACAGCTTTATTCTTTAAAGTCATTAAATATACAAAGAACTCTTTACACATATCCGAATTATATATGTTTCAGAACACAACTGTATATATATATTATAAAGAGATAAACTGGTTTATAATTGATATTTGATAGCATTATTATTACTTTCTAAAAAAACAAAATTACAATTTATAAACCAACTTAAGTAGTATATGCTACATGATTGGTAATTTACACAATTGTAGAAACTCTTCTATGGATATTAGTGAATTACATACTGTTAGTTTTCAATGTCTGGAAAGAGTTTCTATGAATAAATGATAGGCATTTATTCTCCATTAAAAACATATGAATTCGCAAATAGAACCATTTCTACATTCCGAAGAGAAAAACTGACTATTCTACTACTAATGCTTTCTCAACACTCTCGCATATCAGAATAGTTTATATAGTTAAAGCGAAAGATAAACAGTAAGAATAAAAATAATAGGTTTGACATGTATTTTTGTAATTCTATTGTAGATATGATTTATAGAATCTGCTACAATATGTGTGCTGGAAGAATATCCTTTAGCTGGTTTTTAGGAAATCAGATATACACCCTTGTATAAAACTTTTCCCTAGCCAATAAAATACTGTACCAATAAGAAACATATAAAATCCCATAAACAGATATTTAACAAACAAATAAAAAAAGCAACCAAGCTAGACAGACAATGTTTTAAAATCCAGAAAGCCTGTTCCTCAACTATATCCTCACTTATTTTTTAACAAAGAAGCTAAAAGGTATAGACTTAACAACCTATTTTCTTATTGCAATAAAATAAATACCTGCTATTTTATTTGAAAGAAAACGATTACATAATTAATTAAAGTCTAAGTGGAGGGACTTGAGATAAATTCTACATTTCTTAGAGGTTGTTATTTTAGCATGACGACTGTGACATTAAAGAGAGCTCTGAGGCTGCATTATTTTTCACAATATTTATAGACTGATATACAGTATACTTTGTATATGGAGCCTTGAAGTAATGTCGCTATGTAGAAAGTCATAGATAAGAGCGCAGGTAATATTTTATAATGTGTATAAATGTAAAAAGTGTTTCGATCCATATGAACTATACCTGTATGATCTATGTCCTACTGAAATACCCTTACATTAACTTCAATTAGGATCGGTTCGATGTTACTTAACAGCTCAAATATAAAATAACTTTGTATTAAATAAAAGTAAAAAAGCGCTTCACATCTAATGCATGATTTTGATGACATAAAAATAAGGTAGTGTTCAATCATCAATCCAGCATATATTCTTCCAGATCAAAGAACAGAGAGGTATAAATAGAATTAGAATTGTCTTTTTAGAAAAAATACTTTTATCGCTATTTTTATTACAAATATGCTCGACCAAACTGCTGCCAACTTTGCAAGCTTCACCACAACCGCCATCACAGCTACACTCCATGCCATGCCTTCCACTATACCTGCCATCATACCTGCCACCATACCTGTCCCAATACCCGTGTCCACAAGCACAAGCACAAATGTGCACATGGACACAGATTTTCTCCTGGAGGAGAGGAATCGAAAGAATCGCGCTGGTAAGGCTCAAATATTGCTACATTTATGTCTATTGTTTTCTCATATCCTATTATATTCTGTGAATAGCCGTTGCCAAAACACGGGCAAAACAGAAAGCTTTGGCCCGCTCCTTGGAGGAAAAGCTTGTGGGGCGAAAGAAGGAGAACGAGGAGCTCCGAAGGACCCTTGTGGGGTTAAAGCAAGAGGCGGAGGAGCTGGAGGGGCTCCTTCGCCTCTCAGAAATATTACATCTTTGCGAGCAGTCGGGATCATTTTCTCCACTGCTCGAATTTGATTTCGAGAATAAATCAATTTGAAAACCTTCAAAAAACAGTTTGCAATTTTGAATATTTTTTTCTTAAAAACAAAACAAAACAGTGCGTATGTTGAAAGGAGCAGGATGCATTTATAATCTAATTTCCTTTGACTAGCTTAGGGTTAACGCTGTAATTCTTTAAAGAAATAACTACTTCTTTTATATTACTGTAGCAAATTTAAATAGGCTTCTTCAGATTGAAATAGGTGTAGTAATATAAAAAAATAATTTATTCTTTTGATCCTTTAAATATACAAAATACTATCTACACATATTTCAATTATATGTATTTCAGAACACAACTGTATATATGTATATTATAAAGAAATATACTGGTTTTTATTGACATTTAATAGCATTATTATCACCTTCTCAAAAAACAGACTTCAATATAACAGAATTACAATTTATAAACACACCCAAGTAGTATATGCTACATGATCAGTAATTTACACAATTGTAAAAATTCTTCTATGAATATTAGTGAATTGCGTACTGTTACTTTTCAATGTATGGAAAGAATTTTTATGAATAAATGATAGGCATTTATCCTCTATTAAAAACATATGAATTCGCATATAAAACCATTTTGACATTCCGAAGAAGAAAACTGACTATTCTACTACTAATGCTTTCTTATCACTCTCCCATATCAGAATAGTTTATATAGAAGTGAAGGATAAACGGTAAGAATAAAAATAATAGGTTTGACATGTATTTTTGTAATTCTATTGTAGTTATAATTTATAGATTCTGCTACAATATGTGTGCTGGAAGAATATCCTTTAGTTGGCTTTTAGGAAATCAGATATAGACCCTTGTATAAAACTTTTCCTAGCCAATAATACACTGTACCAATAAGAGGCTTATAAAATCCCATAAACAGATATTTAACAAACAAGTAAAAAAAAGCAACCCTGCTTGGCAGACAATGTTTTAAAATTCAGAAAGCCTGTTCCTCAACTATTTCCTGACTTTTTTTTTAACAAAGACGCTAAAACGTATATACGTTATACCTTGTTTTTTGATTACAATAAAATCATTATTTACTATTTGATTTGATGGAAGAACAATTACATAGATTGTTAAAGTTCAAGAGAAGGGACTTGAGATAAAATCTATATTTTTCAGTGGTTGTTATTTTAGCATAAAGACTGTATTATTAAAGAGATCTCTGTAGCTGCATTTTATTTTAGAATATTTATACAGTAATATAAATTATACATTGTATATGGAGCCTTGAAGTCATGTCACTATGTAGAAAGTCATAGATAAGAGCGCAGGTAATATTTTATAGTGTGTATAAATGTAAAAAGTGCTTCAATTCATATGAACTATGTCTGTATGATCAATGTTCTACTGAAACACCCTTACACTATCTTCAATTAGGATAGGTTCGATGATACTTAACAGCTCAAATATAAAATAACCTTGTATAAAATAAAAGTAAAAAACAAAAGTGCTTCAAATCTAATGCATGATTTTGATGACATAAAAATAAGGTAGTGTTCAATCATCAATCCATCATATATTCTTCTAGATCAAAGAACAGAGAGGTATAAATAGGATTAGAATTGTCTTTTGAGAAAAAATACTTTTATCGCTATTTTTATTACAAATATGCTCAACCAAACTGCTGCCAACTTTGCAAGCTTCACCACAACCACCATCGTAGCCACAGCTACACTCCATACCGTGCCTTCTACCATACCTGCCATCATACCTGCCACCATACCCGCGTCCATACCTGTCCCAATACTCGTGTCCACAAGCACAAGCACAAATGTGCACATGGACACACATTCTCTCCGGGAGGAGAGGAATCGGAAGAATCGAGCTGGTAAGGCTCAAATATTGCTACATCTATGTCTATTGTTTTCTCATATCCTATTATATTCTGTGAATAGCCGTTGCCAAATCACGGGCGAAGCAGAAAGCTTTGGCCCGCTCCTTGGAGGAAAAGCTTGGGAAGCGGGAGATTGAGAACGAGGAGCTTCGGGGAACCCTTGCGGGTTTGAAGCGAGAGGCAGAGGAGTTGAAGGAGCTCCTTTGCCTCTCGACAATGTTGTGTATTTTCGAGCACGGCCTCTAATGAGCCGCCGTGCTCGAATAAGATTTGGACAATAAATCTTGTTAAAACCCCTCCAAAATAGTTTGCCATTGTCAATTGTTCTAAAACAAAAACATGTGTGTATGTCAAAGGGAGAAGGAAACACCTATAATATAGCTTTTCTTAACTTACTTAACGATTAAATAGCAATGCTTCATAAAAATAGTTGATACTTTTATCATAAAGTAGCATATTTAAATAGGCTTATTATATCCATGAACAGATGGAGTGATAAGAAAAACAGCGTTATTCTCTAAAGTCACGAATGTATAAAATGCTCTCTACACATACTCGAATTATACGTATGTAATGCAACTATTTGTATACACCATAAAGAAATAAGCTAATTTATTAGACATTTGACACAATTATTATTAATTTTCAAAAAAAAACTTCAACAAAACAATTTTTTTTATCAAAGCCAAGAAATTTAAATTCTACAATAGTCGTTCCATGCAGCTGTAAAGGCTGTTGTATGAATGGTTTTTAGTTGTATGTTGTTACTTTGTAATGTCTATAAAGAGATTCTATAAATACATTATAGGCATTTATCCTCCATTAAAAACATATGAATTCGCATATAAAACCATTTTGACATTCCGAAGGGAAAAACCGACTATTCTACTACTAATGCTTTCTCAACACTCTCGCATATCAGAATAGTTTATATAGTTAAAGCGAAGGATAAACAGTAAGAATAAAAATAATAGGTTTGACATGTATTTTTGTAATTCTATTGTAGTTATGATTTATAGAATCTGCTACAATATGTGTGCTGGAAGAATATCCTTTAGCTGGTTTTTAGGAAATCAGATATAAACCCTTGTATAAAACTTTCCCTAGCCAATAATACACTGTACCAATAAAAATATTATAAAATCCCATAAACAGATATTTAACAAACAAATAAAAAAAGAGCAACCCAGCTAGACAGACAATGTTTTAAAATCCAGAAAGCCTGTTCCTTAACTATTTCCTGACTTCTTTTTTAACAAAGAAGCTAAAATGTATACACTTAACAACCTGTTTTCTTATTGCAATAAAATAAATACCTGCTATTTTATTTGAAAGAAGAACGATTACATAAATTATTAAAGTCCAAGAGAAGGGACTTGAGATAAAATCTATATTTTTCAGTGGTTGTTATTTTAGCATAAAGACTGTATCATTAAAGAGATCTCTGTAGCTGCATTATTTTTCACAATATTTATACACTAATATAAATTATACATTGTATATGAAGCCTTGAAGTCATGTCGCTATGTAGAAAGTCATAGATAAGATCGCAGGTAATATTTTATAGTGTGTATAAATGTAAAAAGTGCTTCGATCCATATGAACTATACCTGTATGATCTGTGTTCTACTGAAATACCCTTACATTAACTTCAATTAGGATTGGTTCGATGATACTTAACAGTTCAAATATAAAATAACTTTGTATTAAATAAAAGTAAAAAAGTGCTTCAAATCTAATGCATGATTTTGATGACATAAAAATAAGGTAGTGTTCAATCATCAGTCCATCATATATTCTTCCAGATCAAAGAACCGAGAGGTGTAAATAGAGCTGAAATTATATTTTGAGCAATAAATATTTTATTTCCATTTTTAAAAGTATGCTTGACCAAACTGCTGCCATCTTAACAATATGTACAATAGTGTCCATAGGTTCGTATCTTTTCTAGAAAGAGAAGAGCAGGAAAGACTCTGTAAGTAAATAGCAAACACTCTTATTATAAGCTTTACCTTTCTCTCGCGCTCAATTTTATTTTGCTAAAAGATGCTGAAAAAATGTTTGAAAATTTTGAATCATTGGGAAATTCTCTAACAAAGATGTTTAAGGAACGCAAGGACAAAGATGTGTACCTCCAGGAGACTGTTGCAAGACCGAGACAAGAGATAAACAAAAAGTTTGAGAAGCTCCTATATCTCTTAACAATGACATGGTATTTTGAGCAATATAATTTTTTTTTTCAAAGCTGTTTAAATTCAATTTTTGAGAATAGATTGTTTTGAAAGTTACTCCCCAAAAGAGTTTACTTCCACCAATCATTTTCTTTAAATTAGTTTTTACCAGAAAAAATTAGCACGCATTTAGAGCATTAGTTTCTTTAATTTACTTTAGATTTTTTATGCTTTATATTAGATACTGTTATTTTGTAATTCTGCATCAATATTCATAATATTTATTGTGATTTGATAAATGCTTATAAACATTAAGAAAGTTCTTTTTTCTGTTTGACTATGTATATAGGAAACATAGTATATATTTAAATTCTTTAGCTTTAAAATGCATCAAAAGATAACCATCTAAATATAACAAATAAAAGATCAATAGACATTATTACTTAAGTAGCCAATAATACTATAACGATTCTTATACAAGAAGTAAATAGCTCTATATTTAAAATTTATGAAATTTTGACTGTTGCTACAATTTACTATAGCAATGAAAGCAGTGTACCGCTGTGTGTTGAGATTAAAAATGCCCAAGACGGTGAGAAGTAGATATAGAGATAGGAATAGATAGAAAGTGTACATAGTTTAGGCACAGAATACCACTCTAATAGCCTTAGCGAACGTACATCAAGACATAGAAAGTAATTTGTTTTTCTTTCTTTGCCTCCATTTTCAGCAAAAAAAATAATGATAATAATGATATATAATACATATTTTAGAATGTAAAAAAAAAGGCACGCCAAATGTATTACAGACTGGGACTATATTTCTACTTTTCTTCTTCGCTTCCTTTGCTTACATGGCTTTAATTTAAGAGTTTGTTTTATAAATCTAATCGATTACAGTTGGAATTACATTTAAAGATCTTTTGTAGACTGATACAATTTTACACAATCTCATTTATCTAAAACTTTCTTTATAAAATAAATTAATATATGCACTTCAAAACAAATAATTGGAATTCTTAATTCTATGACATTCAATTAGAATAGTACACGTGTTACTCATTTTTAAACTGTGTTTCAAGCAAAATATTAGTAGGAAAAAGTAAAAGAAAAATGAAGTATAAATTTGTTTGAAATTTAGCAGACTGTAAAAACGTTTTATTATTATTATTCCTGGATTATCAATATTCAAGGCTGTAATTCTATTGCATTATTTATGTTTAAATACCTAGATACATATATCCACACAAAACATTTTAGCTAATTATAATTAAAAAAAAAACCTTGAGCTTATAAACTGAACATAATTTTCTGGATCTCCAGTGTTTTACTTGTGTAAGCTTAATTTTTGAAAGATGAAATGGGCTGACAAGATTAGATAATTGTAAGTCTTTCAAATATCATTAAATCATAGTAACAAATAAGCTCTACTATACAAAGCCTTTTTTTTTGGACTCTTAATAGTAGTAATAGAAATCAAACAACTTATCAAGTAGCAATATATACTTTATTAATTGTGTGACTAGAAAATACTTTACAAAAATCCTATTATTTTAAGTCTTAATTTTCTTTCTATATATATATTTCTTATAAATCTAAACATGAGATTTAGACCAAATTTGTACATTTAAAAAGAAGAGTGGAACTTTTGGGATAAGAATACATATATTTTATTATATATAGTATCAAAAAGAAATGGAGATATATCTGCACATGACTTACGTTTGGACCTTCTATATTTTTAAAGCAAGTTAATGAATTACTCTTGCACAAGTAACTCACAGTGCAATTGTGTTTCCAATTGAGATGAAAAATGGGAACAAGTAAACAATCAGCTGTGGAGAGAAGCTTTTAATCTCACACATACTATATAATAGTAATTTTGTTTTCAATTGAAATGGACAATAGTAATAAGCAAAGTGACAAGAGTCTTCTTTAAACTAGCTTGATATTTAAAAGAGAGGACTCAATGCCTTTTTGAAAGGTATAAAAAAAGTAGTTCACTAACTTAAATATCTTTTCATTCGAGAAGAATCTAATCGCATTGTCTAATAATATGGAAATTTAAAGATTTTCTAATTTTCTACTTTCTTTGTTTCTTAAATCATATTAACTAAGAGAAATGTATAATAAATCATTGAAAATCGAATTGCTATTTAATTTTTTTTAAAAAGAAAGATTTTAGATACCTTCATAGTTATAAGGACTAAAAAGATTATGAGGGGTACGAGGGGTATTAGGGCTATGAGAGATACAAGGGTTGTTAGGGTTATCCAAGTGAAATAAACAGTAGAGAAGTAACTAAAGTTAGAGATAAAATGTCATATCATACAGTAATTTAATTTACACGCAAGAACTTCTGGCTATCAAGACAGCTTTAGAAATTTGAAAAGGTTTTATAAGTTTAGACAAATAGATGGTAAAATGAGTAGTGAATGCGTAAATTAATAAAAGTATAAAAAGTGCATAAGAAACTTTAGAAAGAAGTAATATCATAAATGATAGAAGATGAGTATACAATATATGAAATAAAGGAAAAAGAAACTAAACAATTCAGTGTAACTATTGCTGTTTAATTTAACCAAGGTTTTCAATTTTTGTATAGACCATTTTCATTTTTGTTTTAGTATCAAGTATTTATAAGAATAACATATTTAAATAAATTTGAGCAAACACTTTTCTCTCTTAGAATGGTATGTCTATTGCTTCTTAAACTGTCCCAATAGAGACAAGCGGCCTACCTCGTTATTTCTTAAAATACCAAGAGGATATATAATCATAGAATTATATTGACTGTATAGGTACTAATTAGGTCGTTGTGGCATAGAGAACCATATAAAATAACTTTCTTTAATAGTATGTACATAAAGTAGTACTCGACTATTACAATATTTTTATTGTGTTAACTTTTTAAATAATATGAAAAGTAAAATATTACATCAGCTTGTATTGTTTATCTAATTGTTTAATATAATTACTAGTGAATTAAAAACTGATTAATAAGAATTGCTTAAACTGGTTTTTGATTTATTTATTTTTTCAAAAAAAAAAATCCAAAAATGCTGCTTAAATTTTTGATCATTTTCTTCTTTTGATCAATTTGATTAATTTGGTCAATTTAGTCATTTTGATCTGTCTAGGCCAAGTGAATGAAAAAATATGGCGAGATTTGAGGTAACACAAACAAGATGGTTCCTTTTGTCATTTTTCTTAAAAAAAATCTTTACTTCTCTTTCTCTTTCTCTTCTATATCTAGATATGTAACTATGGGGAACGTACAAGACTATTGGAGCACAAAATGAATAGCAGCTACAACTATCGTAAAAAGAAAGAGGTTCGCTACACACTTGATTTCTTTGATTTATTATTGAATATTGTTTTGCTTCTTAATATCCGAGCATTAAACATTAGTCAAAGGTAAAATATCTAAAACTATACTTCTTACTTCTTTGTCTATCAAACCTTTTATTTCCCCCTTATTATTATCCTTATGCTTAAACGTATTCCAACGACTTTGACTTTCTTGACAAAGTTACTTTATATGCATATTTATTTATGTACATAACTTTGCTTAAGTTGTACGTCTTTACCTTTATTTTTACTTGTAATTTTATATGTATGTACTTTAATAATAAAATATGTGTTTTTTTTTATGTATGTATGTGTGTATGGATATATATGTATATGTATATAAAAATATATATATGAGATAAATAAAAAAAAGGGAAAGTACTGACAAGTTTGGGATAGCGAGCTTGTGTGTGTTGACCTTTGTTGACATGGCCCTTTGAATGCTGCGGTAGAAACAAACTCTAAAAACTAATTAGAATCCCGGTCGATTTCTTTTTGGGACGAGGGCCGCGTCAACCCAAATCCATTTTTGGAAATCCTCTATCGCAGAAACACTGTCACTCATTTTTAAGAGCCTGATTCTGTGAGTGGTTTTTTTTTTACCATTTATTTATTATTATTATTATTATTATTTTAGACTATCATTCGGGAATTCAAATGGTACAAGTACAAGAAACCTGGTTTTGTCTTAGCTGTTGATCAAAAGTTCAAATTCTACCTCTTCCTCGAGAATTTCATTATACCTTTCTTTTTCTCTTTTATATATATCTTATTCATTTTTCATATATAATATATACATATCTACATAAATCATGGACAGAACCATTGACTTTGACTGGCTCAATACCTTGCCAATTACTGACACCAATGATGAACAAACAACAACGGCATTATCATCATCTATCTTGGACTTTAGCTCACAAACCAAGATAGATACTACCCAAACAGCACTATTTTCTGGAGAGGACAGTACCGATCTTATGAATTATTTATTTCCACCCGATCAGTTCCAATTTTCACTCCAACAACAGCACCAACACCAGCACCAACACCAGCACCAACACCAGCACCAACACCAGCACCAACACCAGCACCAACACCAGCACCAACACCAGCACCAACACCAGCACCAACAACAACAGCAACAACAACAGCAACAACAGCAACACCAGCAACAACAACAAGATTTTATTTCTCTTGCTAGCAATCTGTGTGGTGCTAATGAATACTCTCAAGGAAACACAAGCCATGTATTTGCACCTGATGTTTCGATCGATGTAACCTCATCTGCTAATAGCAATGGCCTGGCCAATCCCGCCCTCCCTGTTGTGTACAACCCACCGGTCCTTTTTAAGCAACAATGGATTAACAATACACCACCTCGCCAGTTCACCCCAGAAAAGTCTGTCAGTTTTGCAGACCAAAAGTCGTCTTTACTTCCCCCCAAGAAATTCAAGGAACCCATCTTTGTGACCGAGTCCCCTCAGAACTCTTACAAGAAAAAGAAAAGATCCAAGAAATCAAAAAGATCGGCTGGGACAAACATGAATGGTGATTCTCCAAAGAACGACGATGACAATTATAATAGCAATAGTAATAATAACGGTGACGATGATGACGACGACGAAGATGACGACGACGATGATAATGATATTGCCATGGATGAGAATGATATCCGTGCGCGCACCAAGCACCTGTCTCCCAAGGAACGCAGACAATTGCGAAACAAGATATCAGCCAGAAACTTTCGTATCAGAAGAAAAGGTAAAGCTTTGTGTATATATATATATATACATATAAAGATGTTCTTTTCTTTAAAACTAATATATAACCCTAAATGATCCGATGATTATTACGATTACAATTACAATTACGATAATAGAATATATTGGGGAATTGGAAGAAAAGATTAGTCAGCAAGACTGTGTGGTGAGGGACCTCAGGGAAGAAAACCGTCGGCTGAATGAAGTAAACATGGAACTCTTTCAAGAATTACAGCAGTGGAGACAAGGCACTATGAACATTCCTTCTCTTGCCAGTCCTCCTTCGTCCTCGTCCTCTGATAGCCACTCTCCTGTACAGGCTGGTACCAATATGGCTGATCCTGGGAATATTCTTCACATTGACTTTGATGACCTTTATGACTTTGGGCCATTCAATAACATCCTCACCAACTCCACTTACCTGTCTTACACAGTCATCCCAGACTTTGATTTCTTCCGTAACATGAGTGGGAAGGGTAGCAGGCTGAATATCTGTGACGCCAATGAGACTGGAGACAACGATGATGTTGAATTGATACGTACCTACCCTCTGCTTGCACCCGCTCTTATGTCTATTGTCATGCACCACACCTTTACTCTCAACTATGCAGCCTACCTGGCCGACTCCTTTCCTTACACACAATGTACAAATACATCAGATCCATTCAATCCAAAGTCAATGGTGACTTCTCACAAAAGTGGTGGTGTATTAAGTCCTGAAGAATGGTTTTCTGCTATGGTGGCCCTTCAGGAAGGACAGTCCATCACAGAAAACAATGCCAAGGATGATGACGGCGATTGTTTTGATGACGAGACTACTTGCTGCGATTATGACGATGAGCGATGCCAAGATTACCTGTCAAAAGGTGTCCAGGCCCTGGAGGCCAAGGCGTATGTGCTCAACAAATGGCACAGTCATTATGTGATGTGGAAGATGTGTGGGTATTCTCAAGAAAAGATCATGGAAAAGTTCGCTGCCTGTGTTGAAAAGCAGGAAGAAGATGAGCGTAGAAAGCAAGAGGCCAAGAAAGATAAGGCACAAAAGAAGGCTACCAAAAGACCTTCAGCTGTAGTAACCTCAGCTCGATCTGTGATTGCCTTTTGCTCTATAGCCAGCACGCTGTTGCGCAATCCCAATAGTACACATCAGATTGGCCGGATTGTGAACCAAAACAAGCACATCAATCCAAAACCCTGTTCAAAGAAAGGAATCACATTCTCATCCAATTCTGCTGGATGTTCCACCACCACAAAAGTCTTTCGTCCCTTTGGAATTACAATCACCAAGTAATTCCTTGGTTTCCCAGCAAAGTCTGTAGTCATTTTCTTCCCCTCCTACCTGTACATAAGTCTACATAAGTCAGTCCTTTTATTCACCCATATATTTTCATGTATCCATATATCTATACATCTCTCCGCTCTTCTACCCTTCCATACCTTCCATACCTTCCTCCTATTTTATATACACTAAGCAATATTTGTTATTCGATTATCATACATCTTGTATTTGTTTTTTTCAAATATGCTTCTTCTTCTTCTTTTGTATTCATTTTGAATTAATAATATATATATATAAGCCAAATATTAACTCAAACTGTTAGATCCATGATATGTATTATGTTGTGTATGTGTGTGTGTGTGTGTGTGTGTGTGTCTATAATTTTTGAGTTATGTGCTTATTGGTACGGAGCTTATTGGATGACTAAAAATCACTGTTATCCTCACCAGTGTGACAACATAATCACACACTCAAATTATCTAGTTCAATTTTCTTTCTTTCGTTCTTTTTCTCTCTTTCTTTTTGCCTGATGCTTCCTCTTACTCTCTTACGCTTCAGAGGCAATCGACCTTATACCCTCGAATATGCCTCACGGATAGAATCTGTAGAAGATTTCATCCGAGCTGCTTCTCTTTTATTACCAGGTAACCACAAAGAGAGAGAGAGAGATGCACAAAAGACAAGAATTACCCCACACTTATATATGATTCGCGTTTGTGTCTCTTATAATCTATATGCCGGCCTAATAAACATATAAATCTATCTATACATAGGCCGATTCGAAGACGCCGAGTTGTGTTCACAGACAAGCAAGTACAATGTTTACTAGAAAAAAATCCGACTCAACCTGTATTATTCCCATATATATATATATATATATATATATATTAAAAAAAAATCGGCCTCTCCAGTCCTGTCCATTCTCAACCTCTTTTCTCTCCACCACACCAAACTACTTGTCCGGGCTGCCAGCTCTGGATTTGAACCGGACTCCAGGCACAAGCCTGACCAACCCCGACTAGCATTCAACCGCAACATTGAAGAACATTATGATACTCGCTGGGCAACCCGAACAGTAGCCATGAGTCTGAGTGTTTTGTCTTATACCGAAGTTGTAATCGAGATGCTTATCCAGCGTCGATGCTCAAGACAAAAACGGTGGAGATGGGTGTCTTGCTTAGAGGGTATCAAGTAAATTCTTTTATTTGATTTGCTTTGATTTGATTTTTTTTTGCATATTCACAAGAATATATATATATTAATATTATAGGGCTGTACTCCGGTTGTACTTGTTTTTTCGAACAAAGCATCGAATGGTGCTACACCCCACACACTTGGTCCGCAATATAGATCCTTCTACTCTTGAAGCCTCATCTACAGATAAATTCGAGCTCACTACACTCGATCCCCGTGTAGGGACTCCTTCGACCTCTAATCCCGACCTAATACATTCAAAAGATGCTGCAGTTACTAGACCACGAAGAGGATGGGCTATATTTGGAGAAATTCTTTGGACTCTGCGCCCGTTGATTTACGGTAAGAAAAAAACCGCAAATATATTTATGTTTTTTTTTTGGAGGTTATGATTTTATATTCAACTTTTCTTCTTTTATTACATTATCTATTGTTTAATTATTTATTTATTTATTTATTTATTTATTTATTTATTTAGTACTTTTGGTTATGCGAGATCAATCTAAACACACGCCAAGTAAATCCGACAAGACCGTTGGTAGTGGAGATAATGAAAAAGAACAACAAAAAGATGATTTTGATGAAGACGAAGATGAAGACGACGATATTGAACGTAGCTGGATGCCTTGGATGGTTTCTCTTGGCGTAGATCTATTGGCACGTGTGGCAACTCGTCAACAGACAATGACTCCACTAGAAAGAGATGAGAGACGCAGAAGAGATTACTTGCTACTGTACTATTTCTTGAGAAAGCCATTCTATACAGAATTTACTCAACCCATTCTGGCCTCATTTTGTGACTCAACTGAACACAGACCTATAGTATCAATTCTAGCAGGTATGAGATGAATATGATGTTTTTGGATTGGACTAGATTTAATGTGTATTTTTTTTTGTACAGCTGCTATTAATGATTACAGACCATTCTGGGAGAGACTTTACTTTTATACAGCAGGCTCATAAAATTTGTATAGATCACAAACCTGTCAAATAAAGAAAGAATATAATAATAAATGTACTGTATTTTTTTTATTGCTGTTACTATTACTGTTGTCCCATTAAAAGCAAAATCTACTAGTAGTTTTCTGAATTTACTCTTGAAGAATACTTCTTGTTGTGAATGTATAATTTATGTAAACAATAAGTAGTGATTTGATGTCATCATGGTGCTGGTGACCCAAGACATATTTGTTTTTATCTTTTCCTTATATATTTAGTCTGACAGGATATATGTATATATATATATATATATCATTGGACTTGTTTGTAGTTGAGTGCATATGTACTGTATCAATGGGCATACAGTGATATTATAAATGTAACCCTTTTTACGCACGCACACATCCCAAGGTCCATAATTGTACTAGTGTGTATGTGTGTATGTTGCAGATAATCAACGTGAATGGATTATGTATATGTATATGTATACGCCGATGAATATTAACATAAAAACAGACAGGGATATCAAGCTATCCACAATAGTTACTTTATGAATAAACCTGCAGATAACCAACTTTGATCCATTACAGATAGACTCTTTTTTTGAAGTCGTTTTTCTTTCTCTTAGTCTTACGATCAGTCAGCCAGTCCAGTCATTGCTAACTTCTGCTATTGTTCTAATGATTTTTCAAGGGAAAAAGAAGAAAAGAGAAAGAGGATATTTGAGTAGTAGTTTCTGGAACATATCATGATTATTGTTATCAGTGTCTTCATAGTGCTTTAACAATTAAATATGATGGACTTGATGAACGCATTTGTGTAGTGTGCTCTCAAATTATGTAAAATTCTTCTGTCATTCTCTCTCTCTCTCTCACACATTGTCTATATTTACATCTATATATCTATATGGCTATATGGCTATGTATATCTCTTTCTCATGAGCTAATTGTACGTCTTTTTCTTTGCCCTTTTTTTTTCTGAGAAATCTAAAGGTCATCTATTCTCTTTCTTGGGATAGCAGGCACAAGTATGTTGTTACTCTTTGATTGTTTGGCAATATAAAATCCATAAGACACAGATTGAGCCTGTTTCAATACTGTCTTCATGGCCTGTCTCGTGTTATAATCCTCTGTATGTTTTCTTAGAACCTACAAATACATACAATATGAATATAAAGCAGTAAATAAGTAATTGAAGTTATAATTATGCTTATATAAAAATATTTACCTCATCATTTGTTTTTCCAGCAAACTCATTGTAGCTAGCGTTTAATGGTGGTCCAAATGGTTCACGATTCAATGATGTTGCAGATGACGATGGTGGTCGTCTTTATAAAAAAAAAATTCAAAAATTGCTTTAAATGACTTGGACTTTTTTCGTTTTACTTTTTTTGTTTGTTTGTTTGCATATTTGTGTATTTAATAGTAACTATAAAAGGTATCTTACATGTGCTTTGGTGGTCCATTAAAAGACAATCCAAATGAGCTTTGTTGCTGTACTGGATGACGAGGTTTTTTACTACCAATATACGGATTGCGCAAAATATAAAACAAAATAATAATAATAATAATCAAATTAGTCATTCATCCAGTATACATATGTATATATGCATATATGCAAGTACAAGTATATCATAAAAATTATACATTTTGTCTGTGTATATTATTATTGTTATTACTTTAATAAGTTTGGTGGGAGCTGATTACTAAATGCATGCTGTAAATTGTCGTGTTGACGAACGGAATTTGAGGTTCGTTTCATTTTTATTGCTCTTTTTATTGCTGTTATTGAAGGTGCTTGTTCTTCTGTTGTTGATGTTAATGATGTTAATGCTGTTTAACAATACAAAAAAAAATAGAGAAAAAGAGAGAGAGAGAGATACACTACTGAGTTTCACTTGCATTTTATTTTTCATTTTTTATTTTTTCTTAGAATATATGTATAAACACGATTTGACTATATATATATATATATGTATGTATATTTTTGAAACGTTTGAAAACTAATAAATATATATCATTATCATAATAAGTATTACTAAAATAATAGTGATAATAATAATAGTAATAGTTAAAAGAAAAAGAAAAAGGCAGTGTAATTAATTGAAACAATCAAGTGGCTATCATTGAAGAAGCAAAAAGCAGCTTTGGTCGCAACTCCGAGTTCAAGCTTTGCTTTGGATCTTATCAATAATTGTGGGATTCAATTGAGCTGAACTAAACTGAATTGGTTCCTTTTCTCCATAATGAAAACGATTTGAATATACATAGGTGTGTGTGTGTGTGTGTGTGTGTGCTTGTTTGTTAATGTAAAGGACAAAGCATTTGCCCAAAAGTAATCTAAAATTGAACTGCTTCAGTTTTATCCATTCAATTTTTGTGTTCATGTATACAAATCTGTGTGTGTGTGTGTAAATGAGAAAGAAACTGCTGTTCATGTTGCGGCCCGGACTATGTGACTTGTATTCCGGACAGTCCCGAACAATGGAGCGAGAGAGAGAGCGTGCGTGTGTGTCGGGTGGATTAGAAGATGCAGGAGACGTGGCAAGATAAGCTCTTTCTCTAACTCCATCATGGTGAGTGTGCATCCATAGATTTAACGTGAATTCGTTGTAGATATGCGTGTATATCTGTGTATCTGTGTATCTTCCGTCTCTACATATCTCTATATCTCACTCTCCCTGTGCGTGTGAGTGTATGGATATATGTTTTCTACTTCTTTGGATGGATATCAAACCAAAAAAGAAATGTTGATGGATGAAATTAAAGCGGCAACTGACAAAGAAAGAGAAGCCGGACCAAAAAATCAAGAGGGAAAAAAGACGATTTAACGAAGTTGGACAAAAACTGAAGAGTATGAAAGCACTAGTAGTATAAGAAGTAGTATGAATAGTGGTAGTGGTAGTTGGGAGTGGTAGCTTACTACAAACACACGTACACGTTAAAAGAAAAGAAAAAGAACAGCAACAAATCTTTTTATCCGTTAAGTAACATTTCAACCCATCTACAATGAACTCCTGAAAGATTAAAAGTAATGTCTTTACAAAGTACATCTGGCAACAAAATACAGTCAACATCATTGGAACAACAATCGAAACGAGACGTATCGATTATCCAACCTGAACCTATTTTATTGTGTATTCGTATACACTGATAGAACACACGCATACTCACCGTACATATTATACGCCCTCCGTATCTGACGCATACATTATACACATACTACGCAAATCCGCAAAGACGCAAAGATACAGATACACATCATATACACGCATATCAACATACACGACTCTTATTTTAAAAAATAAAATAAAGAAAAAGGACAAAAGGACAAAATACTTAATTATGCTTTTTTCTTATGTTTATGTTTTACTTCTTTTTCAACAACAACAACAAATTTTAAAAAAAAATTAAAAAAAAGGCTAAGAAGGACGTTGCTGCCAAACCCTCATCCTCCTCCGGAGGCAAGAAGGCTAAGAAGAAGTGGTCTGCTAAGAAGGTCAAGGACAAGTCCAACAACTTGGTTGTTCTCGACAAGCCCACCCACGAGCGTTTGTTCAAGGAGGTCCCTACCTACAAGCTCATTTCCCAGTCCGTCCTCGTCGATCGTCTCAGACTCAACGGTTCCTTGGCCCGTATTGCCATCCGTGAGCTCGAGGCCCAGGGTTTGATCAAGCCCTTGTCCCGCCACCACGCCCAGGTTATCTACACCCGTGCTACTGGTGACGAGAAGAAGCCCGAGGTCCAGGCCGAGGCTGCTTCTGATGAAGAGTAAAGATATATATTTATTCATTTATTATTATTATATCTTCATTATAATTCAATAACAAAAAAAAACAAAAAACAAAAACATGATTGTTATTATTATTGTGTTATGAACTTTGGTTATTAGTACATAACATAGTGGGCATGGTAAAGGAATGAAATGAAAGGATTATTGAGATCAAAAACAAGGTTGAATTAAATGAGAGAGAGAGATATATAGAGTGATGGTTGTTTGTATTGTATGGAAGAGGCATGATGTTTTTGTTTTTGTTTCAATTTTAAAGAATAATAATAAAAAATATCAAATATTCAGTTTCGTTTCATTTTCATTTTTTTTTATTAATATTATAATATTATAATATTATATTTAAATTTAAATAATGTTTGTGCAGATTGGATTAGCATTCAGAGCTAGACAAACAATTAATGAAAATTATCTGTAGACTCTGAGCGACTGCTTTCCAAAGCACCAGCCAGCCACAAAGGACTGGAAACTGTTTGATTAATCGTGGGGATGAGTAGCGCAACAAGGCCTATTGTGTAAGTCATGCACAAGCTACGACTCTGCTCATGCCCGTAAGTTATTAAGGGAAAAAAAAGGTGGTCAAATTTTCAGCGTCTTTTTAACTCTTTTTTTTTTGTATGTTTCGGAGTACAAAACGTGACTGCGCTATATTTAGCCAATGGTTGATGATATTTACACAAAAAAGAAAAAAAAAGATGACTGCTTTTGATCTCCGGCTTTTGTATTCGTTCAACTCAATTTAAAAGAAAAAAAAAAAAAAAAAAAAGAGCAGGGTGAGCTGATATATTATATATATATATATAATTTTTTTTGGTAAGAGGGACGAGGAATGGCATATGTAAAGAGCGTGGTTTTATTTTGGCTGTTATCTTTTTATTATTATTCTTTTGATATTTTGGCTATTTATATTTGTGCTGTGTAAAATTCAAAGAAATGGATTTGATTTGTACATTTGTTAGCAATTGAGCTACCTACAGTAATGCCATAGGGGGGATGGAAAGAGGGAGGGAGAGGTAGGAGTTGAAATTGACAAATATAAACAAGAACAAGAACAAGAGTCTTGTGTATGTATGTATATATGATTTGAACTGCATAAACCAGATAAACCAAACAAGTACAAGAAATTTATATAAAGAATCAATAGATCAATAGATCAATAGATAAATATATTTTATTATAAGAATTAATTTGGAAATATACATATAATTCTCTATCTATTTTGTCTTGTTTAGTCTGTTTGGTTACCTTTTGAAATTGGGTTGAAAATTGAATTCAAATGCTCAATATTAATATTGATAATGATGATGATGATTTTGTATTGAAACATGAGATTAGTCCCACAAGGCATACACAAATATTACTTGACAGAAAATAACAATAACAATAACAGTTTGTGCAGATTGTCTAAACTTTTTTTATACAAATTTATGATGATTAATTTTGAATTTTGAATTTTTTTGATTAGGTTCCCCCTTGTTTTTTCTTCTTCTTCTTTATGCTTTCCATTAAATTTTGAGGCATTTCTTTCCTTCTTTCCTTCTATTTATGTTGATATACATTAGCTCAATATACTTACATATTTATATAGAGCTCATTGATGACCATTTCTTTATATATCTTTTTCTTAAAATAATAAATACCTCACTACATGACTATAGGGGAAAAATAAAACTATATTTTATTTGTACCTTCTTTAAAGAAACATTTTGTAGGTGTATTATACTCACACAAACGTATATATATATATATATATATATATATTTGTGATACTGTGATGCCAAGGAAATGTTCCCCGAAAAATAAAGATAAGGCATCAGGAAAACGGTTGAAATGACCGTATTCCGGAAACGCAAAAACAAGGGTTATACATGAGCAACTAAAAAATAATAATAATAATAATAATATATACAAATATATAAAGGATGCGTTGTGTATATGTGACACCTATCCCTCCCTCCCTCCTCCTTTTATAGGAACACCCTATACCTATTACACACACAGATATATAATTATAATTATAAGACATCCGAGTCTTGCCCTTTTCTTCTTCTTCTTCTACATTTTTATATCTTCTTTTTCTCTCTTTTTTTTTTATCTTTCCATATGAAATGTCTATACGATCGAAATCTAATAAACAATCGGACGAAGAAAGTAGCCTTGGAATCGATCACCCAAACTACGGCTCTGTTCAACGCCCAGCCTCCCATCTATCATCATCCAGTACGGCCTCTAGCGACGAAAGTGGCTCTCTGAAAGCCAATAGTGATGCCGACGAACCCAGCAGGGCCACGCGAAGAAAGAAATTTCGAATTCAACAACGACACTCTCCACACCAAATAAGTCGCCTCTCGAGTGTCATTCCAGGAAGTAACTCTAATGAGGCATCGACTTCAGATCTTGTCTTGCCAGCATTAGATCCAAAGTAAAGAAAACTAAAACTAAAATCAATTAGTCATCTGTCTTACTTTTTTTTTTAAAAAAAAATAGCCTTTACGTATGTATATCTTATTTAATCTTCTTTTGTTTTTTGTTTTTAAATAATAATAATAATAATTTTAGAGCTCAAGAAGTGATTGAGGCTGTAACTCTTTCAGGACCTCTCGAACAGTTATTCATGAGACGCTCGAATATCAATCTTAGTACCGTTAGACAAAAGTATCGAAAGAGTAGAAAACTAGTTCGGTAAATATAACTTCTTTTTATATATATTAGAATGTGTAAATCGATTATTTTCCTTTTATATCATTATCATTAATTTAATTATATATATATATATATATATTTTGTTTAGTGATGAAAAGACTGAAGTATTGAGTATTATTCAGAATATTCAACTCTGTATCAAACAGTGTTTCAACTACAATACCTACATATCAGCCATAAAAGACTTTCTATTGGCGAACCAGACAATTGTTCTATTTGTATGTAACTTTAATAGATACATATATTATATATATATATATATATTTTATATTTATAATAATTTAATTAATTAATTAATTATATGTATAGGTCTGGCTAGATTTAATGGTGGATCTAATGTTCTGTATGGCATATCTTGTCGAGATGAAGCAAGAATCAGATATCAGTCTGGATCCTTACTGGCTCTACAAATGGAGATCCTATGATTTATGGTACAAATATATATATATAAAGAAGAAAAAGAAGAAGAAGCTTAATATCTTGTTTGGGAAAAAACCTTGGTCCTTGCTTTCTCTGATGCCCTTTTTATTGTTATTAATTATTGCACATGTTTATAGGTTCTTTTGTCAGATTCTTACTATGTGGAACATGTGTTCATTTGGAATACGCAAGTCACCTTCTTTTTCTTTCCTTCTTACCTAGTCCTTATCATTTGAGACTTTAATTTTTATTTATATAGATGTTTATACTAACTTTTGTTATTTTTTTATTTTTTTAAAAAAAAACCATGGCAACAACAATAATTAGGCTTCTTTATGACCGGCCACCCACTGTCTGTCTTTTTCAGTTTCCGTGCCTGTATTGAAGCAACGACTACCCTTCCATTTCTTGTCTCGAATTTTATTGAATATGGTCAATTCCTATATGGTCAGTCTATTAAGATAATATATTTATTAAATTATTTAAATATTTACATATAAATGATTTTTTTTTAGTTCCTTATTTCCTCAGAAGTTGGGTACTACTATTACGGATCAAAAGTGCCATGAAAATCCGAACCAATTTACAAATGACAGGTAAGAAAATAAAATAACACATATATACTTTATATGTCCATATATCCCTCAATGATAAGCACATGATCAAATAAAAAAAAGTATATAAAAAAAAACTCACGCTCAGCCCTTTTTTTTTTATATCATTATATGAATTTTTCCTTTGATCAATAGACAAACCCGTAGACCCCCTCAATACAAAACTTATACATTTGATTGGTACCCTGATTGTGCTCCTGTACAACGGCATGTCTGCCTTTCAGTACTGTGAAGTGACATTTGGATCTAATAACTACACAATTCTTGAATCATTGTAAGAACGACCAAAATAAGAAAAAGAAAGAAAACACCAGCTAGTAATATATGTACATAGTATTTTGGGTTAAACAAAAAAAAATGAATATTAATTTTATTATTATAGATACGTCGTCATGGTGACTTTGTCTACAGTTGGTTATGGCGGTATGTGTGTGCCTTTTACCTTTTTTTTAAAAAAAATATATTTGAAGCACAAATAGTGTCTTGAGTAGTACAATCGGTTTAACAATAACATTTTCTCTCTTTTTTTTTTAATAAAAAAAACATTACACCCACTAACACAAATAACTCACACCAAACACGTATTATAGACATCACACCAAACACTCAGGCCAGTCGTATTATTATGATGGCCCTCATTGTTATCTCACTCGCAGTTCTTCCGAGCCTTATTACCGGAGTGCTAGACACACTTCGCAAACAGAGTGGTAAGAAAAGATATTCTATTATATTATATTATCAATATCAATATTAATATTAATTTTGTTTTCTATATATATATATAAACAAAGACGGGGGAGGACATGTAGGAAGAGGTGCTATTCCATTTATTCTAATTGTTGGATCATTTACTACTGAACAAGCCATCGCAATTCTTGATGGATTTCTCAATGTGGTAAGAAATAAAGATAAAGATAAAAGCAAAAAAAATATATTTATATTTTATCTGTTTATTAGGAAAATGCAGAATCCCATCTTAGTGTCATCTTTTTGGATAATAATCCGCCCACTGAAGAACTCAAGCTTATGGAAAGAAATTCCATGTGGGGTCATCGTGTTCAATTCTTACATGGATCTGTCTTGGTATTGTAATCGGGCAATGTATACTAGACCAAAAGAATAATGCTACTACCAGTAGTAGTAGTAGTAGTACTTGATCACTAACCTTTCCTTTCTTTCTTTATTATATATAGAGTGACGATACTTTGAAACGAGTAGTAAGTACTTACTACTAACATCATTAGCTCTTTAATAATTTTCCCTACTTAATTAATCGTTTATTTATTGTAGCAAGCCCGCTATGCAAAGGCTATTTTCACTGTGTCTGGTACAAAAAAAAACAAATAAATTCTAAATGGAGGTTTAGCCGATCTTTACTTATTTTTTATATATATTATAGATCAACATGCTGCTGATCCGGGAAAGGAGGACGAAAGGAATACAGTGCGACTTTGGTCTATATTTTGCTACACCGTGAGCAACAACGTACCAATCTATACCTACAATCTTTCGCCCAGTACCGCAGTATACCAAAAAGTAGCCAAAGAGGTCATTTGTGTTCGCGAATTTAAGCAGTACTTGCTGGCTATGAACTGCCGTTGTCGTGGCGCATCTACCCTCATGACCAACCTACTTCATCAAAGAGAGCCTATGAATGTTTACGATGAACCATGGCAGGCTCAGTTTGGTAAGAACAAATATATACATATACACAAACAAAAGGCTATCATGATTATGATCATGATTATAATTATGACTGTTATCAATATCTCTTATCAACTGTACTTTTTCTGCTCAACTAAAAGATGATGGTTCGTGTAATGAGATTTATATGGAGCGTCCGATTGATTGCTTCATTGGCCGTAACTTTGGACATGTTTCTTGGGTAAGAAAAATAAATAGACAGATAAATATTATAATCTTATGATACTTATATACTTACTATTGATATCAATTGTCTCTCGCTTTTCTTCTGCATGTATAAAGCTATTGTTCAAAGAGTGTCAAATTATCCTGTTTGCCATCAAGACACGCGTTGAAGAAACCGATGACTGTGAAATTCTTTTGAATCCCTGTAACAACTATATAATCAAGCACGATGATATTTGTGTTTATATAGCCGAAAGTCCCAAAGAAGTAGCCGACATTAAATATCTTGCAAGTACATCTAATATGAAGATTATATATATATGTAAAAAGGGCAATAACTAATTATTATTATTTTGAAACATCAATAGCGCCCTGATTATGTTGCAAAGGTTATTGATTCCTTAAAGTTTAACCGAAATCGATACAAAAATGAATATGTTCCAAATGCCGACATGCAATTGCCTAATGATACCATCAAGGAAAAGGTAACCAATTCAACAAATAAGTACCACAGGTCCATTATCTAACCCCCACCTACCACCACCACCACCACCACCACCAAAACCAAAACCAAAACCAAAATCAGCAGCAACAGCAAAAGCAACAACCACCACCACCACCACCATCATCATCATTAGGAATAGCTTCTGGAGCTGTTGGAGGGTTTCAATTCCAATTGAAATTACCCAAACTTCCAGCCCGTCCTTCAATGGCCCAAAGATCAACTCCGTCTTATGATTCGTTTAGCTCATATCAATGGACAGGCGGGTCTACGCAGCAAAACTATCGTATTCTCAAACTTCCGCCAGACAGACACGCCATGATCACCGGACGACGAGCCATGATTGCTCGACTGGGTCACACATCCTCTAGCCCTACCGAAGACACGTCTTTACCCCAGTGTTATTTATTAGACGAGTCACCAAAACTGTCGGATGTAATGATCACAGACACAAACACCATCAGTGGTCATGTCTTGGTTTGTCTTCACCGCGAGGTCATCAATATCTTTAAATTTGTTTACAACATGAGGTATATAATATAATATTATACAACCCAAGGATTGGTCTTGGAAGTTATACTTATTATTTTATTGTATAGATCTCCAACTATAAAGCCAGAAGATTTGCAGGATATCGTTTTGCTTTGTCAGAAACAACCAAAAGCCAAGACATTTGACTTGATCAGTATGTTTCCCCGTGTATTCTTTATGGTGGTAAGTCAAACTTGAAAGCTTTATTATTTTCTTTCTTTTTGTATTTTACATTAATTTAAATATTATAAATTTTAAATAACTAATGACAATATTCTTTATCTTATCTTATTTTATATTTTGCTTCTTTAAAAAAAATTAATCTAGGGAAATTGCAGACATCCTGATGATCTTTTACGGGCTGGTGTCAAGAGAGCAAAACAAGTCGTTGTAATGAGGTGAGTAATAAAGAAAAAGAAAAGATAGAAAACTTGCAAAGAAATATTAATATTAATATTAATGTTTAATGTTTAATTTCTTAGTGAAAAAGAATGTCTTGATCAATACGAAAGAAATTCTGATAGTCCTGCAGTGTAAGCTTGTCTGTTTTAAATATGTGCTTATTTACTTATTTACTCTATTGATATTAGAATGACAAGCCATATTCTTGACCTCTTGTTGCAAGAAAGACCCAAAGACTCTTACACAATTGTGAATTTGGGTATGTAATATATGTATTTGATGTAAATGCACTTTGACTAATAATCACAATTTCATAGTCGAGAAATCAAATATCAAATATATGCATCTCCTCCAAGGAAAAGACGTGGCCGAAGAAATCGATGTGTTCTATACCCCAGCCTACGCAGCCGGTGATGTTGTGGCTGATAGTCTGATCAGCAATGTTCTTCTGAGCCAGACATACTATAAGCCCGACATTGTGTCTGTGTTGAAGAGTCTGTGTGGTATGCCTTGTCCAACCTATGATCCATCCCCAGGCCAGATATCCAATGATAGTACTACTACTGGTGGTGGTCCAGACGTCACTTCTTCTTCTTCTCTATCTTCTTCGTCGTCTTCAGATAGAATGAAGTCTCAGTTTTTGTCAAGTATTCTTCTTCCCCAGGTGTTTGTTGGCAAATCATTTGCCTGTCTGTTCGAGACCCTTTTGCTCGACTATGATGTATTGCCAATCGGCCTGTTGCGCGCCACAGACGAAATCTTTGGCAACGAATTGCCGTTTGTCTACGCAAATCCTGTTCCATCTCTGATTCTAAAAGAAACAGACATGGTGTATATTTTAGCCTCACCCGGATGGTCTTTTGACTAGATCCAGAAAAAGAAGAAAGCAACGAAAGAAATTAAGGAAGAGATTTTATTTAGGATGGATTTAACGTTCTTCTCTTCTTCCTTTCTTCCTTTCTTGTTATTCTTTACTATTTGATTATATTTATTTTTTTGGTTTGTTGCTTTGCTCATCTTCTTCTCTCTTTTATTCTGGTATTATAATTATTTGCTTTTATTCCTTTTGCTTGTTTGTTTGATAGACGATATACCCTCCCTCATATTCACTTTACCTTTTTTCCCTTTTTTCCCTTTTTTCCTCTTCTTCTTTTTGATTCTTTAGATTTACATTTCAAATGAAAATTTTCAAAAGAGTCAAGAAAAAAAAATTCAAATTTATTTTGAAAATAATAATAATAAAACCCTCCCATTGATTTTACTATTGTTATTGTTATTCTTTAAGCACAATACAATATATTGCCTTGGATCAATATATGTATGTATGTATTGAATATAAAAATCTCAATTGAATACACTATTCAAGTCAAAGAAACCTTTTTCTTGTTGTTTATTCAAAAGTAACAATAATAATAATAATTCATGATAAAAGGGTAGTTCGGCTAAACTAGATATGTAAATGAGAGAGAGAGAGAGAAAAGCTGAAAAACAACGGTAAAGATAATGATAAAAAAATTTAAAGAGCATCTTTAGTCTATAAAATATAATATAATATATATATATAAGAGAGAGAGGGAAATATACGATTGAACACAAAGAATAATAAATAACAAATAACAATAATCTTACACTTAGCTGCTGCTGTTCTTTTTTTTTTTAGCTTTGTGTGTGAAGTTCCATATTGATGGCTCCCAAAACCATTTTGGCAAGACTCTCGTCAACTGATTCCCATCTAATCACAATATTGACAGGATCAACGCTCACACTGACCGTCCGGGCAATGATTTTTTCGGGTGTCCGCTCGACAAGGACAGCCGACTCAAGTACATGCGTGATCTTGGACTCCAGTCTCTTGAGCATCTCACCAGGTCCAGAACTATTCGCACAGCCCCATTTCTTTTCTACATGGAACCACAGTTCATGCTGAGATTGTTTTGTTGTCTCGTGTTTGGGATCAATGATTTCAATCTGAAGCGGTTCGTTTTTGTCTGTGCCCTGAGTAACCCGAGCAAGTCCGTGGAATGGAATGTTTTGTCGAGGTTGTGGTGGTGATATAGTCGCTGACGACGATGGCGATGATAATGATAGCTGTGATGATGGTAATGCTTGGTTTGTAATAAAAGAAGAAGAAAAAGAAGAAGAAGAAGATGATGATAATGATGAAGACGTTTGTGCTAAAAGCGTCTTGAGATATGCAGAACTAATCTTGGCAGACATGGTGTGACTGGTGGGAATACTGATTGTCACACCGTTTGGCGGGTTGTAGCATTCGATTCCAAACTCATTAACAATCTTGCTCTTCAGAAACTCCATTGCCTGACGTTCGCCGTGAACAAGGACCACATTACGTGGCTCGCAGTGGCGAATCAATTGCATGATTCCTTTGGCGTCTGCATGAGCACTGAACGAGAGGTTCCTGACCTGAAGGTTGACTTCGACTTTGGTGAACCGATCGATTTCGATGAGCTTTCGACCCTGGAGCACTTGATGGCCAATGGTACCTGCAACACAGAAGCCTGGCAAGACAACCATGTTGATCGGATCTGGTGCCCACTTCTTAAAGACCTCAAGAGACGTGCCTTGATGCAGCATGCCTGGTGTTGCAAACAAAACCATCGCGCCCTTGTTGGACACAAACTGCCGATCCCATGGCTCGATGTGCTTGAATTCAAACATGTTACGCTCCACAAATGTACTCTTGATCTTCTGGTTTGTCCAGTTGATAAACAGTTTGTAATACTGGGTTGCTCGTTCGGTGAGACCTGCAGAAAAGTATATCGGCACCTTGAGACCCATGCGCTCCCAGTAGGCATCGATCAGGATGCACAGTTCCTGAGCACGTCCGAGCGCAAACACTGGAATCAGCACCTTGCCACCCTTGAGCACACACGCATGAACTTTCTTCAGAAAGTCTCTCTCACGAGATCGCTTCGAGTCACGGATTGTGGTGCCATAAGTACTCTCGGTAATTAATACGTCCGGCCTGACTTTGTCAATCCAAGCCGAGCCAAGATGTCGATCGGGTGTCATGTTGTAGTCCCCCGTATAGACCACCGACTCTTCGCCAACCCGGACATAAAACATGGCCGCACCCAGCACATGGCCAGCATAGTATGCCTTGATCTCTATATCGGCATCAACCTGAATGGTCTGGTGTAGACTGATGGGTGTCACCTTTTTCATGCATTGTTTGATCATGTCTGAAGTAAAAAAATTGGTTTCGCCCTTTTTCTCTACTGCGATCTTGCGGTAATCTTCGAGCAGGATAGGACAGATGGCTTTTGTAGGGTGTGTCATATAAATCGGGCCATCGTAACCACACATTTCTGTAAAATGAGGCAAGGCACCGCAGTGGTCAAGGTGAAAATGACTAATGATCACTGCATCCAACACTTCTGTAAATTCGGCTGTTTTTGAGATGTAACTGAAATCAGGAAATCTTCTCTCGTCATTGAAACCCATGTGCATTCCTGTCTTTTTTGTGTATATAAGTGTATGTTCTTATATATATATATATATATATATATATATATATGCATTGTTGCGCCTATGTATATGTGTATGTACGCGTATTTTTTTGTTTTTTGTTTTTTGAAAGGTCATTGAGGGATCTTATTACCGCAATCAAACATGATATTCTTCCCACCAATCGTAACTACTATACAGCTTCTGCCGACATCCTGACCTATTATTGATATTTCGTTTATAAATGTATATTTTTGTGTATTTTTTTTTCAACTAGATCAGATGAGTGTATATGTTACCTGCACCCAATGGAACTAATCGAATCGTCATTAGGACAAGATTATATATATATATATATTATTGCTGTTACTGTTACTGTTACTGTTACTGTTATCGTTCTTTGTTGCCCTGTTTTTATTTATTTTACTTTATTCAACTTTACAAACTATAAGTTAAAAAATAAGTAAGAGGGAGGAAGGTTAGTCCAACACCTTTAATAATATTTTGTAATATAGAAGCAACGCTTTAATTCTTCTTTATCGCGTTCCTGTGACTGTTGCACCCATTTCTCTATTCACAACTCCTGTATTCAATTCATGAACAAAATCAAAGGCTTCTTTCTTCTCATTTATATATATGTATATGCATTGAGATAATGTGAGATAGAGAAATGTCATATTAGACCAATGTCAATAGATAAGGAAACGATATACAAATATGCGTAATATTTATTTTGAAACATGGTGTCTCTTATTGTTTGCGCGTAAAGACTTATCTAAAGTTCTCTATTGACAGCTGAAACAAATGGAAGCTTTTCTTTCTTTAGATATACATACAAATAGAATTACAGCTTTAAAATCTGATGATTTTTTTTTCAAATAATAATAATAATAAAGATTGACAGATGTTGTGTGCTACTAAACAAGACAAAAAGAATGACTTTTACATTAAACTCTCTTTTATAGATATTTAGTAGATACCTTGCTTAAGAAAGAACCAAAAACCAAAAACCTTGTAATGTGCAACGCATTAAATGTCTTTCGGTATTTTGTACCCGATCATAATACCTCTGGTTCTATTCGGGACAAGCGGGTGGAACTTCCGAACAAGCGTAGTAATTCAAGGCCTTGTATATATATATATATATATTTACACACACATATTAATGAATAGATTAAAATAAAATTAAATAGGAAATAAAGAATAGTATATTGAAAATATGGTAACAATGCGCGTAATATGTCAATATTGGTATTATTATTTATTTTTTTTCATTATTATATTTTCATTTTTTTTTGGTACCTAGATGGGGGCTGTGTACTTCTTTAAGCTGAATATATATAAAGAAGCCAAAGAAAACTTGTCTAATATTTTTTTTGTAAGGAGATTTTTTTTTTTCCTTCTTTTCTTGAATATATGAAACACTAATTTTCTTTGTTCTTCATTTCATTTGAGATTCTTTCTTTCTTTTATTTATTTATCTATTATTATTTTTGGTTGGGTTGATTTCTTGCTTGTTTGCGTGCTTGCGGACACCAACCTTGGTTGAAGAACGTGCAACCACCAAAAGCTACAAAAGTGCTTTCTAAACGGATATCGGAAACAAGAGTGATACAAGTCATTATAATTATCACACCCAAGATTTTTCTTGTAAACCTTAACATTGTTTTCGGAATAGCGTACTATTCTATAGACAGTAATTTTTCTTGAGGGTTTACCTTCCTGATATAGAACACATAGCAACCGTGAGGACCCCCCACTCCCCACCCCCCATTCTGAAAAATGTGCAAAAAAGATTCCTTATTTGTAGAATCTGTATTACGTAAAATCTGGTCTGAAAACTTTGAAATTTTTATTTTTGAGAAATACATGGGAAACAAAAAAGCGCAAAAAAATGC
Organism: Phycomyces blakesleeanus NRRL 1555(-); assembly: GCF_001638985.1. Taxonomy (NCBI): domain Eukaryota; kingdom Fungi; phylum Mucoromycota; class Mucoromycetes; order Mucorales; family Phycomycetaceae; genus Phycomyces; species Phycomyces blakesleeanus. The sequence continues at coordinate 783,378 of NW_017265151.1, forward strand.
AGCAGTATAATGGGAGCAAAAATACCCTTGCAATAATAAATAATAATGTAAACATTGTAAAAAAAAACTATGTAATAATAGGCCAAAAAGTGTAGTAGTAGCGGCAGTATACTGTGGTGGGAACAGAGGAAGTAAAGAAACAACAGCAGATGGAGAATATAAAAAAAATATTGAAATAAAGACAAAGATTAGTATTCATGATAAAGCATGACGTGTTCAATCATTGAAAGTTACCTCTTGAAAGTAGTAGATTATATTCCACTATGACTTACCTAAAACAAAAGGAAGAAAAGAGTCAATAATATAATAAAACTCAAACTATCAAGATAAAGACATTTACCTTTGCTACAGAACATGATGGAGTTCCTCAAAATGACTGTAATCTAGAAAAAAAAGTATTTGTAAAGTCTTTATAAACTTATAAATGTAGTCTGTTGAGAGAAATACCTTGTATCAAAGCAAAATGGCTTCTAAAAACAAAGTAAGTGCATATTATATTTACTAGTACTCACTTGAACTAAAAATGAATAGAAAGAAAAAGGGAATAAAAGGAAAATGGTAGCCCTTCACTAAAAAATGCCGAGTGCGTGGCGTCTGTTGTTATTTTTTTTTGGCGACTTAGCAATTTTTTTCTTGGTTTTTTACTTAGCATTTTTTTTTACAACACAACAAATTTTAAAATGTTCGCATAATCACGGTCTTCGCAAGTACTTTTTTGTATGTATAGGTCAGCTACGGTACAAATTACTGGGCACTTGGCATTACAATAAATATGAGAGGAAAAAAAAACATAAAATAAAGGAATAGGAAGCTATTTCCAAGAAACGTTTTATCACAACAAGTTCCTTGGCTGCTAGCATTTGCAAGTACGAAAGTCTTTGGTCAATTCTGGATATCCTTAGCGAATAAAATCTCTCACTTTTATTTTTTGCATTTGCTTTGTCGCAAAATATCTTTTTTTTCTTTCTCTGTCACAAAACTTCTTCTTTTTCTTTTTTTCTGTCGAAAAAGCGTTTTCTTTCTTTTTCTCAGTCGCAAAAACAATATTTTTGCGCAAAATCCACCCAAAACAGTCTAGGATAATTTTTTCTTCTGCTTTTCTTATTTTTATTTATTTATTTACAAGTAATTAGCCAATTGAAATACATATTTTCATTTGTGCAATCGTCTGAAATTCAAAACCTCTACATATTTTTTTATTTTTGAACTTGAACCTTATTATAGCCAATTAGCGCTCTTTATTTGAAATTTGGGAAAAAAATTACCATAAACAGGTCAAAAGTCTTTGGGTGTGATTGCAATTATTCTACCTTTAAATTTATTATTATTATTACTTCTTACTTGACTATTAATGCACAACCTTATTAAGCTTATTGTCAATCTGAATACCAAAATAAAAGAAATAAATGAAGAAACAGTCAGTTACTTGTTTTATTGTCAGTATTTCATGATTAAATACCAGCAGCTAGAAATAAAGTAGATAAATTATAGACTTCTTTATTATTGACAGGAGAGGAAGAAAACGATGGTTAATATTTTAATCGTGTAAATGAATAAAACCTAACAAAGAGTGTCATTGGTTTGGTGAACAATAACGACGTGATCTTCTATTGAGAACTTTAAAGGGTTGATTGTATGTATGTGTGATAGAGAGAGAGAGAGAGTAGAAATGTGAATAAGATTATAGGTGTATCAAGTTAATAACAATAATAATAAAAAAAAACACACACACACAAATAGAGAGAGAGAAAAATAAAATAAGATATAATCCCTTAGTTATCCTCTTTAAACTCCCCCCTCCCCCTTCTTTCTCTTTCTCTCTTCCTCTTTCTTTCTTTCTTTCTTTCTGTTCCTCTGCCTTTCTTGTTCTATACTCCTCTTCATTCTTTTGAACATCAAATGATACCTTCAATGTACACCGTCCCTTCAACAAGCAATTACACTCTTACAACAGAACCCCAAGTCCTGATCTCACTAGCTCAAAAGCACTTGTGGGGTCTTGGTGATCATCCAATTAATGCTCAACAAGCGTTCTTGCTGATCCAAAAAGCAGCAACAGCGACAGCAACAGGACTAGCGGCTGACTGCAGTGACGCTCAAACTTTGCTTGGGTTCTGTCATGAGTTTGGGATAGGATGCGACCAGAATATTGAGATTGCTGAAAAATACTACCGGAAATCAATTCGCAGCAACACATTTGACCACAAATCAACCAAATCTTCTGATGTGTCAATTCTAGCAATCCTTCGACTTTTCTCTATTCTAAAACTCAAGTATCGAGAAACCATCGAGAACCGCCGGGAGATCATACAACTAGCAGAACGCGCAAACACAAGCGCAAAATTAACCGCAACCACAACCACAATCTCAAATACAAATACAAATACAAATCCAGACATAAATATAATGTCAAAGGTACCCTTTGCATTGTCTTGGCTAATTCGAACCGCAGAAAATTACAACTGTGCGGCAAGCCAGTTCTGTCTTGCGGAAGCCTATCACGATGGCGTAGGTGTACCAAGGATCGCGGGTGAGGCGTTCAAATGGTACAGCAAGAGTGCTTGCCAGGGATTTAGCCGTGCTCAGGTTATGGTCGGTCATTTTTACAAGGAAGGCTTTGCGGTCCAGCAAGACTACCGAAAAAGCATGTCGTGGTATCAACTGGCAGTGACTCAAAACAGCCCGGACGCAATCTATAGTATCGGCTGTTGCTATTCAAATGGTATTGGAGTATCTCAAGATCCAAAGGTGGCTTTCAAATGGTTCAAAAGAGCAGCAGCATTGAATTATCCGCCGGCTCAGAGTGCAATCGGTAGCTGTTACAGCAATGGCATTGGCGTCGACCAGAACCCAGCCTTGGCTTTCGAATACTTTAGACTGGCTGCCGAACAGGGGTACGCCTGGGCTCAGTTCTATCTTGGTATGTACTATCATAATGGATCTGGCGGGATTGGCGTCAATGTGCCGATGGCCGTACACTGGTACACCAAGGCAGCCGTCCAGGGACAATCGATGGCACAGCACCATCTTGGATTCTGCTACCAAAACGGCTTGGGTGTCACACAAAATCTGACCGATGCCATCAAGTGGTATGGCCGGGCGGCAGCACAGGACAACGTTGCCGCGTTTCACTCGCTAGGCTACTGCTACGAAAACGGAATCGGGCTGGCTGTCGATAGCTTCAAGGCAGTGTATTGGTACAAGTGCTGTGCTGATCTCAACCACCCACCCGGTCTGATCTCGCTTGGGTTCTGCTATGGTGAAGGTATTGGTGTCCAGCGAGACAACAGGGAAGCCATCAGATGCTTTCGACGGGCCGCCGATCTAGGGAGTGCAACTGCGCAGAACCTGATCGGATTTGCGTACGAGAAGGGACTTGGGGTCAGTAAGGACCTCAAGAAAGCAGTCGAATGGTATCTCAAAGCAGCTCAGCAGAACTACTCAATTTCGCAATGCAATGTTGGCTACTGTTATTCTAATGGACTTGGGATCGACAAACCAGACCAAACTGAGGCTGTCTACTGGTATTCAAAATCAGCGCACCAGGGAAATGCGCGTGCCCAGTGGAAGTATGGCGTCCATCTCTTAAGTGGAAAGGGCGTCCGGAGGAACTCGAAGCTGGCCTTTGAATACTTTGTAAAGGCAGCCAAGCAAGGGCTTCTCAAAGCACAGTACCATCTTGGACTGTGTTATGAGAATGGGGTGGGCACTTCGGTTAATTACAACCAAGCCATTATTTGGTATGAACGTGCAACTCTCGTAAGTGTGTCTAGTGTAATATAATCTACATAATGTAGTGTGTTTGTCCTTTCCTTTATTTACTTACATATATTTATACTGTTATTGTTATTGTTATTGTTATTGCTATTGCTATTGTTTGGTAGGCTGGTTGTCGAGAATCAGAAATTCGATATAGACACCTTTTGTCACGTATCTTTCGTGAGGCTGGCCCTCACGTCGGTAGCGACTTTTGGGCTGAAGATGGTTCTCTTCGATGTTTAAACCATTCACTTGATATGTACAGTCACGCAGCACCGGCTGCCTAGATTTCAATAGCTTTTTCCTTTATTTATTCTTTGCTTGCCTTTGCTTTTATTTTTGTTTTTATTTTTATTTTAAAGAAATTAATCGAGTTACATTTCATTTTCACTTTACTGATTTTCAATCCCACTATTACTACTACGATTACTACTGATAACGTATAAAAGTTTCCAAAAAAAAAGCAAACAAGCAAACGAGTCTTTGTATTTGCCTTTGCCTTTGTCAGTGCCATTGTTATTTTTATTTATAGAGTCTAATAATTACAGAAGAAGAAAGAAGAAGAAGAAGAAACGACCTGTGATACCTTGGCAATATCTTCCCTACAATTGAGACACCAAAGAAGAAGAAGCAGAAGAAGAAGACAAAACTGTAATATTTTTGAGTCGTAAAGCCAATTTACATGTTATGTAAAGTGTTAAAGATGTGTGTTTTTGTTCTTTTTTTTTTTTTTTAAAAAAAAAGCACTAATAATGATGATGATAATGACGAAGATATAATGATATTTGGAATAAAGAAATAAAAGGAAAATACAACAAGAGAAAAAAAAAGCAAGTCATGTCATGCTTCAAGAGAACTACCAATACCCTTCTCTCTCTTTCTCTTTCTCTCTTTCTCTCTCTCTCTTTATTTATTTATTTAATTTCTTATTGTTGTTTCAAATTCTATTAAACTTATTATTCAATGGCTGTCGTATTGCCATTCATTCTTGTGGGTGCACCAATTGGGTACTTTACTTGGACGGGCGTGTTTGAAACAGTTGACCGTCAAGTAAGCCAACTTATCAGTCCCCAAACTCCAGGTTGGTTGGTTTCTTTGGGTTTTCTTAAAGATTAATGTCTAAAGAAGTTTTTTTTTGTATCTCTCTCTCAATATATATATATATATATATATAATTCGACTTTGTTTTGTCCAGTCAGCATAACACACCATATCACAGCACAGTACAGCATAACATAGCATAGCATAGCATAGCATAGCATAGCATAGCATAGCATAGCATAGCATAGCATAGTATAGCACATCACAGCACAGCACAGAAATATTCCTATTATGCTTTTAATGGTCTTCTTCTTATATATCTATACGTATTTCTTTTCGTTATACATAAAGATTCTTCAGTTACATCTCCGTCTGGTGTAGGAGCAGTGTGTGGCGTACTTGGTTCGAGTGTGGTTCTCACTAAGGTATTGCTGGGGTCTAGCACGCGTCATCGATTGTTCTTTGGACCTCCTCCACCAAACACTTCTTTGAGAATGGCCACCTTATACAAAGGCTTTGAATTTCTCTTGAGAAGTGCTGGTATATTTTATGGTGCTGCTGCTGTAGGAGCAACCACTGGAAGATTAGCTGTTTCTTTAAGAGACAAGAAGATAAAATAAATTAAAGTAAAATAAAATAAAATAAATATATATATATATATTTCAATATAAATTTTGACTCTTTTTTTTTCTTCTTCTTATTTTTAATGACCGACATACACTTTCCGGGTCGGAATGAAAATTGTCCGGAATGACTGGCGTGGATTTATGTGTGTGTGTTTTTTTTTTGCGCGTGTATGTGTCCGAGTGTGCGAGAGAGTGTGTGCGAGTGCGAGTGTGTGTGTGTGTGGGTTGGGTGGGAGAGAGGGAGAGAGAAAGAGCAAGAGCTGAGGGGTAAAAATTGGCCCCGTCTGGCCTACCGAGGCTCCTTCCTTTCCAATCATGTATGTATCCGTCCTAATACCCTAGAATCTTTGATAATTATTAGAACATTAGACACTTAATGATAGTCAGAAAAAGAAAAAGACAAGAATCCACCATTAGATGGATGGATGGATAGATTGATTGATGATTTTATGAATCTATGAATGAATCAATTGAAGGCCCAAAAAAAATTGTATATGTATTATCTATATACACATGAGCACACACAAACATACACACAAGTATACATACACACAAACACACAAGCACAAACGCAATCACATACATACATACATGCATACACTTATACATGCTGATGTGTCTGTGTGCGCTAAATGTGTATATAGATAATACAGGCCAAAAACTATCAATATTACTACTATTAGTGTCATTACTGCTATTCTTACTATATACTTGTATTTGTACATGTTATTTACCTTTTGCTTGTCTTTTTGCTTACAGCTGTCACTATGGCTTCTCACAAGATTGCAAAGCTCTCCGGAGCCTCGCCTGCTGATGAATTCGAGCTTTCTGTCGCTCAGGCCCTTTTGGACTTGCAGAACAACGTCCCTGAGTTGAAGAAGGACTTGGCCGGTCTCCAGATCACTGGTGCCAAGGAGGTATGAACTGCTTCCTTGTATATGTGCGCGCACACACACACACACATACATACGCGAATAATATCAAGTACATACTGTACAAATCACCATATTCATAATCATAAATCACAATCACCAACACCACCAGCATCACCAACAATTGACCCCATATCAAAAAGAGTAAAGTATAATTCACTCACTAATAATGGTTATTGTTGTGTCTTTATGTCTTAGGTCGAGCTCGGTGCTGGCAAGAAGGCTATCGTCATCTTTGTCCCCGTTCCTTCCCAGAAGGCCTTCAACAAGGTCCAGGCTAGACTTACCCGTGAGCTCGAGAAGAAGTTCTCTGACCGCCACGTCGTCTTCGTTGCCCAGCGCCGCATTCTGTCCAAGCCCACCCGCCGCCAGAACCCCAAGCAGCCCCGCCCCCGTTCCCGCACCATCAAGGCTGTTCACGAGGCCATCCTCGAGGATCTCGTCTACCCTACCGAGATCGTCGGTAAGCGCACCCGCGTTGCTGTTGACGGTTCCAAGACCATCAAGGTCTTCCTCGACACCAAGGATGCCACTTCCCTCGAGTACAAGCTTGACACCTTCTCTTCCGTCTACAAGAAGCTCACCGGCAAGAACGTCGTCTTTGAGTTCCCTGCCAACGTTGACCTTTTCTAAAGAAATAAAAGTTTAACGACCAAATAAAAAAAACGTGAATTTTGGAAGAACAATCTTACAAAAAAAAACAAAAATATTATGAAACAAAATTGAATATTTTTTTATGTATATAAAAAATGTGTGTTGCTTAATGAATGTGTTTGAAAGGGGGGGAGATGTGGATAATGTTTAATGGTGATAAATTGGTGGGTTGTTTATTATGATTATGATTGTTGGTTTTGTTAGATAAAAGTCTTTTTTGGTTTGAAAAAATAAATATTTTTAAAAAATGATGTGTAATAAATAAATAAATAAATAAATAAATAAAAATTGTATATGAAAACAGGGGGTTAAAGGGAATACTGATACATGATATATAAAAATAAACAAAAGAAAAGGTTATTTAAGGCTTGGGATAACGAAGAGGCTCTTGAGATACTACCACTGCTAATATTAATAAAGGCTTGGATATATGTATATTAGGTGTAGCCTAATTAAGATTTGGTCTTCATTATCACTCACTAACTCGCTCACTCACTTATTTTCCCTTCTTTATTTTGGTGGTGTGGGAGAGCAGTGAAGAAGAAAAATAAAAAAAAAGTGACTAGTCCTTATTTTCTGTCTTCGTTCAAGCTGTGCATACGATCCCAGACATCCACATGGCGGGGTAATGGTTGATTATCCACTGGGTTAGCATGCTGGTTACCAAGAGATCGTTCCCATTCATCATTGTCGGATGCAGTGTAAGTCCGGACGCCTGTGGTTGGGGGTGGAGTGGCCGTAGTAGTAGCAGTAGCACCAGTAGCTGGCACTGTATTATCTTCGTTGCCATTCTTTTCAACACGGTTACCATAGACAAACAATGGATAATCGTTTCGTCGCTCTTCAAAGCCAGAGGGTCTAGAGTTGGATACACCACCAGGCAACCATCTAGGGTTAAGTGTCCGAGCCTTTCGTCGCTGGCGACGCAGGTAGAAGATTCCGGCTCCCAAGATAAGCAAGAAACCGAACAGACCAAAAGAGATTCCGAAACCCTTCTTCTTTGTTTCTTCTACCTTTTCTTCGTGCGATGTGTTTTCCTGTGCAAGGAACGGGTTCAAAATTACCGAACTATCGTATGGCACAGGTGCAGTGCCGTTTGCTTGGTTGGCAAGTGGGAAAGAAGGGAAATTAAACCAGCAGGTTGGATTAGCCGCCGAGGACCCACCGTTATTGGTATCACTTGTGACAACTTGTTTGGAGATCTTGTTGACCCATTTCCAAGAAGTCATGTCAAGGATACCAACATCATCAGTATATGTAGCCGCTTCTGCGGTGGTCTCTTCACTAGTATAACCTATATAATAAAATAGTCTTTGTTTAGAAAACAAATATCTTTTATACATCTTTATGTAAGAAAATCCTTAACATACCTAGCATTACTATCATGTATTGGTTGTAAACAACTGCTTCATGTCCAGCACGGGCAATGGGTGGAGTGCCACTGACGGTAGGTTTAGACCATACTAGTTTGCAAGTATCGAGCACGTACACATCTTGACTATGAGAGAAGTCTGAATTGGAGTAACTGCTTCTACCACCAAACATAACAATCGAATGACCATCAGGACCTTTAAATATAACAGTTGTTTAGCGTTTAGTAACAATTCCCTTCCTATTAACTTTTATAATTAAATGAAATAGGTTTAATGATCCCCCCCCCCCTTTTTTTTTTACCTAGAACAGCAGAGTAGCTAATAGATAACAAGAGGATAAATCAGTTGACTGTTTGTTACATCGATGAGTGGATTTACTTACTATAGTTTTGGAGGGGGTATATCACCATATGTTGCAATGGTCAAGGACTGAGATGAATATGGATCGATCACTAATATTTGGTTATTGCTGTTAGTAAAAAGAACAAATAATAATACAAAAGATTCAAGTAGCCTGAACTTATTTGCACATGCATTTTACTTACCTAGAACGCTTCTAAAGTCGGCAAGAGAATCCGCCAAGTTTTCATTTCCTGTGGGTACAATTATTCCACCCATGATAAACAGTTTATTGTGTCTATTATATAATTAGTTTTTTTTTTGTTTTAGTAAATTTGATCCGACAATATATATATATATATATATATATATATATATGCATATTGTACATATGTCTATGTATGTAAATTATACATATGAAAAAAAAGATCAATTTAAACTTACACCATAGTAGAAGTGTGAGCATATCGATTGGGACGGGTACCATAAGGATAAATAAGGTTGTATTGTATCCAGGTCAGATCAGAAATACGTAAAGAATAAAGATCATTGTAACCACCCTAAGAAAATAAACATATGAATAAATTAATATTAATATTAATATTGTTATTGCTATTGTTATTGTTATTACAAGAGTATCATCGCTTGGAGTACGGCCACCGTAATAAAATGCATTCGATAAACTAGGATCTGTTGTTGCTGTCATTTCTGCTCTTTCTTCGAGAGGTTTTCCAGAAATTATAGCTTTAGAATAGAATACATATTAAAATAAAAAGATCATATCATTAATATCTATATATACATGTTTAATTAAATTAAATTAAATACTATATATATACCTGTAGACCATTGCCCGGTTGTATTGTATGCTACTACTGAGCTTGTCTGAGAGGTACCAGAGTCACCAGCCTGGGCATAAATAAGACCGTTCTGACCAGCAAATGCCACGCCATGAGCAAATGGTTGAAATCCTCCAGTGGGAGTTATGGCATTTGAAGGTGATTTCCAGTCAGGGCAAGTGATGTCAAGGCCATTCGAGAGGTCAAGAGACATGACATTAAGTGTTGACTGCCAACAATATGAGTACACTTTATTATTATGATTACTACTACAAATTGAGTTGCTTACTTTTGAGCCTCCAACTACATAAACTGCGTTATTAAGATATACGGCGGAGAAATCAGATCGATTTGTTGGGCCAGGGTTGCACTGTGCTTTTGTATGGTCGGGTAAGAAAGCCAAGGTGAACAGGCCAGCCTGAAACGCCCTGGTCTTCCAGGATTGTGTGGGAGCCATCGTAAGGAAGTAAAACAAAAAGGAAAGGAAAAAAGTATATGAAAAAAAAAGATATAAAAAAAAATAAAGAGTGTAAAAAGGTGAACAAGTAAAGATCGTGACGACGAAACCAAATATGAAAAAAAAGAGATCTTTGTGTATTGTGTATTGTGTGTGAAAATAAATATATAGATTTTATTTTATTTATTTTTGTTTCTCAGTAAGATGGAGTATCATAAATATCATAAAGAATTTATATTATATTATTCATTTGAGTTCTTTTCAAGCTCTTGAGTGTAACCTTCTGAATGAATGAGCCATTTGGATTTTCGTGTGAGAAATTCTTGTGGTGCCTGGAGCTAAGATCGCCTCTAATTTTTATTAATAATATTTTCCTCGCCCTTGTGTATATTTTTTATATAAAAGATATACAATTTGATTCTATTATCTTCTCCGCTCATTTGGTTTCCTTTCTTCTTTTCTTTATAGACCGTGATATTGCACCCAATTTGCTAAATGAAGACCTCTATGGAGGACAAACTCAAACTCAAAATTCAGCAGAAAGAAACCGTAATTTTTATTTATTTATTTATTTTATCTGATGTTGGCACCATTCAATAATAAGAAAGGCAAATGTCTACTATATATGTCCAAAAGTTCAATTACACTTGAAGCAGAAGAAACTATTGGTGCAATTGAATTGATCCATATAAGAAAACATAGAAAACATCTTTATGTATCTAATGCTACTTTTTTTTTTAAAAAAAAAAGAAAGACCAGATTCATATGGTTGTTTTGTGGTCCCCTCCCATTTCTTCTTCCTATTCGATATTATGTTACACTGTAATATGCAGACGTTTTGGAGCATGTGAAGCAAGTAAAGCTATAGAGTATAGTAGTTATAATTAGTATCATTCTCTTTTAAAAAAACCCCCATATCCAAGAGGGAAAATAATCAAAAATAAAGTAATTATTAATTTGATCATGGTGTGATACTCATCCCAACCTTTTATTTCCGTATTTCTAGGCTTTTAACACAACAAATTTCCTGATAGATTTGTGAAAATTCAAAATCACCTCACATACAAATATACCCAACTGATTGATAGGTTAGAAACGGTTGACCGTATCATATCAATTAATTAGTTACTTAGTTACCTTGCTGGATAAATTTTACCTGTTACAAGCTCAGTTTTTTTTCGCTTTGAAATATTTATATTTAAAGTAAAAATCCAGTTGCCTGGGAGATCGTCATTCCCTGTCACACAACTCTCATGTACTCGTGGAATTGGTCTGTTCACTGATGCTTATTTTATTTTATTTTAATAATAAAAAGTCCAAAGAAAATATACCAACATATATAAAGTGACAGGGGAACCTTTAATTCATGCTGAAAACCTCTTTCAAAATCTTACGATCTAATATGTCTCAAGTATCAGCTATAGCCCCCCTTTCTTGTGTATGTATGTGTTTTATTATTGTTTATTTGACGTTAATAATCACCGAGAAAAGAAATATACATTTCGTTCTTTAACACATCTGGCCTTTTGTTGTAAATCATTTGCCACTCAGGAATCATCGGAGAAGAGAAACTAAAACAAATAAGAGAGAGTTTTATTATTCAACCAATTCTATTCACCTTGACTACCAACCATCTTGTAAAAATGTTTCATAAATACAATACTTCTCCTCATTTGAATAAGCCAGGTTTCAATTCTCTATTATATATTACATTATATACATATTCACTACGCAAAATTTTATATGTTTTTTTTTAAACTAAAAAAAAGGCTTATTTTTATTCTTTCTCTTCCTCCATTCCTTTATTTTCTTTTGCTTTTCCCCGTCATTATTCAAGCCAAAGCCAAAAGAATAAAAGAAGCATAGGAAAAAAACATGTTATTTTCAGTTAAAAAATCCCCAATATTATGTCTTGCATTATTTCTCTCAAGCACCAGGTCTCAAGATTTGTCTGATGAACCTTCAGCAAACGGTATGTTTAATTTCACTCCACCCAAATATCAAAATCAAGGGAAAGATATATAGGAGAGAAAGAGAGATAAAGAGATATCAATAATGATGATTGGTAGTAGTAGCACCAGTAATAACAACGATCTTCTAAATGTCACAAACAAAATGGACGATATAGGTAATAGCAGTAACACAGAGAACGAGGCTACTGAGGACGCCAAGTCGTCAAACATCGATCCAACTTTGCCAGCCTCAATAACCTTTCCTTCTTCTGTTGATGGACCCTTTCCAACCTCATCGGAACCAGGATTGACACAAGCACGGGCGACTTCTCCCATTACTTCTGCTGCTGATACTTCTACTCCTATTGTCACTCCTACTGATACTGATAATTCCGCTGCTGCTACGACTGCTAGTTCTACTGATATTAATAATATCTCCCCAACCGAAGACTTAAGTACAGGCACAGGCACCACAAAATCTTCGCCTACCAGCGTTCCTACAGGAAGCTTAGGATCCTCAATTATTGCCAGTTCCAGATATCTTGGCTCAAGTAAGTTTACAAAGTCCAAATCAACACCCACCAACACTTGATTCCTTTTTTATAAATATATTCTTTTATTAGTTAACCTAGTTTTTATATCTATATGATGAACAACCCAAAAAAAAACCTATGTTATTACTATTGCATCAGTCAGCTAAATACACACCATTGTAGTGTCCTCAACTCCAACACAAACCAATGCAATTGAGGACAACACCATATACTTTGCACCCAACACAGGAAAAAACCACACTGGTGTTATTGTAGGATCAGTAGTTGGCAGTGTTGGTAAGTTTTTATATATACATATATGTACATGTATATTACACAAACACAAAAAAAAATAACTTTTTTATTATTATTATTGATTTTATTACTATAGTTGGCCTCGTTGTATTGGGTGCATTTTTTACATGGTTGAGACGACGTGGACTAAAACGAAATAAGCAGACGGTCAACAATAAAAATCAATTCTTTTTCGATTCTCAGGACAATGGCTATGACACAGACACAGGTCCACCACCATCACCACCAGTATCACCACTATCACCAACAGCAAATACTCGTGTAGATCCTGAAACATCGGCAAAGCTGCCATTTGAGAGCCCTAGACGGCTTGTACCTCCAACAACATACTCAGATATTGGAGTACATGACATCGGAAATCATGTCCCGCACCAGGTTTTGGATGAGAATCCTCATATTCCTTCCTCAAATGACCCCAGATTTTTGCATTCTACCGAAACCACCCCGTCAAGAAATACAGACAAATACCAAGTTAATGGTAGTGATAGTGGTAACTTGGCTTTAAAGCCAAATTGTCTTGTTTCAGATGTAAATGAAAAGCAATTGGTAGAAGAAGTAGAAGAACAGTACATATTACAAAAACCAAATGCTGTAGATTAAAACAAAAAAGTAAAAACAAAAAAAAAAGAAATCAGATACAAGAAACTGGAATTCTTGTAAAAAAAATGTACTTAATTTAATATACACACATCCTATAACAGCATAATAAATTCATTCATCCGCTCATTCAAACCTATATTGTTTGCTTGGGATTCTTTAAATACATGTGGATTGTCTGATTCAAACCATTTTGCTTCTTGTGTGTGGGTGTGTAACACCCTGTCCTCCTTCCACTTCCAGTTCTTGAATATGATCGAGATTTGAATTGTTTTCACAATCAAACTAGTGCCAAACTCACACACACACGCCTTTTAATACATTTAAAGTATTTTAGACAATTTGTAAAAATAAAAATAAAAAGCCAAATTTTCATTTCTCTTTATTCTCATATAAAGATCTACATAACGTCATATATTTTGATTCATGATTACGATTCCTATGGTTGAATCACAATCTGAAAACAAAAAGATCTATCCCGGGAATGTCAAAGATGTCTTATCACGATTGCTTACTAGTCTAAATGATGCATCCAAAAACCAACTCGTCATTGAAGAACAGCTCCCAATCTTTGAACCTGTGTTTGTTGATTTAACTAAGCTCATGGTGAATCCGAATACTCTTTCAATCAAAGTAAATGAGAATAGTCTTTGTTAACAATATTACATTAGTTGTTGATTCTACAGTTTAAACACAAGAGCAAACAAAACAACTTTATTATATATATATATATATATACAGATAAATACATGTATCAAATTTTGCGCTTTTACTAGAATTACTCACTTATCGGAGAGAATGCCCTCAAATCAGCAACATCTATCTACCTTGTGAAAAAACACTCTTGGGCAACCCATGCAGACTTGGAGAAAATCTTCCTTCTCATTTTTACAAACTCAAGGTTACAAACCTCAATTGGAAATAAATTCAAGCTTGACGAATTCTGTGACAACAACGACGACCAAGAACAACAATTACAACTACAAACAGACCCAGTTGTAATGATCAATAGATTTGCTGGAGTACTTTATTGTCACCATGGACTGTCTGCTCTCGAGCGTTGGGTGAAACCCTTGCTTGACCTCTTTTGCCCAGTATTACTGAAACAACTGCCCAGAGTGATGTACAACAGGCTGTTTGGGTTGGTCAACGAAGAGACAGAAAATATGGCTGCTCAACCAGCCCAGATACAGTTCACAACCTATGTCCAGCGAGCAAAGGGAGAAATCGTGATAAACAACGAGCAGAATTCACTTTTTGGACGGTCGCTTGGGTGGAACGCAGAGGTATTGTACAAGCTGAGTCCTACATCGGATTGGCACACCCATTCTCGCCACGCGATCAACAAAAGAAAGGCGCGCGATCTGGCAATGCGAGACATCCTGGCTTTCTACAAATCCAACCCCGGCCTGTTACACACCCATCGACTATCATCTGTCAACTCTGATCAAGCTAATCCTGATGTATTGAATATTCCACCGTGTGACTACGCTGAAGAAATCATTGAAGCAAGCATTCCGGAGTCATTGATTCCACCAATTTCTAGGCAAGATGATCAACAAGCCGGCGAAACACACGCACGCAAAGAGAGGGAAGGAGATGAACAAAATTGTCAAATGTTCTCAGAAACAGATCTGGATGAAGAAGAATTCTTTATCGATTTGACAGGCGATAATCCGGTGGCCGATAAACGAAAAAAACCCCTACTAGATTGTGATGATTTTGAAAATACTACCGATAGTAGTAACGGAACAAACCAAAACGTATCATTGCAGAGACCTAGTTTGATAGAAATTCTCAAAAGTCTACGGCCGCCACCAATATACGATCCTGTTGATCTCAAAGTGATAAAACAGACAATATACCAAAAGCCTAAACTGGAGATATTACTGAAACAAAAAAGCCAAGAAAGACACCCTAAAGATCAGATATATCAGATCAAGCATTACTTTGAGCATGTCCAAATCAATATGTCATATGATAAATCTGGACCTTTACATCGAATTGTATTTGATGCCATTTGCGAATTCAAATTCCAGGACCTCACAATCGTTACGAACGGAAGAGGGACAAGAAAGAGTGAGGCAGAAATTCAAGCATACCATGATTTGCTTGTTCTCTTGAGAGAATAACAAATATATATAAAGAGAAAGAAAGGGCTGTTAAACACTATATAAACTAGTTACAATAGCATTACCAAATTACCAATTAGTAATAGTAGTAGTGATATCAGTTACATACCTACATACATAAATAAAAAAGGATCATATTTTATCCAAGGGATATTTTAATAAACTTTTCTGAGGCTATCTTTAACGATTGTCTATCTTAATTCAACTTCATTATTTTCGTATATATATAAATAAATAACCATTATAATTTGTAGACAGATATATTATAATTATACCAATAATAGCTGTATATTACAGGTTTAGGGTATTTTGTCCATCTTTAGTCATTACATTTAGATTTATATTTATATTTAAAAAGGTTATTTTATTTTTCTATGTGAAGAGCGCCTTTAAAGTTACTTTCCTATCCTGTTAAAAAAAACATAGTTATGATTGCAAAAACGGAACATGCTGTTTTCATATAAATCTGTAGGAGTTTGTCGATAAATGAATATATATTTTTATATTCATAAAAGGAAAATATATATATATATCTTACGGATCAAGTCAATTCTAGAAATAATACCTGCAAGATTCTGAGTTGATTTCGTTGTATATATATATATGTATACATCCTGTAGTTAATTGATATCAACCGATATATCTTTTATTTTTGACTCCTTTAAGTCTCAGGGCTTAGGAGTTTTTTTTTACACGCCACTAACCTTGTGTTCCCAGTACAGGGTTTATAGTGCACAAAAAAAAACTAGACTAGACAAAAGGCAACTGGGCTAAATAAAGCTCTTTTATATATATATCATCTTTAACGTATTCAGCCTCCTTTACTATAATTATACACTAGATAAATAGATCAGTATGTATTTTGTGTGCAAATATTTTTTATATATTTTATGAACAAAGGCAAAATAAAGACTAGCTTTGAAAACAAATACGAATAATAGTAATAATAGTAGTAGTAATAATGATAATAATGAAAGTAATAATGAAAACAAGATGAAGAATAAATGTTAGTGTATGTGATAAATAAAGAAAGAAAGAAAGGATGTATAAGGGGAGTTTGTTCGCCTGTCCGTTCAGTCCAGTTTGGTTTGGTTTGGTTTGGTTTTGTTCGATTAGGCTAGGTAATATATATATGTTTCCTTTCTTTCGTCTGATGTTTTGCTTAAATAAAGAATTGAATATAATGAAATATACTCCTTTTTTTTGGACTATCCCTCTTTGTGTTGAGTTGCTTAGAGACCATATAGGTAAGTAGCGTAAATCACTAGAGTAGCACCCATGACAAAGGACAGAGAGATCGAGAAACTGAAAACCCAGACACTGATGATACTCGACAAAATGATGGAAATACTTGTTGCAAAGCCCTTGAGGATATTGTCGGCATACTTGACTACCACAGCTACCACAAGACCTCCGAATGCCTGGATACCAATCACCAACCAGGTCAATCCAGTGTAGTTTGCATAGAAGCCCTTTTCAGCAATAGTTGCACCATCTTGCAATAACACGACAAACAAAAGACCAAGAACGACCGAGAAGAAGGACATCTGTATGTTTCTGATCCAAAGTAAATTCTGGCTGGCCAAAGAATTACTGTCATCCACCACAGACATCGATGATCGTCTTGAGCCCTTGTTCTTGTCGTCATCGTCGTCATCGTCATGATCACGGTCGTTATCATTATCATTCACCATAACCTTGTTTTCCTCATCCTCAACCAACGAAGCTGGCTTGACAGGTGCCTTTAGGATCTTCTCAAAGTAAACGCCAGCGAGTCCAGAGAGAACACAAGCCATCAGAACAGCAGTAAAGCCCTCGATGTTGGATTGGTTGCCAATATCTTCATCCTCATTACCATTGCCATCAATGTTACCAATACTACCATCCCCAAGACCATTCTCGGCGTATTTCTCGGGATTAAAATAGGAAAGGACAGCAAGAGAAGCGTCCTTGGGCAAGACAACGAGTCCGATACCAAGGGTGAGCAAGGCCAATGCGATCCATTTGGTTCGACTAAGGCTTCGGTGAAGGATCACGACACTGAAGAAGGCAGTAGTAAGAATCTTGAGCTGGTAAGTTACTTGAAAGGTAGCAGCATCAAGGTTTGTAGCAGCAACGTATTGGAGATTGTTCTTTTAAGAAAAAAAAGTACAATTGATCATTGTTAATATTAATGTTGCTGTTGGTATTATCTTATTGGGCTTACTTGAATAAGATAGAGTATGGCTGGGAACGCGAGTTTTGCACTTTCTCTCCAGTTGACAATCAGTTCGCGATTCAGCATTTGGAACAGTCTTGATATAGAGCGTAAGTGGGGTTGTGGGGCCAAGTAGAGGACAATCATACAGGCAAGAGATTTCGCAACCTCGCTCATTACGACTGCGGTCGATGCCAGATAACGTTTATCTTCCGGGACACTTGCACGAGTGTAGCGCATTACTAGGATGAGTGCACTGTTCTGCACCACGAGTGTGAGGAGAGAGAGATACTTGAGTGGCAGACATGCCTGTAATGATTGAAGACCTAAAGAGAGAGAGAAAGAAAAAAAAAGTTCGGTAATAAGAATAATGATTATAGTTATAGTGATTAGCCATCTAGTCAAGTCTTGTCATTTGAGTATCCTTTATTCTTTCTTATTCTTTCATAAGAATCGAATGAGATGGAATCGAATCGAATCGAATCGAATCGAATGAAATGATGTCTATTGTTTGTTATTATTATTTACCCATAATTTTTTATTTTAGTTTTTTTTTCTAATTAAAATTTTTGTTTAGTTTTGGTGTCTAGAATAAAACAAAAAGAGGCAAAGCTTTGAAGTCTGCATACAATGAGAGGCTCCGTCTTTTTGATCTTTTTTTTTTTTTTTTTTCTTTTATTTAATTTATTTATATGCATATTTATTTTTAGATGATTACTGTATAAATACATCTTTGTATAAATATATAAAAAGATATATTTTATTTATTTAAAACATATAATTTATATATATATACACACCACAAATGAGTAAATGTATATTAAACTATATATATATATAGTTTATGGTTTTGTTACAGTGGAAATATCATGGGCATGATTTCTAGTAATTTGGTATTGGCTGTGTAAAAATTGACATAACGAAGGAAAAATTGACGCTTTTTCTTATTAATCCTTTATACTGCTCTTTTGCCGTATTTTTCTCGGCTACATTCTATTTAGCGTTATTCTTTTCTTTATTTCTTTTGTTTTCTCCCTTTTATATATATATATATTTGTTTCTTTTATTAATGTCGAAGTTTATTTTTCAATTAAATCACAGACTATCTCAGATTTGGCGCTTGTTTATTAATATTTATACTCCGTTTTTTGGAGCTCGTGTGGCGTTTTCACTTTTATTTTATTTTATTTCGTAGCCCAAACACTCTACATTATAGATGAACCAAAAGAAGAAAAGCAAAAGCGCATGTATTCAAATTCAATCAAGTCAAAAAATTATTGAGCTCAAGATATACTTTAAATCATGAAATAACATTTTTATATATGTCGATGCATATGTATGTATATTGAGTAAAACCAGAAACCCAAAAAAAAACAATTTTTTTGCTAAACCGTGTTTTAAATCGCCGTAAATACCGCAGTTTTAATGGTTTGTATAACGCACAGCTGCTATATCAGAATATTGAGGCTAATGTTTATCGTGTGGATGTGGGGTTATTAGTAACATTAGCGTTAACATTATAATCAGAATAGAAAAGCCATTGTTTGCGCTAGATAAATATCGTAAAAAAAAAGATGTAAAGTTTATCTACTTAAAGAAATGATAAAGAAAAACTATCTGTACAAGAATTAAGGTAAGTAAGTAGGTAGGGTAGGTAAGGTAAGGTAAATAGATAGAGAACGAGAGAAAGATGAGAAACACAAACGTATAAATTTGTACATCCTGACGTGTGACAATGTGCAAGACAGTGACTTATCTGTGCTTTTGCGTTGGGCTCATTATAAAATAATAAAAAATTATAAGAAAAAATAATAGGCTCTGGTTGTGAAACTTGTGGTCTCTATAAAAGGTATATGTGGCGCGTACGCCATAGCAGGCTAATTATGTGATATGTTTCATTACTATACGGTATGAATCCTGACAATAGTTTTTTTTTGGTTATATACATATTACTATTCATGGTTCATTAATTAAATTATTTAAAATGAATGATAACTCAATTTATACAATATTGGCTCCCAAGAAAGAAAGAAAGAAAGAAAGAAAGTAAAGAAATAAAGCAGGGGTCAAGACAAACTCTAAAGGTTGTTTCTATTGTTTGCTATAGTGTATTTATATATAAGCTATTTGCACAAAAGAAGAAGAAAAAGGTTTTACTTTAAAGATGTAAAATACTTGATCAAACTAAACATCATTGTTTTCTTTAAAGAGAAGAAGAAACTCTGATACTTGGTTTCTTTCTATTATTTCTCCTTCTCTTACATACAGAAGAGTATTTGAGTGTTTCGATCATCTTAAGATATGGTTGAGTACAAGTAATTGGGGTTTTTTAAACTATTTGTCCTTTGATTGAGATACAAAAATATAATAAGCCTCTTTAATGGGCTTATATATATTTGGGTTTTGTCAGTATTGAACCAAAGCCACCGATTGATCTTATAACTGAGTCCTTTTTTTTTTAAAAAAAAAGAGGTCTTTGGTAAAGTAATCAAGCGATCAATATTTTATTTTAAATTTAATTAATTTATATTTTTGACAAAGCTTCTTATGCACCACCTTTCTCTTCTATAAAAGAGAATACGAAGAAGATGTGTATGCCCAATTCGAATATCCGTGTTTGAAATATGCGTTGCCTTTGTCTAGTTTATTCATGAAAAAAGTTAATTTCTTCTTCTTCTTCTCTTTGTACTACTTGTAAAATTCTAAAATAAAAATAAAATAGTCTTCCATGACGGCCCAAGCTTCTTTTGTACTAATAAGTATGTATACATTTCGAAAATCCTTATACTTTTTGAGGTTGCACTGCAGTAAAACCAAAGAAATAAAAAAAAACAATATGATAATAATGCAGCTTTAAGCAAGAGATTATTGATTGGTAATTTATAAGAAAACAGTGCAGCAAGAAAATAATTAAAACATTTACATCAATGCAAATATCCGGTAAGCATTTTTTTGTTTCACTTTAATTTTTATGTATTATTTATTATTTACTTATCAGACAAAACAAACTTCATAATGATCCGAGTAAGCTGACCCTCTTATATATCTGTGACCTATATGTCTGATATAGTGCTGTTACACCTTGGTTACCTTGGTTACCTTGGTTACCTTAATACTATCATGATCTAGAAATAAAAACGAAAAATAAAATAACTTTCATTGCTAAATAAAAAGATAAAAAAAAACAAAGAAGAAGAAGAGAAAAGAAAATGTTAGACTTATGGTCTGCTCAATCTGTATTTATCTATTACCAAACCAAACCAATCTAATAAATAATATTTAATGAAAATTTTGCTTGTCGTATTGCTCCCAATAGTCATAAAGAGTATTACTATTATTATTTAAAGGGAGAATTCAGTAGACTGTTAGCCCAACATCTCAGCTTTTATTAATGTATTGTTGTATTGTACAAGTATGAAGGAGAGTTCAACTCTAAAAAAATTATATAATGAGAACAAAACTCGAAACTGGATTTTATCTGTATGTTTTTTTAAAAAACTAATTATTTAATTCCAATTATGCTGTTAATAAACATTGATCCACTACTTTATTTTCAGGAGCAAGGGAAAGAGAGAGAGGTAAATGAAGTCTGAAGAATCACCATCGCCCTTTCTTCTTTCTATATATCTATCTATCTATATCTTTAAAAAGAAAGGGAGATACTCTGCACGTGACTTATTCTCGCACTTAAAACAATCATAAAAAGAAATGGAGATATATCTGCGCATGACTTACATTTGATCCTTTTATATCTTTAAAACAAGTTCATAAATTACTCTTGCACAGATAAATCAGAGTACAGTTGTGTTCCTGATTGAGACGAACAATGAGAGCAAGTAAATAATCAGCTGTGGAGGGAAGCTTTGAAACTCGTATATACTATATATTATGGTAATTGTGCACCTAATTGAGATGAACAATAGGGACAAGCAAAGTAGCAAGAATCTTCTTTACATTAACTCGATATTTAAAAGGTATGAAGAAAGTAGTTTACTGACTAGAATATTTCTTCAATTGAGAAAACCCTTATTACATTGTCTAACAACATAGAAATTTAAAGATTCTCTAATTCTCTAATTTTCTACTTTCTTTCTTTCTTAAATCACATCAACAAAAAAAATTGATGAAAATTTTATTTTTCTACTAAATAAAGCTCTGACTGTATCAAAATCATCAGATGATTCAAAGAATTTAATAGTATTGAAAACCTTAAAAACTTAAGAGACTTTAGAGACTCGGAAAATTCTAGGTGCTTTAAGGGTTATCCAAGTGAAATAAACACTAAAGAAGTAGCTAAAGCTAGAGATAAAATGTCATATCATACAGTAATTTAATTTACACGCAAGAACTTCTGGCTATCAAGACAGCTTTAGAAAGTTGAAAAGGTTTTATAAGTTTAGACAATTAGATGGTGAAAATGAGTAGTGAATACGTAAATTGATAACAGTATAAAAAGTGCATAAGAAACTTTAGAAAGAAGTAGTATCATAAATGATAGAAGATGAGTATACATTATATGAAATAAAGAAAAAAGAAACTAAACAATTCAGTGCAATGATTGCTGTTTTATTTAAACCAAGGTTTTCAACTTTTGTATAGACCATTTTCATTTTTTTTTAGTATCAAGTATTTATAAGAATAAAATATTTGAATAAACTTGGATAAACATTTTTCTTTCTTAGAATGGTATAGCTATTGCTTCTTAAACTGTCCGAATGGGAACAACTGGTCTATCTCGTTTAATATTAAAATTGATTAAAGATATCAGTCAATAATACTATATTATATAAAAAGTCAGTATGAATCATGAGGAGAATGAGGAAAGATAATAAGAGAAGCTTAGCCTTGAGTGAATATGTTGATTTATAATTCAAACAAGAGATTCTAAATAATATCAGTAATATCAATACAAACCAAGCTACTTGATGGCTAGTTGAGTATATTAAAAATACCTCTCTTATATATACTGTTTGGGAATTTATGCCACTTGGTTCAATAGAATCCGAATAATCAATATTATTTCTTCTTCTTTATATATACAGAGATATACAGAGATATCTCTCGAGTATTTTATATAATAAGATATGCTTCATTCAGTACTGACTAGAATGCAACTTTATTATATATATTTTTAGGGTTGTAGCAAACAAAAAATGCAAAAATCTTAAATCTAACAATAGTCATCATATATACCTTGAACCCATTTATTTTACTTTTTACTTTTGTTTTTATTTTGCAAATATATATCTACAAATTTCATAAATTTACCATGTTTTAATATCTTTCCGATAATCCAAAAATCTAGATATTGATATTGATATTGATATCTTATTTTTTTTTAAAAAAAAAATACAAGTATCTTTATTGTTCATCTTATTTCAGTAGTGTAGTTTTCCAGTACAATTCTCTAAAGAGGAAAAGACAAAAAAAAACGAATCATTAAAATTCCAGTAACCGTTCTGATCTATATTTCTCTTTTCGTGTTCCCCTTAACTTTTTATTTTGTATACCACGCCGTGCGTGTGAACATGATCATTGTTTGTTAGAAAATAATAATAAACAAACCTTATTCATTTTTGTAAAGAATGAATAAGAAAAAACAGTTAGTAGCATGAATATATACATATAAAAAGAAATAAGGCGCAAACATGCATACACGCTATCTATTTATCTATGCCTTTTTTTTTTACTAAAACCTAATACTGATACTACTAATAATCTTATAGAGAAATTGGATCGATTTTTCTTTAGTTTTGATAAAGCCTATTTTAATTCATTGTCATTTTTTGGGGATAATTTCTTACATGAAAGAAACCAATGAAAAGCTGACAACGATGATGTATTTGAGTATTTGAGTATTTTGTAACTAATAGTTCTTATGCTGCTATGACTCATTTATGTTTGATTGCTTACATGTCCTGTCCTGTAGAGTGAGATATTACCATTTTCTGAATAGACAATTGACACAATCAACAAACAACTCTTGTTCTCATGGCCTATCATGGTATTGTAATTGAATTTAATTGAAACCAAACACACACACACACACACACACTTAGTTATAATTTCCCTTGAAATCATGTTATCTCTTCTAATGCATCTTATCAAGGTTTAATATTGGTACTATTACTACTAATATTCAGTTTAACTTTTCTTCTTATACCTTCACTTCTCACAATAGTACATATATAAATTTTTTTAGTATAAGGATTTATTGCTTTCAGTAAAAAAAAGCAATGCGATATGTAAATAAAAGTGAAGAGAAGGGAAAGGGGACGGGATTTTTTTTATTTGCTGTTGTGTCCAAACCTTCCGATGCCCTTTGTATTATTCTTTTTTGGTTCGATAAAAAAGATTCTAGATAGGAAACAGACCCAACAATATACTATATATCTGTGTGTGTATGACTATTGATTTTTTATTATTTTCCCTCTATTTGTATCATTCAATCTTATTTGCTAGGCCAACACAGCCATTAGTTCCACACACCCCCCTTAAATATTCAGTCATTGTTGTACTGTAGAGTACAGGCCAAAAAATAGAAGAAATAACGTGTACACAAAAATATTGCTCTCTCTCTCTCTTGAAGGTTACCAAATCCGCTGTGATTTCAAATGTTAAATAACATATACATATATAGTATATTTTTTTCGCTACCAATCAAAATATGGTATTATATCGATCCCTTGGACCTCATAGTTACCATGGATACAATGGTCACCATGGCTACTAACTACAGATTTACCATTTTGTGGTTAAATATTAAAGTCGGTTTTAACAAGATAAAATTTATATTCACTGCAAAGAGCTTTGATTTTCTTTTTAGTGAGGGTCTTAATTAATGTAACCTTCATGTTTTTCCCTGCTCTCAAAAGCTTAACAAAACACGCACACACACATAGAAGCTTGTTTTTCTCGGAACAAAAAAGAAAGATTTTCGTTGCCTATCATTCCGGTTGCTATTATCAAAAAATAAATAAATAGACTTTTTCTTTCTTTCTCTTTCTAAATAAATTATTGATATCCGGATAAATACTTGACCGTTGATTGACAAGATATCACCGTCTCTCTCTCTCTCTGTTTATCTATGTGTGTATGTGTGCGCTTTTTATCCGAGCCATTTTTGAAGCATTTTTAGTATAGCACATGAAAAAAAAACATGTGCGCGCGCACAGACTAAATAAAAATAAAAATAAAAATAAAACAAAAAAAAAGTTGAATTGAAATGAAATATGCAAAAAAAAATTGAAACATTTTTTGTTGTATTTAATTTCACAAAACATATAATGCATATGTTTGATTGCTTTCAAGGTTGGGCTTGGATCAGAAAAACACAATGAACATACTCTTGTTAATATATTTTAATTAAAGCATTATGTTGTTGATAATTGATATGATTATTTTAGATAGATAGAAAATAAAAATAGTTTGGATCAAATAGGATGTACAAAATATCAAACTTCACTGCATATTTATTTATTTGGATTCTCTTGGAAAGATTATCAAAGAATCTACATTTAAATTAAATTAGTTAATGGTTGAATGATGAAATAATTGAATAAATGATTGATTGATCTTTTTCTTTTCTATATATATATATATATATGTATATGTATATATGTATAGAGGGGGAAGTGTGTGAATGCGAATGTGAGTGTGAGAGTAAGGGGCGGAAAGTGTTAGAATGGGTGACCCGACCAATAGGATAGAAAACGAAACGAAAAAAAAAGAGAGAGTACAAAAGTTACGATACAGAAGATGCGAGAATCGTCTTTTCTTAGCAATCTAGCGAAATTATGATGCAGAAATAGAAATAGAAATATAAAATGTTTGACTTGTCAAGGTCGGGTCGATCGGGGAGTGCATGTGGATTTCAATTGAAATTCGATCCACATGCTTTTAGAGCAAGAAACTCCACACTTTTACCCATATACACACACAAAGATTTATATATAAATATATGTGTGTGTGCGCACTCTCTCTTAACAGGTAAGGGTACCATGCAAATTTGGGTGGCTAGTTTCTTCTATTCTACTTACTATTTAATCAACGTGGTGTGGAACGTGAATTTGGGGGTTTTTTTTTCTCTTCGTCTTAGCCAGGTGAAGATTGATTGCTGCATTTGGTCCAAATCTGAAGTTCAATCAAGCCTATCTTTCGTGTAATTAAGATAGGCCAAACAGAAAAGAGCAAAAAAAAAAAAGAGCAAATTACACAAGTCAAAATAAAAATAAAAATATAAAATGGCATTTTATAAAAAAAGAAATACTTGATCGGTGAATATAATTCCAATTAGCGGAGTTATAGTTACATTTTATAGCTAAATATTTTTATTTATTTTTATAATCATGTCAAAAAAATGTCGAAACTTGTGAACACCTTTGAGACATATAGAAAGCAGTTAAGTAATTAGGTAGCCAAGTAGTTATATAGCTGCATATTTATGGTCTACTAAGAATGGCTAAATTCTCGCTCTTATAACCTTTTGTTAATAAGATTTTCCTTGCAATGGATAATTCAATATATAAAAATATATATAATGGTGTTAAAGCAGAATATTATACAAACCTCCTCATCACTTCTTCTCTTCTTTAACATTTTATATGTTTGTTTATTAATTCAATGAGTGTGATTGTCACCAGAATTAACACGGCTGTTTCTTTTATAAATATAGAAAATAATAATGTATCTAAGGAATCCTAGAACTCTCTAATCTTTGCACTGTAAAAGAAATAAAGTCAAGTCTTGGCTGCATTTCTGGTGTTTGTTTTCTATTCTCTTCCTCTTAAAATATCTACGCTCTATACAACAAAGCTGATTTTTGACTCATGCTCCTATACGACTCAAACAATTATACAGTCTTATGCTGCAAAAACTCTGATGATCTAATCTTGACAGGGAATGTTGTATACACAACATTTGTTTGTTTCAGAAAAATCAATACTTTCAACTTTGGTCAAATCAATAAAGAGTCCTAAATTCTAGTTTTTAGTAAGCAAGATGAAACAAGACAAACAGTTTCATCTATAGTGAAGTGAACACTTGGTGGTTGACTTCTCATTGCTGTTAATTCTGACAAAAAAAACAAGTGTCTTGATTGAAAAACTATGTGAAATTGAAAGTGATTTATAAAATCGCACTTCAAAAGATAAAATATTTATAAGCGTTATATTCAGCGTTTACTCCCCCAGTCTTTTCTTCTTTAACTTGGGTGAGAACATTACCTGAGGAGCTTGGTATAGAGCTGTTATGGGTTCCTTGTATCGAACGATGCATCTGAGCTTGCTTCTTGTTGGCTGTGCTGCCACTTCCTCCGCAAGCTTGAGAGCATAATTCTTTCAATTACGAAAATGATGAGTAGAATAAACGACAAGGCGTCTTTACCTTTAAAACAAACAAAACATTGATTGTTGTCGAGGCATGCTCAAGGTCTGACTTTTTTATCGGAATTACAAGCTCTTCAACCAAAATTGCCACAGCAACCCCCTCTTTCTTCTCCAAGCTATACATATAGCCTTCGTATCATATGTGCCAAAGGCTGTTAATACTAGAAGATCTTGGAGACAGTAAGTAGTGCTTACAAATACTTGCCAACAAAATCAACAGCCAAGATGCTCTTGGCCTGGAAGTTGAACTTACGCTCTAACTTATTCAAAATGGACAGGTTAGAACACAAGTTCTTTGATTACTGTTTTATGGCTGTTGTTATGCGTGCATTATTCTTCTTTCATTCGTTGGTTGAGAGCTCAGTACGTTCTTTTTTGAGCTGTGTTGCAATAATAACATCAATTTTTATGATGCCACATGTTGACAACACGTTGTTTGTGGAAGAAGGGCATAAAGATTGGCCAGCAATCATTTCTTCTTTTACAGCTATACAAGCTGGCTCACCGCTAGAGCTTAGAATTTCAAAATTAATAAAGAGCACAATAGTACACTGCATATGAATGATGCTCTACATGAATCAACAACAACACTTCTACTGCTGCCTTCTGCACTAAAGCTCTCCAAAAGTCTTAACGATCTTACTGAGGCATTTGTCATGCTCTTGTTGATCAACTTCTGCCCTTCTGTTCTGCTTTTTTGTCTCACGTCTCTCTATGCCGCAAAAAACCAAAATATTAGACGTCATAACTAAGATAGTTGATTGTTTGAAACTTACTAATGGCAACAACTCTCCATAAAACTTATCCCACTTGGATAATACGAGCTTTGATTTTCTGTTAGAAAAGACATTAGATATCAATATTAAAATATTGATTAGTTAGGAATATAGTATACTTTAATGATATGTCTGTTCTTGTCTCTCGTACAGCATCATTAAACTCGGAGAGTCCATATCATGTGCAACTATCGACTATTAGAGGCATGTAACCTCAAAGATCACTCAGCGATCTGCTCTTCGTACTTGTTTATAAACGACGGAAACATCGGGTTCTCGACATTTTTTACAGTGTACAATTCTATGGAAACAAGTTTTAATATATCAGCTGGTATCATAGTTCGTTTTTATACCTTCTTTTCCAGGATAAGCAATCATAATGAAAGAACGCTAATATTAGGGGGACGACATTTTCTGGCGGGAAACGACATCTTGATTCTACTAGGCTACAAACCGTGAAATATTTGCCGGCATAGAATACCTCTATATGGTTCCTAAGGATACAGAGTATTCATAAATATTTTCTATTCTGCTTTGCAAAAAGAGTGGATGGGGACTACTTACCAGCTGGTACTTCCAGACTCTGGGAATATAAGTTGGTGAAGGAAAGATAAAGACATGATACGCGAAAGAAGGCCAATAAATAGTGAAATGTTCAACAAGATTGCATCACACTTTAATGACAACAACTCATACTGTTCGGCATAACTGGCTATTGATATAGTGCATTTGTGACTAATTATTATTTCTTTATTGTCAAGTCTAAATTCAAGACTAATTGATTATACAAAATTTGATTTTTGCATGAGACAGTACTTTATCATGAGATTGCCCAAATACAGGCTGTAAATCTTACAAGAATGAGAGTTAGGTACCTGGGGAGAGATAGATAAACACACAAAGTGTGGCGACAAGGTAGTAAGCTAATACGTACAGAGGAAGGAGTAAAAGACAAAATTACAGAGAGAGGAAGGAAACAGAATTAAAAAAAGAAACAAAGAGAAGGAATAATACAGGAGAAGGTAGAAAGCAGGAAGAGCATAAGAGTCAAAGAACTAGTCTAGGAGATTGGAGGATTGAAAGAGAAATTGAAGCAATGTGTTTCCAGAAACAACTACATTGGCAGGAACGAAAGGCACATTTTCAGGACACACTATTTTACACTGAAGGATTAAAGATGCCGGGTCCCAGACAGGTAGTCGCAATTAATGGGTCTGGTTAGATAGAAACATCGTACCCCACCAGGAAATGTCGTTCCCGTAAGATTGCTGTTTTTTATATTTAAAAAAAATACTGAATTAAGAATTTCGGGACACACCGTTTTGCTCTGAAGGATTGGAGAAAAAACATCAAACCTCGGACAAATGGTCCCAATAAACTAGTCCGGCAATAATAATACTAGTAATAATAATTAAAAAGGTAGTGTCCCAATCCTGAAAATGTCGTTCTTGTAAGATTGCTGGTTTAGCTAGCACTTGTGGACATTTGCCCACTGCCAAAAGGACAAATATTTTTTATTTTATTTTTCATTCCAACCAATCATTTTTATATTTTGGCAAATTAAATTTGAGGCTCAGTCATTCATTTTTCAAAAACGCCAAATTCTATAGGTTTGACTGTACCAATTACAATTTCCTAGAAGCAATTCAATCATAAATTCAATTCAAAATCAAATCAAATCAAATAAAATAAATAAAAAGGTACGGAACTATTCTTAAAAAGGAGGTCTCAATTAGATGGAGGAAACACGAGCGGGAATAAGGTGACCTTGCCGTGTTATCTTTAAGATAAGCAGGTATTTTCTTTTTGAATTTTTTTTGATGATAATGATGATGGTAATGATATTGTTGTTGTTGCTTATTTGCTTGTTTGTTTTTTTTTGACAAAAGAAACCATGTATTCAAGCTGTATTGTTTAGTGGAGTAAAACATCTACTTTAGTTACTAAAAAAAAAGAGAGAGAGAGAAAAGAAAAAGAGAAAAGAGATAGCCAAATATAGGGAAGAGCTTGTTACTGTCGCGTATTCTCAGAGGATTGTGACACGGGTTGCCCTGGTAACCAAAAATAAAAATAAATAAAAAAGTAAAAATAAAAAAGTGCTCCGTTGGGAAGAGGGGGAAAGGCGTGAGACACGCGCGTATCACTTTTTTTGTGAAGCATCCGGGTCTGGAAATGAATAAGACTTGTTGTTCTTGTTGTTGGTAGGTAAAGAAGTGTACATATGCCAATATATTTGTGGCATTGTAATTATAAGTCTTTATGTATATGTATGTGTTTGTGTTTATATATATTTTTTAAAATAAGTAAATAAAGAAATAAAGAAATAAATAAAGATATGCTATCTTTGGCTGTGAGTGTACTACATCTATTGTGAGTGTAGGGCATAGTCAATCGTTTGCCTTCTGGACGCTCGTGGGCAAGAGAGAAGCTTACTAGACCTGACCATTTATAGGGAAAGAAGGATCAGCAGGCCTGTAAATGAACCCCGAGCGGTGCGGTTCATGACGAACTCTCTCATTTTCTCTCATTTTCTCTCTTTCTCCCTCCCTCCCTCTCATTATTGCCGCCACGTTTAAAAACACGCCACCTTTTAAGAGGGGCAAAAGAAATGAAGGACCTGGGGGGCTCCATTTTGGCACACCCACCAATCAGCAGCCAGAGTGTCGCACAGTGCCCCACGTTCGTAAGGAACGCATGCAACCAATCCAGCCGGCTGTGCCATGTGCTACGCATTAAAAACGGGCAGGTCAGACAAAGGGCATTTCTGTTGATTAGCACGGTCATGGTTTAATATGGCTCTTGCGAACTCTGTAAACCTGGTAACACACATATAGCTACATACAGTACAGCCAAGGGACTAGCTGTATATACATATTGGGATTTATATATTAAGCCAAGACTTTGAGCAGTTAGAGTTACAAGGTAGATACAGTGGACACATAGAGATAAAATAATAATAATAAAATAAGAGAGGGCACGAAGAAAATCTTATTTTAAAGAGATATATACATATTTATAAATTATTATAAAAATAATAATAGTATTAATTAATACAATAAAAAGTACAATAAAATATAAATATAAATATTTATGTGTATCTGTAGGTGTAGGTGTATGTGTATGTATATTATTCTGTGGTTCTAGCCGTGTGTACGAAAGGTCACGATGTCAAATGAAACTGACTCGCACCCAAGCCAGCATAATAAATATATAAATATCGGGCCCTTTATGCATTTGCTCTTGCCTCCTTCTTTCTCTCCTCCTTCTTCGAAAGACAAGCTTTACTGCCCCCCTTTTTTTATTGATATAAATTGCTATTATTATTTTTAAGCTATAATTTTATTACCATGGAAATGAACATCTGTCTTTATTGTGAGAAGCGTCTTGACGATGACGTATGTATGCCAACCTATCAATATGACACCCACAATAAAATTAAAATAAAATACAATAAAGTACAGTCAAAGCAAAGCAAAGCAAAGCAAAGCAAAGCAAAGCAAAGCAAAGCAAATCAATTCAAACCAATAGGCTAACTTTCTTGTTAATCTATTCATGCTGTATTATAGAACCTCAGCTTTTGTTCTGGAGCTTGTCAGGAAAACGAGGCATCAAAGAGCACGTTCGCACATCACGCCTATCGCACATCCTCCGAACGCCACTGTCCGACGCCATCTTTTAGACTATCTTACAAGAGACGCCTTGGGTACAATTCTCTTGGCAAGAAATCAAACCGTTGCTCCTTGTCGATGCACAACACACCCTTTCTAGCGTCGTCGTCGTCATCATCATCTTCCTCCTCATCCTCCTCATCTTCATCCACCGACTCAGTCCTGTCCGTGTGTTCGTGCGACGATAAGCATGACTCACCTTTCCTTGTCTACCCGTCCTATGCTGGTTCTATGGACAATGTCGACAATCTATTCTTTGCATCATAGTCTTTTTTTCTTCTTTTTTCTATTTTACCTTTCAAGCCCCACTATCTCCATCTTAAGTTCTTATATCTATCTATCTATCTATCTATCTATCGATCTCTCTTTCATTCTATATCTTATCCTCCCAAACTCTCAATTTTTTTTGACTTTTTTTTTTAACTTGTCGTAGCACTCCAGATACTTCTTTACCCTTTGATAACCCATTTTCTTCTTATATTCTTTTGATATTTTTTTTGTATTGTCAGTACAGACATACCTTTATCTCTCTTCCTTTATTTTGTATGTATGTAATTTATGCTCATACCTGTATTATTCCTTCTTCTTATTCTTTCTTATCCCTTCTTATTTACTCTCCCATCTCTTCCCCCCATGCTCTATGCTCCTTTCAAGGACCTTGTTTTTTTTTATCAACAGAAAAAAAAAGTCTATGACATAAAGCCTTTGTGTACAAATCCAAAGTTTCAACATAAAAAAAAAACCAAAAAGAAAATGTTTGATATGTGTGTGTGTGTGTATACATAGATTAGCATTGTCAAAAGAAAAAGAAGAACTTATTTATTTATCCATCTTTGTTCTTTTTATTGTTTGTGAGCTGTTTCCCTTACTTAACAAACACTTGCTTACATTGTGGAATGTGGCATGACCAAACAGTCACATCACATCACCTTGGGATTTTTGTTCCTTCTTGGAAACCCTCTTCTTTTATATTAATTTTATTCTTTTCTATTTTGGAACTCTGAACCTTGTTTCATTGTACGTGTATATATATATATATATATATGCATATACACAAGTGTTTTATATAATACTGTTTTATCATGGCAAAATCGTCCTTTAGGACAACCACTTGGGATCCTCTTCTAATTATTGCACAGGTTTGTGGTGAACATCTACATTATTTTATAATTCATACTCTTCATCAACCCCTCGCATTCCCGTCATCTCATCTCATTTCATTAACTTTTCTTTTTTTTTTTTTTTCATAATAGATCATCTCCCTACAGTCTCTCTCATATCTCCTCGTCAGTCTCGCTCTCATAATCGCTCTTGCCCTCACAGGTTCCGAAATCACACTTGATGCCATCCTCAGCGACCAAGAAATCCGAATGGATGCAGTATCCGGCTGGACCCTGGCTCTTGTCTGGTTCCTTCACGCCTTTTTAGCAATCCCACTTTTGGTTCTTATTGTCCAGCGAGCGAAACTTATCCTCGACTTTGTCCTGACTATGCATGGCATACACCTCGTAGCAGTATGGATCTATCGAAAACAACTACCTACCGGTGGTGTATGGTGGTTACTGCAACTTGTTCATGCGCTCATTATGACGCTGGGGGGTGAGTGGGCATGTATGCGTCGGGAAATGGAACCAATCATGATGACCGCCAAACCAAAGAAATCACAATCCACATCAAACAAAAACAAAAACATATCATCATCATCAACAGCAACAGCAACAACAACTGGAGCAGGGACATCGGGATCGTCATCTTCATCAAACGTCCAACAAAACAATTATGATGACAGTAATGATTTCTCGGAAGAGTCTAATGCTGTTAGTGGTGGTGGTGAAGATGGTCAAGAAGAAGGTTCGGAATGGATCCATATCACACCAAACAAGTATAACAAGCGTAAGGTATCCGATGCTCATAATATGCTAAGGCCGATCGCAAAAGAGGAACAAGGCGAAGTCGAAAGTGAAGAATATGATGATAATGATACTGAAGAAGGACCGCTCACAAAAGCCATGGATAAGGCCAAGAAGATTATTGTACAAGGAGTCAGTAACAGTAATAGTAGGGTTACAAGGAAGAAAAACAAATCGAGACGGTATGAAGTGATTCCAATGAAGGATGTCGACGAACCAGGTCCGGGCTCAAGTCCTTCCAAATAACTTATCTTGTACATATATAAACAGCACCTAGATGACAAATCATGCAAAAAAAGACCAAAAAAAAAAGAATGGAGCACAATCTCCTTGTCAATATTTCCTTCCTCTTAGTTTATCCTATCTTATTTACTCTTTGCACACATTTACCCTCTCTCACATACATATATATACAAACAAACAAACTAGTCTTATTCTTATTCTTATCATTTTTTATCATTATCATTTTTGTCGTTGTCGTTGTTGTTGTTTATTATACATAATTATAAAGCACTCCAATTTTCAAAAAAAAAGCCTGTTATAAATCAACCTCTTTATCAAAAACAAGCCAAGAAAATAAATAAATATAATAAAATAGAAATATATAAAGATAATGCAAATTGGCGGAGAGGAAGAAAGGAAAAGAAAAAGGAAAATGAAGAGTATACTTTGAGGTTGGTGAGTTTCCCAAGCCACCTGAATCACAGTCGCGTTCTGTATGTACCATTGCTTGGACGTTCCTTTTTTTGATATATTCTTTATCTTCTACTCTTTTATTTTAATAGTAGCAGTAGTAGCAGTTACTATTACTGTAGATCATTCGATTCGATGCCAATTCCCGTTATTTCCCCCGCAGAAAAGAGTTACATTGAACAAGGTGTCGAGACCGATTGCCGTGCCGATGGTCGTGGACGTCTTGAATATCGCCATCTTGTGCTTGAAACCGGACTTTTGTCTCAAGCAAGCGGAAGTGCCCGCTGTCGTCTTGGAAACAGCGATGTCTTAGTAGGCATCAAGGTTGAAATTGGAGAGATTGAACAAGATCAACCCAACCAAGGTCGTATTTCATGCAATGTCGAATGGTAGGTAAAGGTTACAACCTTTTTATATGTACATGTCAAAAAACAAAAAGAAAAGAAAGAAAGAAAGAAAGATACTTACAATTTTTTATTATATATATATATACACGCATAAAAGTTCGCCAAGTGCCTCACAACAATTCGAAGGTCGTGGTGCTGACGACTTGAACAACACATTAACACTGGCACTTGAGAGATTATTGAGTGGACCTCAGAGTGGACTAGACCTCGACAAACTGTGTATTATTCCTGGTCAACAATGTTGGGTTATTCACATCGATGCCATGGTACGAAAATGAAAAGAAGAAGAAGAAATAGTAGATGTGATACAATGCGATGTGATACGATGAGATTGTTTTTTTTTTGAAAAAAAGACAAACGACTGATATTATTATTATTATTATGATGATGATGATGATTTATTATGATCTTAGGTTATGGATTGTGCCGGAAACCTGTTTGATTGTATTGTGATGACCACTCGCGCGGCATTATTCAACACACGTATTCCAAAGACAGAAATCCAAGACTTGGGTGATGGTGAATTTGAGTTTGAGGTTATGGATGATGTAGAAGACGCAGAAGCTATTGCCGGCTGGGAGAATCTACCAATGTCTGTTACATTATACAAGGTAAAGAGAGAAAGAAGAAAAAAAGGAGACTATCATCTGTATAGCCAAGAAAGAAAGAAAGAAAGAAAGAAAGAAGAAATTGATCCGAGAAACTGAGAAAATAAGGGGTGAAACGATCTCTCTTCATATATATATATATATATATAATTGATCTAGATTGGAGAACGTTATATTCTGGATCCTACAATTCTGGAAGAGTTGTGTTCTCAGGTCACACTTACTGTCGGTGTCAACAAAACCGGACAAGTGTGTGGTGTACAAAAGGGTGGATCAGGAAGTGTCGACCCAAGTTTACTGACTGAAATGATCCAGGCAAGTGAAATTAGCTTAGTACAAGAGCGCGGAGGTTAAGGGGAGAGAAGTTAGATTTATGTATAGATATGCTATATATGAGACGGTTGGTATAAACAATGTCTGTAAATCATGTAGACAGCCACAACATTGGCAGGTCCATTGATACAGCAATTGGATGCTAAGCTCGCAGAAGAAGAGAAAAATGTGCTGGATAAGCGAAGAAAAGGTGAACCAGTACAGAAACTTGGTTTCTTTGCAGCTGTCATCTAAGTCACTAAATTCTCCTAACCCATTCTCCAATAAACAAATTTCAATACTCTTTTCTTCATAACAATCATAATCAATTTCACGCACATATTTATTTGAACACTTTTGATTTATTCATATTTGCATTTGTATTTAAATACAATATATATTTATCATTGTTTTAAGCTCAATTCTGTAACCACTATCCATTTGTGCTATATGTTTTTTTTTTGCCCGAGACACCGACGCGGGATCGTAATTAAAAAAGAAAAGAGGCCATAGATGATGAAATGAAAACTTCCTCTTCTGGCAGGACTGAAAAAAAAATAGATATTTAAATATTTCAAATCAAAATCATAAGTATGTATCTTTTTTCTATTATCTTTGTTCTTTATCGAAAATAATAATTTATATTTCATATATCTTTTCTCACTTCTTCTTCTTCTTCTTCTTCTTCTTCTATCATATCACATACTTACTCTCAACACAAAACAAAAACAAAAGAAACATGCCTTCATCTTTATCCTCAAAACTTACTCGGCTCAAGTCTCTTCAGCTCAAACAATTCGTCCATCGAAAGAACCGTGGGCCACCTTCTCCAATAAGCCCTTCTACATGCCAACCTATCCACACATCATCCCAAATGGCAATTGTTCCTGACGATATGTACAGCCCTTCATCACCAACAAATGTCAATAGTTTTTCAGAAACTCTTCGGATTGTTTCTGAAGAAGCAAAGAATGGTAAATACGCCGATGTGTTCGATGCCTTCTTCTACACCGATCGGAGGTGTCAGAACCGGGCATTCTTTATGGCTGCCCGCCTGAAACACACCCTCTGGCCGTTGGTTTCTGAGGCCCTTGGAACTCCCCTTCGGAATCGTACTCATTCTGTCCAGGTACCCTCGAATAAAAACAGAGACAATAACAACAATCTTCCAAAAACTTCGATTTCTGAAACTACCAGCAGGAACCAAGAGGACCAGCAAATCGATGCCTTTTGGGAACTTGTGACTCACCGGCTCTACACCCTAAACTGCTTACTCTTCGTCTTCCCTTCTTCTTCTCCGTTTCACGACGAGGCAGCAATGCACTTAAATCAACGGCTGTCCAATGATAATTCAGGTGCACGAGAAACCTTATTTGCCGTCCGTTACGCTCTCTTGCGTAGCCATCATCCTAATTCGCTGAGCCGTCATCGGCACTCTGTACCTTCCGGGCGGGATCATCGTGACGACGATGCTGTGGGCGAATTTCTTCAATCAGCACAGGCCGTGATTGCAAGGTGCCTCGAAAGCGAAGAAAGACTAAGCCAAAGCGAGAGAGATGCGATGTACCTCTTCCATGGTCTTCGGATGGGGTTGTATGGTTCGTTTGTACCTCACATCGAGCTACGAGAGGCAAGCGACGGTCTTCAGGAAGCCTTGGCAGAGGCTGTCCTACATAATCAAAACAAATCAAATACGGGCCTCCTTAATAATCCCTTTGAGGACAATCAAGCAATCGTACAAGAACATAATAATGATTCCTCTTTAGAACAAAAAAATAGTACCAGTATACTGTCTGTTTAATATCCATCCCTTCAATCCTGATTTTTCTTCCCCCCCTCCCCTTTTTTTGCTCTCTTGCTCTCTCTCTCTATTCCTTCTCTCCTCCCTTTGCCCTGTATAAATATAAATATAAATAAAATTACTTAGCATTTATCTATCTATCTATCTATATATATTTGATTTATAGGTTGGCTTTTGAGGGAATGGCTAAACAAACATGTATACAGATTTGCTAAGCATTAGTGCAACCCCAGGTGTCAAAACTTCTTCCTTTGTTTTTTTATCATTCTTTAAGTTTACGTGTTTACCTGGTCCTTGTAATTTGAAAGTCTGCAATCAGTATATATATGTATATACGCGCATTCAACTTGTACGATATGATAAATAGTATTATTTTTTTAATCGAATTGAATTAAATCAACTAAAATGATCATTTATAGCATAAATCAATTTCAGGACACCAAGAAGTCAGGATTAGAGTATCCAGAATATAGTAGAAAGTATAATAGTCTCCCAAAAATCATCATCATTGTCTATTTTTTGTAAAAGAAACAGTAGCTACGAGTATTTTACATATTATTAAACCACTTTTCTCCAGCAAAGATCAAGGTTACTTGGCCACAGCCCTTGTCTTTAAACTATCACTATTAATACTATTCTTACTGTGATGTGTGTAGGGTATATATCGACTCTGGTGTATATACTACCTGTCTCATAGCAAGAAGAAGAATACAAAGATCAAAATTATAATTCTGTCACACAGATTGCGCAAAACAGCGAAACCTAATTGTGGTACAAACCGTACAAACCATACAAATGACTATTGTGCTGCCTTCTCTCTCTCTTTTTTTTTTCTTTTGGATTTTTTTCAATACTAAAAGAAGAATAAAAAGAAAAATTATGACCACATGAATTATGACCTTTTGATCCCTTTCTTCTATTGATTTGCTTTTTTTTTTGCTATGGAAACTTTTGAAAAGAAATATAATTTTAGGAGTTATACTAAAGGTAAGGCGATCATTTCAAACAACATATTTGCCTGTCTGTCTGCCTGACTGTAGACTGACATGTTTAATTTAGGAATCCGCCCAATTCAGAATTTGATTCTACAACGGGTTCATGAGGTTCGTACCTTTGAGAATGGCATGGCGACTTTTACTGGTAAGAGAAAAAAAAAATGAGATTTCACATGTTCAGATTTGACTAATATAACGATAACTGCTAGTGAAGGATAAGCCTGCATCATCGATGTTTAGAAGTAATAGGCCTTATCATGCCTACAAGAAGGAAAGCATGGAAGTTAGCGATTGTGAATTTCCTCTGAAACAGCATATAAAACAACATATTGAAAACTGTCCCGTACAAGTGGTACTATTAGTAATTGAATTTTTGCTCCTGTTTATATATATTACTCATACTATTTTATATTTGTTACTTTTTTTTTATTCTCATCATTTTAGCTTAAGGATGTCAAGGCAAACTCTCTTGGTGTACCTGTTGTTGTACCTATTGTTAATGGAAAATTCATTATGCAAAAAAAAAAACCGACAGTAAGTATCTAAATTCTAAGCAAAAGAAGAGAAAGAAGATAGACATATATTAAAATGTTATGTAGACTGTGTGTGTGTGGGTGAATGTTGTATAATTTTATAAGAGAAAGGATGATGTTGCCTGAAAGAATAATGCCAGCATCTTTGCATTGCTATATAACCATAACCATAATTGTTTTGTATAATTGGTCAAAATGATTTATATATCGTATAAAATTCTGGATCTATTTGTTATGATATTCAGCCCAGTGTTTGTTATTTCTTTTCAAAATATGGTTCATGTATTACTCTAATGACAATAAACTTAACTTCCAGTTATTTTATATACAGCGTAAATGGCATGCATTTCATTTTTCTTTTTCTATAGTGATTATATTGAGGAGTTGTGATTTCTTGAAAATCCGATTAGAATTTCTATAAATTTTAGAGAAGTCGAATACAATGTTAGATTTCAATTTATTTTAATAAACTACAAGGTAGACCGGCTGTCCCTATTGGAACAGTTTAAGAAGCAATAGCCATACTATTCTAAGAAAGAAAAATGTTTATCCAATCTTGTGTAAATTCAATTACTGTATGATGTGACATTTGATCACTATCGTTAGCTACTTCTCTACTGTTTATTTCACTTGGATAACCCTTATAACCCTAATAACCTTTCTACCCTTCATACCCCTCATAACTCTTAAAGTACCTAAGATATTCCAAGGTTTTCAATGTTACTAAGTTCTTTGAATTATCTGATATTTTTGATACAGTTAAAGATTTATTTAGTAGAAAAATAAGATTTTCACCCAATTTTTTAAATTTAAATAGTAATTCAATTTTCAATGATTTATTATACATTTTTCTTGGATAAATTTGTTGGGCTTATCTTATTTAGAAAGAGGTCAAATAAGGAATTCCTAGTGAGAAATTACCCAATTTAAACAAATAATAGTAATTGTAAATGAAAGTTCAATATATAATATTTGTAATTCGTTTCTTATTTAATTTTTTTACAGAATTAATTATGACTATAGCAGCATACTATTTGTGCTTATTATTACTTTAATTCATACAGACCAAGCTAGCAATAAATGGCTCATTCGATAAGCTTGTGCAAAATCTATGTATTGAATATGATTAGAAGTCTCTTTATTACCAAGTTCCATTTAACCTAGACATAAAACCTTTTCTTTTACTAGTAAAAGTTTATGGTACTTAAATCATAGACATATATACATACATGTGAATTTGATTTATTGTGAATTATTTATTCTATATATAAAAAACAATAATATAGGTAGTTTTCTTGTATTATTGTTATTTGCACAAAATTCAGTAGAGTCTGCCTATATGGTATGCTCAAATGACAGGTACCAGTTGTTGGCAAAGCTATTAATTTTATCATTGAATCCTTTCACATGCATGAATTTCTGTTTTAGAATTTATAATTGTCACACCATAATATTCTTTTCTTCTTCTAGATTAAAATAGTCTTATAAAACCCTGCAAATGGGGTATTCTTTTTCTAAATTGAAGTTATCGACAATATCCCTCGTGGACTTTGAGAGTTTATCATGGTACTAAACATATTTTTTTTATAATAATAATATTTCTGGAATAATTGGTTGGTAAGACACAAACACTCAATAGAAATAATAATAATAATAGTAACAATGTGTTACAGAGATTAGCACAGATCGAACAAAACACTTGTTACATTCTGTTTACTCCCAAAAACCATTCCCTTTTCTTTCTTTCATTTTGTTTTACAAGCAAAATTAAACTAGAATATTTTGTCAATGTATATTTATATTAAGCAATATAATATACTATAATTCAATTTGAATTGAATTGAATTGAATTGAAAAGCTGCTGTTTTTTTTTTATCTTTATATGTATGTGACCCCAGTTTATGGATATTTAATATGGGTTATCTGCGATGAGTAAAGCCTTTTTGTATAAAAATATTATACATAAAATAAATCAGCAAAATATATATATATATATATATATATTTTTAAGAAACAATCCTCGATTATTGATGACAGGATATCAAATTCTAAATACAATACACTAAATAAATAAATACATGAAATAATAATAATAGTAATTCTGTTGGATATATAATGTCAACTGTCTTTTTTTTTAAAGAAAAATGATGAGTATGATAGAAAAATGTCAAGACTTTGGAAGAAAGAATAAGAGTTAAAAATATTCTGCTTGTATGAAAGCCTAGGATTTGTGCTTTTTGGTTTGCTTTAGAGAAAAATAGGGAAAAGGGAAAATGGGTTTATAGGAAATTCTTGTCTGAAATAAGAAAAAAAAAGTCATGAATAAAATAGAAGAAAATAGAAAGAAGAAAGAAATATATGTATATAAAGAAGAAGAAGAAAATGGGCTCATAAGTATATATATATATATTAACAGCTCTTAACAATCACATCTAAAATATCAATTGTTTTTTTAGGGGTTTTGTTTTGTGGCATAGAAACACTGTATGATTTGTATATAGAAATTGATAGGGGTGCTTATTAGAATATAAAGATGCCCTTCATGCATAATAAAGAAAATATAAAAGAGAAAAAAAAACATTATAGTAAATGACTTGAATGTGCCCTACCATAAATATCATATATGTATAATATAATAGTGAAAGAAAAGAAAATAAAAAGAAAAACCACCTTCCGGAGATGGTAAACTGTATAACCATATGGCTCTAAAGTTGAGGCCAATTTGGTGGTGATTTGGTGGGAGGGTATCTCTAAAAGACAACAAAGAATGGGTGTCTCTTTGCTGCTGAATATCTTGAC
This sequence comes from Phycomyces blakesleeanus NRRL 1555(-), assembly GCF_001638985.1. NCBI lineage: Eukaryota > Fungi > Mucoromycota > Mucoromycetes > Mucorales > Phycomycetaceae > Phycomyces > Phycomyces blakesleeanus. Next base: position 825,012 of record NW_017265151.1, read on the forward strand.
AATGATTGTTTTATCTCGGGTGTATAATCTGAGGAGGAAGACATATCCTTGTGCCGATTCTGGGTGTTGCTATCAGATGTCGTTTCATTTGATGCTTGATGTCCGTGGCCTCCTCCATTCTGTACAATTTGGATCGCAATCTTTCGGGCTTCTTCAACCTTTCCCGTCATCTTTAGTCCAACTACCTGCAGAGCAAGCTCCATGAGGGCACGGTCATTTTCGCTGTAATATTTAAACAATGTAACATCTCCTTCCAGAGGTAGTGGGTGCTCTTTGAATGACACAACTGCAGTTCCGGATTCTGCTGCGGGTGGCAGTATACATACAATCGTATTCTGAGACCAGTAATGGGTGCTAGTGGCTTCGATATCTCCAAAAAGACATGTCAATCCAGGATGGAAACCACTGCCTAGGATAGTAACCTCAATTCCTCCACAGGTTGGGCCTTCGCTTGGAATAATTCGTTTCAATTGAGGACCTTCATTGCTGGCCACAGCTGCGGTTATTTTCGGGTGAGATGTATCAGACACTAGAGAGATTTCATGGCCTTGAGAAACCACTGTGGGTAGCATAAGACGAGTGAGAGCTTTTGGTTCTACCGGAATATCATATGATTCATGTCGTACTATATTTGTTGAATGTTCTTCATTACGCGGTGGACTCAATTCAATAAAAGAGAGGGGCTGAGGGCTCTTGTGTTCGTGCAGTGCGTGTAATGTCGGGGAACTTCTGTATGCTGCACGGAATCGACGGGATCCAGAATTACTTTCATTGCTAGATAACTCCTGGTAAGGTTCATACGATTCGGCAGGCATCAAAGGAACTTTGGGTGCTTCAATATCTGCACGTTGTCTCTTCTGCCCGACTCTGGACTTATTAGACTTGTGGTCGTCTGTAATCATAATTGCTGGAGAAACACCCGTAGCAACCTGTTTACCAGTGTGATCGTGCATTTCAAAGTAGATACTATGATAGTAATAAGATCAGTATTATTGATTTTTTTTAACGAAAGAAAAAAAATTATGAAACTCACCAAAAACCTAGTCGCTCATTGTGGTGTCTACAGTAGCAAGTGATACGAGTCGGAAGTATCGTGTCCCCAGAGCTAAAGTCAACCATGTCCGGACAATTGAACAAAAGAACCTTTTCTTCTTCGAGGGCCAAGGATTCTTCGTCTTCTGTAGGACTCTTTTCATCGTCTGTATCTGTCTTGACTCTGTTCTCTTTACGCCTTTGAGACCGTTTACGCTAATGTTAAACAAATATATGTATAGGTTAATATACATATAAAAATAAAAATAAAATATCCAGAAACTTACTTCGCGTTGAATACACCCTAGACAAGTTACAACCTTTTTGGATGGGTTGCTCGCACAAATTACCCGGGCACTCAAAAATAGTGTTCTTTCTGGCTTGACCAGGAGGTCCGTGCTATCCATCTTGATATTATTGGACACGGCCGGGACCAGGCTCTGGCGCTTGAGCCTTTCTTTAGCTACCATGTGTCTAGGCAACTTTAGATGTGACCACCACTGTGATTTGTCACCGTCATCTGTCACTAGCTGTATGCACAGTTTTATTTGTGTTTCTACTCTCGATTTTGCTCCGGTCTGAGGAACACCTAAAACACGGATCTGCATGCTGTGTAAATAGAGATGTATATATGATAATTATTAAATTATTAAAATTAAAATCAATAATATTGTTTTCCGATAATTCGGATTGGTTGTATAATAAATTCTAAGCATCTTTTTCTTTTAGTCTTACCCTTTGGTTGTTGGATCAAGTGAGGGAGTAAGTGTATTATGAGAAAAGGGCGTGTCCAGTGATTCATCGCATTTTCTAGGTGATCCAACATGTGGGGTAAGTGACGACAGGGAAGTTGGTACATATCTGATTATGGAAAAAAAATTGGTGTTAATGTTATACAGGCCAGCAACAAATAATAATAAATAAAATAATACTAGGGCAGTAAGAACTTACACTGGGTTTGGTAAATGTACTGGACTATGTGATATATAATCGCTAAAGTTCTTGGCCAAACTAGGAATTGTCGGAGGGATCGAATTGTTGGTTACATTGGTGAAGATCTATTAAGTATTTTTTATATATATATGTGTATATCAGCCAATTTTGTTTTTTATATTTTTAAAAGAGAAATCAAACAATCAATGGATTAACTAATAGATAAAGAAGTTATCATTTTACGTTGTTGAATCCGGACCAAAAGGTCTGGTTAGATTCGGCCGGGGAATTGACAGGATGAAGCGATTCGATGATTCTTGACTGAGTTGCAATGGTTGGTGTAGCTAGGGATGGTGTGTGATAATTATAAGGTGAAGATTGATCCATATGTTTGGCTGATGATATATTATCGTGTCTTGTTTCATTTTTTTGATTGTGCATAAAAAACATCGGGTTCTTGGTTGATAGGTGATCGAGTTTGTAAAAGAATGAGTTATCGATGAGGGGATTTAAGATGTTTACTAAATCGTCATGTGGCTCGCTGGTAGATGAGCCCGATGGGGAATCATAAAAATCATTTGAGGCTAATGACATTGTTGTTAACGGACTAGTATTCTGCATGTTAAGTGATTGCAATCTACTTTTGACTTTTTATTAAAAAGAAAAAAGTTAAAGAAGTAAAGATAATAAAAAAATAGTAATGAAAAGAAGAAGAAGAAGAAAAGGTGAACGTTGGTTAAAGGAGACAGTTGTCAAATAGAAGCAATTTAATGTATTTTTTCCTTCTTTCTTTTTATAGTGGGGTGGACAAGACAAAAGCCAATTGCCTTTTGTACAGGATTTTTTTATTTATACGTATATATATATATTTGTTTATTAAACAAAAAAGAAAAAGAAAAGAAGAAATCCTTCAGAGCTTAAGCTTGGCTTACATGGGATTACCGGATGATTTGGTTAATGAAAGGGTTCAATACTGACTAAAGTTGTGGTATATCTTTAACACATGTGATTTGGTATGTCTTCTCTAGATTAATCGAGTACAAAGGCACAAATAATATCAGCAGGAGAGACAAGCTTTTCTGGGCTTGATCAAGTAGTCGAGAAGTATGAGGTAACCTTCACGTGAAGTATGTTCTGGTTTCGAGTGTCATCTTTTAAAGGGTGTACACACAGCATAATTCAATTTTGGATGTGTATTACCATGCTCAATTTCTATACCAAAAATACTTTTTATTTTATTTTATTCTGATCTGCGGTCCCAGGCTGTTCTATTTTTCCCCTTAAATAAAAAATAAATTGTGGAGCAGGTAACACACGCCATGAGACATAAAAAGCCAATGCGGTTGTATGTTAAAGAAGTCTTTCTTAAAAGTGATAACCTAAGTGTCCCTTACTTGATGGCCACTACTTAATGCTCGCTGCTCGCTGCTTATGGCGCAATATCTCTTATTTAAATCTCGGGAGGGATAGTATTTAATTGTCATGAAACCAACGCAATTGATACTTCTATTTATACTGTTACTGCTACCTTTAAATCATAATTCAATGACAATCTGAAAGATATTTCGTTAATGAGTCTGTACACTTTTTTGGACTTGATAAAGCCTATAATAATATTTCTCGAGAGTTTTTTTTTTGAACCAGACAGACTCTACAAGTATCACAAAATAAGTTGCGTACCATTGAAGGTGTACTCAAATAAGTGGTTTGAACACCTGTGTTACCTTTAAGCTGGTTGATTTAAGTAAAGGCAAATCTAGTATGTTATAATTTATATACCCAAGCGTAACAACGAAAACCCAGAATGTGTCTTTCTTGCTTGCATAAAGTAAACTTTTAAACTTTTTTTATTATTCCAGTAGGACAAATAAATACTCGTAAAACTCCAAGGGCTCATAATGTATAACATTATTAGTATTACTATTATTTTAATAATATGTTAAGTATAATATTAAGTTTCTTTTCTTTTAATTGATTTGAATCGAATCGAATCGATTATTTTTTTAAAAAAAAAAAGAACAGCTAATTGGGTATAAATTAAGGCTTCTATGCTGTTACTTATTTTTCTTTATTAGAAAATATATCCAAATACGATGGTTAATTCTTTCTTATACTCCATAATTGCATATAAGAATTCCTCGATTAGTATTACTTTAGAATTTAAATAGAAAACAAGTAGTATATCTATAGTATCATATAAATAAGTTCTTTTGTATTTTTAAGTGATGTTTTTAAGGAGTGCTTAAGCCCGAACGAGTGCGCTGTACAATATTCTTCGTATAATTATTATACCTAGCTGTGCTTTCAATAAAGATGAATAATATCTCATGTGGTGATAATTTTCATTTATTGGCTTTCATTAACAATTGTAGTAATCAAAAATATCAAGAAAATAATAATTACAAAGCGAAGAAAGCTTAATTCATTTATTATAGATGCTCTAAAAGTCAACCTGTCAGTAACTCGTGTCAAGTTACCGATGACTCGACACATCAAATTTCTAAATAAAAAACTATTGAACAATATACAATTGCTCAGCAACTGTTGTTAATTAACTGATCGACCATCACGCTTCTATAAATACCATATAAATATACATGTCTTGTAAGTAGCATTTATAATTTTCCAATGAGCACATGGCCTTAAAATTTAACCATTCTCAGCTGCTCAAAAGTCCTATTCACTAAATTCAAGAGCTTATACATACATATATATATATATATATATATACTCTTTTGAATTTTCAAGGTATTATTAATATCAAAAGAGCCATTAAAACAACCGATTTTGGTTGATAATGTTTTATTAGTAAACTTGCGAATACGAATTCTTTATATTTATAATGAGATTTCTCAACTTTTATATCTGCGATTATTTTTAACCACTTCACATCGAGTATTTCTCAGAATGTAAGCGTGATGTCTGTCCATGTACTCAACACCCGCTCATGAGCACTCGAGCTTTTGCCTAGTATCTATTATGGCTTTCTGTTAGAAGCTCTACTATCATTAAGCTTGATTGAATTGAAACCGAGACAAAGATAACTCACCAAATAATCATATGTTTTCTTATACTTGATACTTTGGCAAAAAGAAAGAAAGAAAGAAAGAAAGAAGTAACCTGTCTAAACCAAAGGTATCAAATGTTATGTATTTATACAAAAGATACAATATGACAAGATTTGGAAAAGTATACGTTATTTCCTTTATCTGAAATCACAAATGGAGTATTATTAACAGAGGAAGTATCAAGCTTTACGTATTTCTCAATCAAAGTGCATTCACCGCATTTTGAGTTTTGAGATTACCCATTAGATTTCCAGAGTGTGATTTATCCATATTTGACTCATATATTGCTTGTACAAAGAGATATTCTCAACTGTTTGCCTACATTATATAGCATGCGCATACTAAATATTTGTGTCAAAGAATATAAATAAGTACGCTATTTGGCCACTTTATCTACATTGCGAGTCTTCAATTTTCGATAGGTCTATATTGTCGAGAGAACATTTTTTGATATGCGCCTAATATTTGTCCACACAATCGTCTTAACGGAAGTCTATCCGAGCTTTAGTGAAATTTTTACCATAAATAAATAAAGAAAAAAACGAGGTATTGTACGTAATGGCCAGTGAATATAGAATGTGTACCTGGACGACTATTTTTCTTTTTGCAAAAGGACATTCATGGCATTTTCTGCTTATTGGTTGATAAGCCAACTCTTCTTTTTTTTCCCCTTTATCGCTTTAAAGAGTATAAAGCCAGGAAACCCTCTTTATTTATAAGGATCAATTGGAATTCTGATGATTAATAGAATTGTTATTTTGTATTATTATTTTGATAATTCTAAGCAATTAAGGTTAATATGTTATTCCGATCCAGCTTTTGTTTCTTGGACTATAACTATAGGTCAAAAATGTGGGTAGGTGTGGGTACGTGTGTGGGTCTATCTTTACAAAGCTTGGTTCCCATTATGTTTATTACCACTACGCCATGAATGAGATAAGATCCATATATATATATAAAACAGAAGCGGTATTTTATTTATGCGGCTTTATTTTTATTTTTTATAATTTAAATCTCAAAAAAAAACTATGTTAATCTGATAATTAGAAGAATCTTGAAATTTTTTTTTATTACATATAGTAAAATCAATTGATTTCTGATCTTTCTCATAGGTAAGGCATAGACTAAAAGAGCACCTTTATCATTTGCCTTACCCATACATATATACATACATACATACATATATATATATATATATGTTGTTGTTGTTTGGTGTACAGTGCGGCTGAGTCACTGTGGGAGGAAGCAGTCCTAAAAAGAGAGCTAAAGGGGATTACGAGCACAAGAATTGGGGACAATATCTCCAAAGAGAAGACGTTTTAAACAAAAATCACGCTTTAGTGCCACATGATAAAACATAGCAATAAAATGATGTAGTGAGAGATTAGCAGTATGGTGTTTAAAGCCTTGATTACCTCAAATTAGCTGCAAATCAAGTTATCCTTGTCAAGCATCTAATCATTGCAGATTTTTATGCTAAAAAAAGGGAGGGCAGCAGCAATATGTTAATACAATACAAGATCTTTTCATTTGATAATTAATAGGAAAACGTTGTTGGTTAATTAGATCTATATATTGATTCGACTCTTGTAGTTAGGGGAATTGGGTAATAGCAAAAGAAAAACTTTTGAGCTTTCTTTTTTCACATTGAATTTAGTTATGATTAGCTTGGGCAAATAGGCCAAGAGTTTTGGTTTGGATTTTTGTATTAAGCCATATCAATTAAGTGGTTGTGTATCCTTGTTATTTCATACAATTGGTGCTACTGATCCTTTAGGACATTACTTATTAAACTGTTCATGGTTGTTTTAGGAAAAGATAATCTCAAAGCTATGAAGAAGAAGACACTAGAATAAGCTTAATTGTGTTCTGCCAGATATACCGGTTATTTCAAAACTCAGAAGAATATTGTCTTTCTATAGAGGCTTGATGGCTGCGGTTTTCATTCACGATCAGACAAATTTTTTTTTTATTTAAAAAAGAAAATGGAAATAAATAGAATCGTCTTTTAGCTTTTTGGAAATCAGATTAGGCTCTGTCTGATTCTATTGAATTATAATTATAATACATTTGATATATATATACATTCTGGTACCAATTCGTACTTTTTTTTTTTCACCATGCAAGAAAAACTCGAATCAATTTCATATTTCCAAGTCACAACAAGATTTCCTTAATCTCCTACTGCAGAAGTCTATACACTGTAAGCCATCACCAGATTGGATCCCATGTGAGCAAAGGCTTGGCCATTTGTATATTTGTATTTCAAAGTGCATATGAAATACATAGGTATAAATATATAGCATTTTTATATGTACGCGCCTGAGTGTAGCCTATTTTTATTATTATTATTATTGAATTCTTTTCCTCAATTCTGCTCTGTCTCTATTTCTAATCTCCACAGAAAGAATATAAAAAAGTAACAGAGTCTGCGCGTGATACGAAGGTAGCTCAGCTTTCATTTTTATTGGCCGACAAAACAATTTTAGTCTCACTCCCAACAAAAGGGAAAACACAACAAAATCTCTCTTTTTCACACATTGAACTCAACCCTACAGGCACACATATACACACATACACACACTCTAAAAAAAAATCTCATTCACACCTCATTACGACCTTTAACTAAAGATAAATAAATACATAAAAAGATATGCAGAACGTCAGTCCACTCTTGGACATGATACTACCTACAGATGACGCTTCATGCGATTCCCCATCCGGGTCCTCAACAAGCGAACCCCATGACGAAGCAATGAACAATTCCCAGCCATTCATCGATCAGTCATTCTTTTATAAGCTCGACCAATTATCACCAGATAATCCTCTTTTCTTTATGCAACAATCTGAAAATCGTCCAAGACAATCCGAAGAACTTGACACACCAATGGACGCCCCATCCCCACTGAGCGCACAGGCATCCGTATCAATGTCTTCACCCCAATCAATGTCAACTCAAGGATTCATGTCTGCTCCTTCGAGCATTGTTGAACCACTCCAACCAGCAAACTCATTACCCGCAGAATCAAGCCAGACATTCTGGTCGGGATTCAATAACGTAAGTTAGTCATTCTCCCAATAGCTTAGTTTATGACTCACCACAAGTCCACGCTTAGTTTTTTTCCAATGTGACCCATAACCCCTTTCCACAGGCCATCCCAAACCTAGCCAGAAATTTTACAGACTATCTCTCAAACTATCCAATACAATTCTCGAGCCCTGTGTAAGTATGATCACTACCGTTACACCTCAACTTATCGTATTCTTATTTCTTGCCAACTATAGCCCTGATCAATCCTCCCAACCCTCACCTCCCCCACATGCTGTATCACCTATAAAATACGAGCCATCACTAGACACACCATTTTCTCAGAGTCCTATTACTCGGCCACTTGATATGATGAAAACCCCTGGGTAATATACTACTTTAATTTCTTTCTTAAAAAAATAATTATGTACTTACACATATCATACTAATTAATCAAATTATTAATAATCTTTTTTTTTAAAAAAAAGTATGCAAATCCGCGTCTTGGGTGTTCCTCAAACAGGGGCAAAATCAAGAGTGGAAACACAGATCAAATTATGCATACAGCTAGTGACAGATGATGGCGACAAAGCACAGTGGTGGTCGCATCTTAAATTACCAGAACATATGGTAGCTAAAGATAAACTCAAGCGCCAAGTCATGATGGCCAACGCACAAAATGGCTTAAAAGTAGATGGTGCAAATTTGCCGATTAAGCCGGAAAGAATGCTATTTTTGAGTGCCCGCGTCATTTGTGCAAGTGACCCGTCTAGAAAAGTTGTAACTTGCCTGGGTTGTATTCAACGTGAAGTAAGTTGTCAGATCCACAAAAAAAAACATTAATATTAACATTAACAAAATTATAATTTTTTTTCTAATTCTCTTCTTAATAATAATAACATTAGCGCAAACGATCCCAAAGACGTAAAGAAAATAAGATAAAAACAGATAATGAAGATGACAATCGATCAATGGAAGACGATAAATCCTTGGCTCTTGAAGAACAAAAAGTCCTTTTGTTTAATTGCTCAGAAATAGTCGATTTTAGCTCAGGAGACACCATTCTACCGACACGTATTACTTGTTACTGCAGACATCATAACGAACGTCTTGGATTCTGGTGAGTATTATACTATGATTATATATTTCTACATTTTTGATCTCATTATTACCATAGTATCTATTTTGAAATGCATGACCAAACTGGTAAACAGGTAGCCACAGGAATGTCTCCACCGATTATGATCACAGACGACCACAAATCCAATAAAATCAAAGCCGGTAGAAAGAGACCCAGAACAGATGTAGAATCGCACACCCCTCTCATATCATCCGGTGGATATGAAATGAACTCTGGTGTAACTGCACCTAATATGTTAGGACCACCTCGATTCCGTGTACCTTACGGCAGCTATCCGAATGTACAGACCTTACGCGAACAACAGTTTTCTCTCCAACCTCGCCCAGTCGATCATGTTGGAATGAATCACGACGTAAATCATTTGGCAAACCCAAACTCAAACACAATGCACCGTCAACAATTTGACGCATCTAGCGGTCCAAAAATACAACCTAACTCTATAGTGCCATCAATGGCCACCCAAACGCATCCTACTCCCATGGTTACCGAAAACACTGTCCAGCAGACTGTCACACCTACCCCTATTCTCAATGATCGCCCACAGCTACAACGCCTAATTCCGAATGAGGGCCCGACCTATGGTGGAATTGAGGTCACCATCCTTGGAAGTGGCTTCAGACCAGGTCTTACTTGTCTCTTTGGAGACGCAGCAGCATCCAGTACACATTATTGGTCTCCAAATACTCTTGTGTGTATCTTACCACCTGCAGTTGAACCGGGAACAGTTGTAGTGTCGTTCAAAGAATACCCAATGGTCATGGACAGTCAAGATGTGACGCTTTTCACGTACTTTAATGAAAACGACCGAGCACTTATGGAGCTTGCTCTTCAGGTGGTTGGGCTCAAGATGACAGGAAAAGTGGAAGACGCTCGTGCAATTGCTATGCGCATTGTTCAAGGCGGTAATCAAAACCAACAATCATCCAGTGGAACCAGCAACCAAGATAATCAACAAAACCAGAACCAGAACCAGAACCAAAATCAAACATGCCTTGAACGTCACATCATCCAAGTACTTGAAGTCATGGACATTATGGAAGACGTCGACTCAGTAGATGTCTCATTGACCAGCGGACAAGGCCACACCATGCTTCATTTGGCTGCAATTCTGAATTTCAGTAAACTTACTCGCACATTGATCGAACTTGGCTGTAATGTGGACACTATGGACCGTAACGGAAACACCGCACTTCATTATGCAGCAATGTTTGGACACGAGGACCTTGCTAAAATCCTGTTAGACGACGGAAAGGCAGACTCTGGTATCGTTAACCAGTGGAACAAACGACCCATGCACCTTTCCAAAGACAATACAATGCGTTTGATACTTCATACCTACATGCCGGTCGATGCAGACGAAGTTTCGGATTCATGTGGTGCAAGTGTTTCATCAGATATGCTGGGTGCTGATGTAGATACATCGTTTAGTGACGAGTCTTCGTATGACGATGATGTTATTTCTCTAGATGGCGACAGAGTTGACAGAAATGAGATTAATCAGCGATGGTTACAGTTCTATCAGTCAGATTCATCTGCTTCTGCACAAAGCGAATTATACGAAGAAGGACTGCGGAATCGAAGAAGACCAACACTCAACATTCAATCTATTCAATATCTTGAAGATGACGGTGACCTTCACTCACCCGATGAGATCATGGATGCTGAGGCAGTACACAACAATCATATCGATACATCATCTGATACTGACGATGATGGCGATATGTCCAAAGCTGACTTGAAGAGTACCTGGATGCAGCGCACCCTTTCACACCTTCAACAGGAAAAAGACAAGCATTTGTCGTATGTGACAGACAATACCTTTGTACAGAATATCAAAAATAACATGCCTGCCAAGCCGACTGAACTAAACTTAAAGACAATTGCAGACCATGTATTGCAATTCCCTCGCCCCACAGAAATGATTGCCAATATGTCAGTCATGTTTTCACAAGACCAGGCCAAGGGCTCTTCTACAGATGAGCCTGAGCAGACATTGGCTTGGTATATGGCATTAGCATATTCTATAGGTGCCGGTAGCAGGTCACTTCCAGAACAACCTATCCGGCCTTTGGATCAAAAACAACCAGAGATGTGGCAATTCGATAATAAAATTGCTAATGCTTCTTCCGCACAACCCAGCCGTCCACAACCATCAAGTATGGGCCCAGAAGCGATTGCAGATCAAAAAAGAAGAGACAGACGTCTGTTTTCTTTATGGGTGCCATTACTTTGTTGTAAGTGATAATAATATAATGCCAATATCGATATTGGGCTTGACTAATGATGTGTTTTGTTATTGTAGTTGCTGTTATATGGTTGATTTTCCAGTTTGTCTCTTCTCACCCAGGTGTCATTGATTTTGTGGTGGGAATCTCTGGATTCCGACATCAATACCTGCGTATCTAAAGCCCTATTTTCTGTTCTTTTTAATCCCTCCATCTCCTATCTCTTTCTCTTTCGCTATCACTCTACTTCATTTTCTCCCCCTCCCTTCCCTTCCCTAGTTCCCAATTACATGTTTATTCTCCCCTTCTTTATACAATCTATAGCATTTTGCTCCTCCCTTTTTCTTCTCTAGTATTTTTATGTGCTGTCATTTTTTTTTGAAGAAAAGCCCAAAAAAAAAGAATAATATACATCTTTGTATACCCACCAATAAGATGAGAGTGAGTTTGTGTCGACGTCATCCCATCCATTAGAATTGAACAAGTGCGCGAAAAAATATAGAAAAAAAAAGGTTGACTTTTAACGACATTCATGGTACATGCAACCAAGCTACTGAATCCAATCACATAAACTCACATCAACCAATGTTGATAGGACGACACTCCTTACGATACACCTGCTCTGAAGGTTAATCAGCCAGATCTTCCCATCGAAGAGTCTCCCGCTAGTGAGACTCAGAATGTAAACCAGGATCATGATTCGCGTGATGCAAGTCCTGATAACAAGCGCTCTGAGCGTCGTCGCAGTCGCAGCCGCAGTCGTAGCCACAGTCCCTCCCGCTCCCGTTCACGCTCTCCAACTCCCGTGCGCCGCCGACGTGATCGCACCCGCAGCCGGTCTCCTAGACGTAGTCGTTCTCCCAGACGCAGATCGCGTCGTCGGTCTGTATCGCGCTCTCGATCGAAGAGTAGAGATCGCAGAAGCAGAAAGAGGTATATCTGTAGTATTGCATCTTTGGTACATCTCTGACATCTTTAACTCTAGTCATAGCCATTCCCGTCGTCGAAGCCCGTCACCTCGTCGAAGCCCATCGCCTCGTCGCAACCGTTCGCGCTCATACGAAAGACAAAGAAGGTAAGTGCACACAAAGTCAACGAAGCATCATGTACACACATGATATTTATTTCTGTGTGTACGTATTTCTTTTTTCTTTTTTTTTCTTTCTGTTTTTTTTGTGTGATCAAGTCGTAGGGAAAAAGATTTTCATGGAACTAGAGTAAGGCAATTTCTTTGTTTCTTTATGTTATCTAGGCTTGGTAATTGTTAATCATTCAACACACGCACACACATACACACACATGTATATATTTGTGTATATATATTCTTCTGTATTTTATTTTTTTGTAGGACGCACCTGAAAAATCCAATATCCTTGGTGTATTTGGATTAAGTTTGAGAACAAATGAACGTAATTTGGAGGAAGTTTTCGAAAGGTTTGGAAAGTTGAAGAAAGTGACAGTGGTTTATGATCATAGAGTAAGTTTAACAAACAGGACATTTAATGAGAAACGAAAAGAAAAAACTAATTGAATTTATAGAGTAACAGATCGAGAGGATTTGGCTTCATTACATTTGGTTCAGTGGACGAAGCTGAGCGTGCAAGAGATGAGACAAACGGATTGGTAATAGATATCCACACATACACACAACTATTCATTGTAGACGAGAAGTAATATGTGTTAAACCTTATTCTTGGTAGGAAATTGATGAGCGTAAGATTCGCGTGGATTTCTCCATGACCCATCGCCCACACACGCCCACACCAGGAGAGTATATGGGAGAACGTCGTCAGAATGATCGCTCTAGAGAGCGACGCCCACAGCGTATGAGACGTACGCGTAGCCGTACTCCTGAAAGACGTGGACGCAGCCGTACGCCCGAGAGACGCAGACGGTATCGCTCCCGAAGCCGCAGCCGATCATGGTCTCGCTAAAATTTACTGGTGTGTGGGATGTTAATAAAACTTCACCCAATTGTGGACATATTTTACGTTTGGATTCTGGACAAAATAATAAGAATAGTAATATTGAAGAGGTAGTTAATGGAACAAAAAAAAAACAAAAAAGCAAATCAAGTTTACTGTGTATCAGTCAGTATTTTGATAATACCCACATATTAGAAGACTAGTAATTGCTGTGGCTGAGAAATCAAAGTTCATACTTGCTATATAGTCTTCAGTTCCTTTTTTTTAATTTTCTACCTTTATGATTATATCGCATTAAACACTTTTTTCTTCTTCTGTAAAATGATCAACATTTCAGTGAATGTAATACAACAGATTTTTTTAATAGAAAAAAAAAGGGAAATTTCATTCACAGGAACTGGAACTTTAACAAGGGGAATTTCGATAGTTTTGCTTGCGTTATACAACAACTATCAATTCAATTATCACATCAACCCAGCTAACAACATTATAACTAAAATATACAATAATGAAGTAGACTGTGTCTGCACGGAATGCTTATTTAGAAAGAAATGCGCACAGACCCCGACTTATTGAAAGAGAAAACGGACTTTTTTTTGTACATTTTGTTTAAGAATTACTAAAGTGGTACGTGTGTGTATATGTGTGTGCAATTAATCCCGTGACTGGTATTTCTAATTCCCGGTATTTTAAACGGGAGACACAGGATTTTTAGGCCAAGCAAAAGAAAAATGTGCACTACTAAACTGTTCTTGGGTATAGAAAATTGTAAAGGACTAATTCACAGACCTTTGCTTATAGAGTATATAGATATATATAATCAATTAAAGCCTAATTATATTAGTGGTTTTTTTAATTGACTTCAAAAGTGTAGATTGGGTAGAGCGATGGATACAGTATTAAGGTGATACTACTAGAGAACTTGGTTTTTAGTCCGAAGATTGAGAGAAAGAAAGTTTAGTGTCAATTATTTAAGTTGCATAGCTTACCCCTAAGTACGGAGTGTCTTGCTGCTATGCAAGACATAGATTAATTGAGTCATTGAGGCTATTGGTTTCACATAAAATAACACTGATTCTGGTATTAAATAATGTAATCTGTAATAACATCAATACGACTTGCCTGGCCATGTGATCTATATTCCATAGAGTATTACAAGGTTTGTAGTTGAGAACTGGATGGATCTTCACATTGGAGTCGTCAAGTTAGTTATATTTACTCTTTATATGACATCCGGAGTATATTTGACTCGCAAGATACTCATCGATCATAACGACACATTTTGCCGCGTGAGCTTGGTTGTGTCTAGTCGATTCGATGTAATTTAGCAAAGTCGCTCTGAATCTCTTTGTTGACCGAGCTATGCTCCCATAGAGTTCACTAAGACGAGCAGTACCAGACGCCACCAAAGTAGGCCTTTTGGCCTCACCATTATTGTCTCCAGGATCCAAAGGTTACCGTCTTTGATGGCTTGCTTACTGCATCTTGGCACCTCTTTCTCTCGGTATTCCCTGCTCCCTGTAAACAGCCGCTTACACATTTTATCTAGTGCCTTCTTCTTGTTTCTATAACAATGATATCTGAGCTCTCTAAAGCCGGTCGAGTAATAGCCTTTGATTGTCTTAAAGTTCCGAAGTATATATCGTAAAGCTTCATTGAATCGGTTCCAGCTACATTTCCTTGTTGACAGAGTGTTATAAATCAAGCCGCGTGCATAAGTATTGCCTTAATCATGTTTGACTTTTCTTATGATAGCAGACTTGAATCCAGAAAGCTGGTAATATTCACCTGTGGAAGCTTTACGTATTCTATATCTTTTCCTATTTTGGCCACCACCAGTTCTAAGACTGTCACAAGCAACAGAAACATCGTGAACTCCAGGATCAAGTCTATATATTGTAGCAGTACTTAAATCGATCTTTGTAGCAATACCAACAAGTGCCAAAGAGTCTTTAGCAGCACGAACAGGCCGCTCATAAATTAATTCCAATGCAGTATCAACGGTACAAACAGCGCTAGTGAAGTTCTTGTCTGATAATGATTTTCCATCAAAGCCACTTCTTGACATAAAGCCAATACAATCCATATCAAAGAGACTCCAGTATATGCCTTTCATATCTTTACTGGCCGCCACTGATGGTCTTATTCTAGATTTTTAGACTACTCTGCTAATGTCTTTAAGCTTTTTTTTTTGGATATATCGTTTCTGGAGACTGTATATTAGTAGTATATTGGAGAGGCAGACGTTACAAAGATCAGAATATAAACTTCGTGTCCAAAGACGAAGATTTGTAGCCAAAAATCAATCTTCAGACTAAGGACGAAGATTTCTAGTATCTTAGCTATCTAAGTCAAATCTAAATTGACACCACTATAGTAAATATAGTAAAGATACCGACGACTGTATAAAAATACATATCCAAATTAGACGTGAGTAGGCCTTGCTCATTGATTTGTGTAGATATAAAGCCAAAAACAAAACTCCTTGAAAAATAAAGTATCTAGTATTTTTGTTTTGCTGAATAAGCTATCGGTACTGCACTTTTACTATTGTCTTTTTACATTAGATTTGAGCTCAAACCAGATTAGACTTGACTGAATTAATAATGCCATACTCAAAAATCAAAACAAAAATGTTTTTAAATTATCAGACGAGGTAGACCGGTTGTCCCCATTGGAACAGTTTAAGAAGCAATAGCCATAATCTTCTAAGAAAGAAAAAATGTTTGTCTAAGTTTTAAATATTTTATTCTTACAAATATTTGATACTAAAACAAAAACAGACATAACCCATACAAAAGTTGAAAACCTTGGTTTAAATAAAATAGCAATAATTGCACTTGTTGTTTAATTTCTTTTTTTTTATTTAATACCCTGTATACTCATCTTCTAACATTTATGATAGTGCTTCTTCCTAAAGACTCTTGTATGTTTTTTATACTGTTATTGATTTAGGTATTCACTGCCCATTTGTCCAAAGTTATAACACCTTTTCAAAATTCTATAGTTGACTTGATATCTAGAAGTTCTCTTGTCTGAATCCAATTTCTATATGGTGTGCCATTTTATCCTTAACTTTAGATATTTCTCTGCTGTTTAGTTCAATTGGACAGACAATTGTCATCGTATACAGTATATGCATAATAAAATGGATATGGTGATAATAAGAATGTTTCTGACATCATTGAATTATTTAAAATCTCTGATGTCTTCGAAGTCTTTAAAGCACCTAGAGCCCTTAGAGCTATTAGGGCCTCTATAACCCTTATACCCATCATTACCCTAATAACCATTGTACCCCTAATAACCCTAATAACTCTCATACCCCTCATACTCCTCATACCCCTCTTACCCCTCGTACCCGTCATAACCCTTATAGCCTTTATAACTCTTAAAGCATCTAAAATCTTCCAAGTCTCTAAAGTCTATTGAGTTTCTAAGGTTTTTAATGCTGCTAAATTCTTTGAATTATCTGATATTTTTGATATATTCAAAGCTTTATTTAGTAGAAAAAGAAGATTTTCATCCATTTTTTTTAAATTTAAATAGCAATTTAATTTTCAATATTATACATTTTTCTTAGTTGATATGATTTAAGAAAAAGAAAGTAGAAAAGTAGGGTGCACCTTTTTTATAATAGACAATTTTTGAAAAGAGGACATTTTTTGGAATTTAAGTACCGATTCCAAAATAGTATTTTTAAAGTCAGAAATGTGATATTTATTGATTTAATCTCAGCTTACGATGAGATTTGTGAAGCTTTGAGAATTGTTTCACGATTTCAAATGCATGTTCAGCATCATGACCAAGACTGTAGGCATTGATGTAGGCAAAACTTTTGTGGAAGTATCTTCGAATCTTTTCAGGGACATCATCTTCTGGTGGGCAAACACTATCCAGAAATGAATTGATTTTTCTATTCAATGATTGAAAAGAATAATCACATTCACGTCGTGCTTCTTTCTTGGCTGCTTCCCAGTATCTTTCGATCCAATTACATTCACAGTGGTATTTTGGATACAGTTCAAATTTGTGTCCACTGCCTTCAACTATTTCTTCGAGTGCTGATTTTTGGTTGGCAAAGTCTGGTTGTCTCTCCATAATATGGATTGTACAACATCTAGAATCAGCTGCCGCGACATTATTGCAAGAACGTTTTAAAGAGTATCTCTCTGCTTCGTTTCTATACATAGAACGTTGCTGCAATATGCCGCGAAGGCCAATGAAATATTTTTTGTATTTTTTATTCTAATTATGAATAGTTTATAGACACGTCTTTTAGAATAAAGTGATCCCTTATTGTAATTGTATAAATTATGTTTCTATTCGGATAGGATTGTATATAAATCACTTACTTTATGGAGCCGAGACTCGATTACTTCATATTCTTTAAGTTTTTCTTCATTACTCTTTTTTTAAAAAAAAACTTTTTGCTGTTCTGCATAGTCGTATTGCTTTCTGACATAAAATGAGCTGTCACGAAATTTTCCCTGGCCTGAGTCACTGTCTTTTACTTCAATTGCACACAAGTTCATGTTTTGCTGCTTTGATCAAAAAGAAAGACAGCTACTGCATTTGGGTGTATGGCATTGAAAAGAGGTATTATATCTGTAAGCTGGGCACACATATGACTACTTTTCCAATAGCCTTCGTATTGAGCTCCAGGATAAAATACCACTCGCGAAGTTTTGTACTGGTCTCCTACATATCCTCTCATTGTTCCATGACAAGGGCATTGGAACTCGGAGATCATTATTGATCTACCCTCAGACTTTGGCAAACAATAGCTTTCACCATCTTCCACCCAGGCGTACTTTTGATAGTCATTAGCATAGAATGTACTTTCGTCATGTGTGACAAATACATGCTGTTTGACACCTTCTGGCAATTGAGGATATGACACAAGAGAAGGTGTAACATTGTCATATTTCTCAGAGTATTGATAGTATTCCATCATGCATTTGCTCCATGCATTTCTATAAGTAAGCACATCCTCGCGCTCATGCCCATCAAAGTATACAACTTTTCCTGTAAAATAAACATAAGTTATATTAATGTGACATTCTATTTTTATAGAGAAAACCGCATTCTGGTTTTCTATATTTGCCTACCTAAATGCTTAAAATGAAATCCCCAAGATATCAGCTTTCGTCTTAGGCAATCTGTAGACAACGGCTTAATTGCACTACCTTCGATCTCTAACTCATCTGATAGTAAGCTGCTACCAATGGCCTTAGGCAGAATGACTTCTTTCAAGTGGACTGAAAGTCCAGCAATACTTCTTTTAGCTCTTGGCTGACTTCTGAACCATTCGAGTATTTGCTGCTTGATGTCTTCATCATCAAGAACAGAGACACGTTTGGCATGCTTGCCTTGTGCACCAAGACTGATTCGTCTAGTCTCCAAATACTCCTTTGCATGTTGGCGAATCTTACGGGCTCTGTACCAAGTAGATTTTTGCTTGTATACAATGTCGCTTGCAAACTTAGAAGCTGCCATTTTCTTCATGTCCGTATTGATCAAAGCATATAAGTAATGATATGCTCCTTCGTACTTTCCCATCTCTGCTACACCAAGTTTTTGCTGCTCTGAAGTCGAACTGATGACAGGTACTGCGAACTTTGACAAGTCAATGATTGCGTCTTTTACTCTGCTTTTGAACTCTTCCTTTGACTCGACTTCATCCGCACTATCACTTTCTTCATCCAATCCAATTTCTGTCTCAGCAGAAGAAGAGTTTGCGATAGGCAAAAAAAAGGAGTCAACTCTAGCACTTCCTTTTGCTGCTTCTCTTTCTGCCTTTTTCAGTCTACGAACATGTCGAGATGAGTTTGATGAACGATTGCGACTGTATTTTCCATTGAGAGCATCTTCAGCTTTTTTGGTCCAAGAAAGTCCGAGATTTTTGACATCACTGCCAGAAGATTCCGAAATCTCGGGGGTAGGATCAACTTCCTTTCTAACTAACTCTACACTTTCGCTCTGAGAGTGAGAAAGACTTTTAGCAGCAGCTTTTTGAGATAAAGCTCTCATTTTAGAATTGATTTTTGGCATTGTCGATTGTGTTTTTATCAGGAACAAATTGTTTTTTTTTAAAATAGATTGTCTTATTTAGTAACGTTTTATATTATGTAAGTTGATAAAGAAC
Organism: Phycomyces blakesleeanus NRRL 1555(-); assembly: GCF_001638985.1. Lineage (NCBI taxonomy): Eukaryota > Fungi > Mucoromycota > Mucoromycetes > Mucorales > Phycomycetaceae > Phycomyces > Phycomyces blakesleeanus. The sequence goes on from NW_017265151.1 coordinate 844,512, forward strand.
TCAGTTGGTTATATTATTGGTTGAAAAATGAAGCCATCATTTTGGCCGCACTGCTTAAACACTGAGATGTTACCTTGTTTAAAAAAATATTTTTGCAGAAAAGTAGTAGATGTCTCACCGCAGAGAGTTTCTAAATAGCATTAAGAGCATATTAAAGCAAACAGAACTCAAAAATATTAAGATCCCAGAAAGCCTTTTGGCTTTCTAGTTTTATTAATAAAAAATACACACTATAAAAAGATACACTATACGTTACACAAATATCAAATTAAAACCCAGTAAGCATTATTATTGGCCAGAAAATGAGGACATTTTTTGAGCCTCCCTGCTTAAATATCGAAACTTCATCTTGCTTAAAGTTTTTTTTTGCAAAGAAGTAAAAGAAGTCTCACCGCAGAGATCTTGTAAATAGTAAAGCAAACGACTCAGCGGTAACAAAATTCAAAAAAATTAAGATCCCATAAAGCCTTATGGTTTTCTATTTTTACATATAAAAATTGTCGATTATAAAAAAGGTACACCCTACTAGCGTGGTAGATCATTTATCGTAAGTTCAATAGATAGATTATGATACTAGTTTTACGCGGCTTATAATTGATATTTTTATTAGATACTTTGATATCAACACTGGATTATGTCTATAACCATTGAATATTTTCCTACATACCGGAGTGATTATTTAAATCCGAGATATATATTTAGCCACTATTTTATCTATCCAATAAATATCTTATTTTAATACCCCCAAAAAACACAACTTGTTTAAATAACTTTTATGTATCTAAAGCTCATATCGACACTATGTATTATTTATTTCAGCACAAATAGTCACGTGCCATTTGTATAACTGACATTATTTATTTTTGCATAGCTATCTTGAACACTTATTTAAACGTTTTGTATATTATAAAATCATCGATCCAAGTAAAGAATATATCAGGCATATGTACTGATATACTATAGATTTGGGATTATGATCTATAAAATAGTCCATATTTAAACATATATATTAGATATAATAAACCCTGTTAACAAATATAACACCTCAACTTTTTTATTTATTTTCTCTACTTGTTTGTTTAAGCTTGTTGTTCGATTAAAATTCCAATATCACAACTACAAGAGAACTCTGATACAACTAAAAAAAAAGATAATGATACACTAGGGGGTAGTCGGGCAAATTGTTGGCTGGATCACCTAGCTCGGATAACAAGATCAAGTACATAAAATAACTCGAATTAGATAGTGCCTTGAATTGCGCGACCTTCTTTGCATTGTTTCCAAGAACTTGACTTTTTAGGGATTTATTATTATAGTTAAGACGATCATGTTGTATGAAAAAGAGTTATAAAAAATATCTTTTTTTTAGTAATAGGAGAAGATAGCTCTATTCACTATTTTATCAAGGTAAATATTTTTACAAGTAAGTAATAGAATGCACAGTTTTTATTTTTATATATATAGAATTATTATACAGATTGGTTTATCAAATAATTCTGTTTCGGGTATTGGTATCTTGAAATATATCTATTTTAGTTAATATCTCCTTTACATTTTATATCTAATTTTGGTGGCTCTTTATGTATATATATATATATTAACTCTTTTTTTATGGTAAAACTCACAGAATCAAAAGCATTTTATATCTCTTTATCCTTCTTAGTTTCATCCAAAGTTCTGGATTCATGTAATACAACCATTATGTGTCCAGTATTTCGACCAATAAAATTTCTAAAAAATTTGAGCAGCGAAGTATTATAAAAAAAATAACCCGAATGGCTTCTTCAAACTGGCATGTTTATGAGCAATCGATTTAATCTTTGCTGCTTATTTTTTAAAAATAGCCTCTCATATCCATAATGCTTATTTTTTTTTGAGATGTGGCTTTAAACAAGATAACAGTCGGAATATAATGAATGATATTGAATGAAGGTTTCGGATTCCAATATGAAAATTTAATATGATTATACTAGCGATAAGGGACATCTTTATATATAACCCACTTCATTTTTATCAAATTGGTACACAGCACCAACGACAAAGTACGTCAAAGTAGTACAAAGCTAACAAAACACATGTATTAAGCTGGATGTCAGAGGCTCTTGTTAACCGCTTCAATCGGACCGTCAATGGCTAACGTTAAAAAAGATCTATTGATCGTATTACTCATGTTGATTTTCTTGTTCTGAGCCGGCGTTTTTATTGTACGAGATCAGATATGCGAGATGCTGTTCAATACATTATCTTGGCTCGACTACTATCTATAGAATTCGGATATCTCGTTAGAGTCCTTTACGAAAATAAAAATTTTAGCTTTTCATTCTAACATAAAACTTAAAAATTATTATTTTTCAGCACTCTAATATAAACTGTTGCTGTTATTTTTGTCATTGTAAATAGTTTAGAGGGTATAGTCTCAGTGCAAGTCATCAAATATATTTTTCATTGACAAACCGTCGTCGTTTGAGGGTTGGTTGAGGCTGAATTCAGTTACGTTTCCACATTTCCAAGTGACATAGCCGCGATCAAGATCCAACTTCCAGTTGTCTTTGGTACTCTCTTGATTCCCGGTATAATAATCTTCAGTCTTTTCGGCTAGACTCCTTTCATACTCAAAGTTGGAAAAGTATTTCTGGGCGTGTTCTACTTCTTCTTTTGTCAGAATCCATGCTTGAGTTGAATATTTCGATTGAGATATATAGCCGTAAAACATGTAGTACCACTTTGAAGAAAGGTTACTCCCTGAGTCATTTTCATTTAGTGATACATTGTCCGTATTTGCTTCGCGAAAGATTCGATGTCGTAATAGTAACTTCGGCTTGGTTTGGTGTTTGGTGGGCTCCTCTGCTTTTTGGTGGGTCGTGTTCGATACAAACTTCAAAATGTTTATATTGGTTCTAGGATCGTTCCCATATTCTGAAGTATTAAAGCATATACTCGTCAATTGAATAATATCAAAGTCAGTGTACGACATATCGATATAGAGGTTTCCTGTCTTTGGGTCAACTGGACCCGTGATCCTTGAGCCATTCAGGCGCATGTGTTTCAACCCTTGGCACCGAAGAGATACATAGTCTAGTACATTAGCACTGATTTCCATATTTACAACATCTAATATCTGTAGATTGTGTTTAACGGGACTTGCGGGAGTACTCGGACTGAGAATGAGTGATTCGCTGGACATGTTCAATTTCTTCAGGACTGGGCAGTGATCTAGGAGAGTGTCTAATTCGATGATTGCTCGGTGTACACCAATAATTAATTCGGACAAACAAGGGTATTCTGTAAACTCTTTTGTAAGTACCCATGGATCATACGGACTGAATCTGGCATGAATATACAATTTGGCAATCGTTTTCGAGAATGCATACATACACCTTTTTATGCGATTTTCAAACGTGTTCGTGTGAGTCTCTACGATATCAAAACAGCAGTGCAGATGTGTAAGAGGAACATTCAGAGAACAAAAGAGATCCCAGAATGCGATTTGGGCAGGCTCTGCGTGACGTTCTATAAGTGCCCGCACTCTTGTCAGACATGGAAATCCAGACAAGGGATCTTTAAATATAGATGTGATTATGTCTTGGTATTCGTCTGGATTGTAGAAAGTATCAGATCTTCTGGTTCCTTCAAAAAGCATTGTTCCAATTGTATGTAAATTAGGATATTTTTTGACGAAATAGTACAACCATCTATGGTCAGAATATATCTTATTGGGTTGGAAAAGAACCAGGGAAGTTGCTGGTTTCACATTGGCAATATTTAGCAAGTCGTCTGGGGAGAGGTTTACAAGGTCGATAGATAATGATAAGTATTCGAGTTCTGGTAGGCGTTGGTGAAGAGTTTCGATCGCTTGAAATGTAAATGTTGGGGAGCCTATTGCTCTAGGTCTCGTAACCTCTAGATGTGTAAGACGTGGTAAGCACGAAAGGATCGCTAAGAATTCTTCTTCAGGGTTAGGAACAGTGATTATATCCAATCCAATCTTCAATTCTGTCAAAGATTTCCAAAGGCTCCAGTCTGTAGTATCTCCAAAGTTAAGTGAATTTAGAGTTACTCTTCGAATCGTAAGGTGTTGTATATTCTGAAAGTGTCGCTGAAGGATAGAAAGTTGTTCGTCGTTCACTTCGATCATCCCATCTAAGATCAATTTTCGTATATTCCAATTTGATTGTTCTTGATCGTCAGAAGAATATACGGAAATAAGACATATGTTATCTAATTTTGGCTGGCGGTCAATTACTATTCCGTCTGGTGCGAACAATTGGTGTAGGTCGCGCATTGTATTTGAAGGAGTCTGGCGGCTTTTATGTTTTTTGGGAAGTAGATTTGCGACATGAGCAAAGATTCTGGATGGCATGATGAAGAAAGAGATGAGCCTTGACCAAGGCAAGAAACAGAGGCTTATAAGGACATTAAACGTGTGTAAATCTCAAGGCTGTAAACGGAAATAATCTAATATATCGAAATCATATGGATACACAGCGTTGAAACAGGTGTGCATGAAAAAAAAAACATGGTCAGCCTATGTTTGGTGAGTAATCCATGGCCTGTCATTCTGCGGGGTGAAAACTTGGCTGTGGTAAATATAGCTATCATAACCAAAGCTATAATTACGCAACAAATACGATATATAGCTTTTTATGTCAATTGTTTGATACATAGCTATTAGAACTAATACTTTTACATATATTCAAGAAAATAGAGTTGAAAACACAATTTAACAAAAGCAACAATATTAATAATAGTCTATGGTGATTGTAATGTGATCTAAATTCCAAAGAAAAACTTAAATGAGGTTTCATAATGACAAGTATTGTATGCTAATCACTGTCATTCAATATGAATTCATTTGTTTTAAAAAATAGAATAAAAATAAAATATCAAATACATGTGTATTTTGAGTGGTGCTTTTGCGTCATCATGTTTACAATAACGTAATTGAATAAATCTAGACTATATAAAGTTCTCAAAGGTAGTATTTTATACTTTAATGTTAAACCTATATAATAAAAAAGGATTTCTACAATTTCAAAGAAAATTAGGCCAATGTTTTATCACCTAAAGAAGTAGTATTATTGCGCCGTTTTATAAAGAACGAAAGGGAATGAGACCCTGCTATTACCCCTTGTAAAGATTCTTTTTTCTTCCTTTTTCTTCTCATAACAATCTATTCTTATTTTGATATTCCGCTCAAATTCTCCATCTTGTACCCATAAGCTTTGACCATAGGCTTTGTGGCCAGTATTCATATGTATATAGTCCTACATGGCTACATCACAAATTATCCAAATGAAGAATATTCTAAGCAAAAATATAAAGTAAAATGTGTATATCACCATCGGAACCATCACTTTTTTCCCGCAGTATATTTATATTTGGAATTGCCAAGAACATCTGCAGTGGTTACATTATCGAAAACATTATATATAGTGTAGTATAGCCACACCGGGGATTGAATACCAGTTAAAAACAGATTGCCAAATTGTGGTTACATTACAAAGGAACAATTTGAGCCTTTTGACTGTCTAAAGTTTCCAGTTTTTCACTGATGATTTTGTTCATATTCTTTTTCTTAAAATTTATTTTATTGGCCATTTGTTCTCTATAGATACATTAAAAATATGAGTTTAATAATTTCAATATTGTCAGATTAATAGTTAGCATAATTTGTGAGAATTTCTTTGCTTATTTCTATAGACCATTGTTCGCTTTAACAAAGGATGTGAGAGGGAAGAAAACGATTCAAAAAGATAATACCGATTTATAATATAACACTACATGTATTGTTCCTGACCTTTAAAATGGACTACATTATCTATAATGTTGTCTGTAATAGGGTGTTTCAGCAGTTTTAGATGTTTGATTGTTTTTGGTTCGGGGGTTTAATGTTGAAAAATCATTGGCTCTCGTTAATCTGAAAAATAGATAAATTTTATCTCCAAACAACTATCAAAATTTTTAGTTGTTTGAATAGTTGTTTGAATAGTTGAAAAATGGAGAAATCGCGGGCGTATTTTTTTTTTTAAGAAAAAAATATAAATTTTATGTAATACTTAGAGCATCTGCAGCGGTTACATTAAACTTAATTTTTGCGACTGTTTTAATGTAGATTCCGAAATGTTCTTAAAAAATCGTCTGCAGCGGTTACATTACAGACAACATTATAGATAATGTAGTCCATTTTTAAGGTCAGGAACATTACATGTAGTGTTACATTATAAATCGATATTATCTTTTTGAATCGTTTTCTTCCCTCTCACATCCTTTGTTAAAGCGAACAATGGTCTATAGAAATAAGCAAAGAAATTCTCACAAATTATGCTAACTATTAATCTGACAATATTGAAATTATTAAATTCATATTTTTAATGTATCTATAGAGAACAAATGTTCAATAAAATAAATTTTAGAAAAAAGAATATGAACATAATCATCAGTGAAAAACTGGAAACTTTAGACAGTCAAAAGGCTCAAATTGTTCCTTTGTAATGTAACCACAATTTGGCAATCTGTTTTTAACTGGTATTCAATCCCCGGTGTGGCTATACTACACTATATATAATGTTTTCGATAATGTAACCGCTGCAGATGCTCTTAGGGCACTCAGTTGATTTTTTATAGGTTAATTATTATTGGCTTACATATTTAATTCACGAAATCAGAACAATCAAACATCTAAAACTGCTGAAACACCTTAATGTAACCACTGCAGACGATTTTTTTGAGAACATTTCGGAATCTACATTAAAACAGTCGCAAAAATTAATTTTAATGTAACCGCTGTAGATGCTCTAATGCACAGAGTACGCTGGAGAACATATTTAACAAAATAATAATACTAGGGTGAATGCTGTTAATGCTATATGCTCATAGAGATAAGGTATTAGAAGCCGAGAGCATCAATAGTGGTTTGTTTAAAGTTAATGCTTTCTGGTTTCTCTAAATCTGAATTTTTCTTATTGCTGACCATATTAAAGAAACAGTATTTAGAGTATCAACAGCGGTTTGTTTAAGGTTAATACTTTCTGGTTTATCCAAATTAGAAGTTATATTTTTTATTGGTAATTATATTAAAGAATCAGTCTATTTTTCATTGCTTAAATGTTTTTAGTGAAGTAATGAATTTGGATATCCATTAAATATCGGTAGACAGATGGATTTTTTTAGTAAGTATTGCTGTTAGCCAACATACGCGGTTAAATATCAGGCTAATTCAACCAGATAATTACACTGTGCCATATACAAACCCGAATGTTACTAAGCTTCTGCACCTTATTATTTTACTAAAATACCCCAGCGGTTTTTATTTTTTTGGTAGTAGCTTGTTTTATATCTTCTATAGAAAATGGGCCTTATAACAACCGTTGTTTAACATATGCTTTTTTTTTGTAATCAGATTCCTTGTTTTAGAAAATGTGTCGATTCCCTCGATGATCCCCTTGTACTCTGGCAAACAGCATAAATCAATATTATATGATGTGTCCAAGGTCCCTATTACTATTCAATAATATTATCCAAAAAGAAACCCTTCTTTTTTAAAATATCAATAAATATTTACGGATAACGCCCCCTAATTTTTTTCATTCAATCTCTTAAAACAATAAAAAAAAACTACAGCTTTACTAGATTGTGACACTGTTGTTTTGGTTCCGCTCAGACCACGAATATCCTGCAAAGAAGTATGACGCTCTTTGCAGGATTTCCTTCAATCCCCTTGCACAAGGCGTACCCTTGTGCATTGTATTTCATCATTGGTACTGCTTTAATAGAGCTTTATAACAAAGTAGTATAGATTGTTCACATATAAAAGTCTTCAGATGAAGCAATAATAAAACAGAATCCTTATCTATCTTTATTTTATTGATCAAATCCTTTATTTTACTTTTGTTTATACATTTATTTCATCGTCACTGACTTATAACAACTCTTCGCGATAGTTATAAGCATACTTCTTGTTATATTTGTCCTTTTCTATACACATTTTATTACATCTCCTTACTGTTGGATAGACCCGAGCGTTATCACAGTAATTGATCTCTATATCTCTATATATTTGCCTTCTGAACTCGTTGGCAACCCTATTCTCATTTATTATTTTTCTGACAACGTTGCACCACACCAACTCAACACTTGTCAATTGCGTGACTTTTATTACGATTTTAAAGATAGAGAAGTCTACACTTGATGAGTAAGCAACACTAAAGAAAATTGCTATGAGCGGAATAAGAGCTAAAAAAAATTCTGTCCATGTTCTGTATATTATACAGTGTGGAATTTGATGTGTTAGAGCATAGCAACATAATGGTTAAATCTAGAGATCTCCTTTCTGACATGCAGTGCTATATCCAGCCTCTTTCTTCCTAAATTTAGTTTTGGTTTGCTGGTTATTTTCTATGTATTCGAATTTATTAAGGTCAGAAAATCCTTCTACTCACCTTCGATGTAAAGTTCATTTTCCTTTAGGGTCATAGGTACCACATTTTTAATTTTCTTATCTAAGCTTAAAAATGTAAAATTGGCTGTCATAGCCTCTGCACCGCCAAAAGTTCCGTTACAATCAGAAAGACTATAAACCACTTTGACTTGGAACATGTTATCATCTTCTGATGAATATATAACCTGGGCAGTTAGCTTAACGGTAGAACCCACATTCACTTTAGAATGAAACTTGGCTTCATCCAAAGAGTACATTCTCACATTGGATCCAGCAAACATACGGGCTGTGATTTATGCGATGTTATACACATATTTTAGGGTCTATAATTATGTGTATATTAGTATATTATACATGGCCAATAACTAATAACAAAAATTGTTACTTTTCCACCAAATAAGTATCCAAGAACACTGCGATCCTGCAAATACAAACAGTTATCAAATATTAGCCGTATTTCTCTTAGTTTAGTGGGCTGACAATATATATATATATACCAGAAAAAAAATACCTGTGGTGTTACTATGAAAGCATTTTGAAGAGCTGTATCCCTAATTAACTTGTATTCTCCCATGGAATTTTCTTTTGTATATAGTGAAAGTAAATATTAATTATTGAGCTGTTCTTTGTACATAGGCTTACTTTTCTTATCAAAGGCATTTGCTCCAATATTATTGGCACCTTTAGATGTCTCAGGTTTACCGTCTGTACTGGTCTCTATATCTTTGTTCGATATGTAACTTTTATTCTTCATAACTAAAAAGATCAATATCTAAGTACAAACGTACAATATGATTTTTGAATTTCCTACCATTTGCAAGCTCTTGCGTTCTTCTCTCTCTAAGATTTGTAGTAATAAGCGAGTTTGTTTTTACAGCCTTAGCAGTTTCAATGTTAACAGCCACCATATTGAACTTTGCAATCAAAATAGTCTTTGGAGTAGGAGCTGCAATACGATTTATCGTCGAATCTTTGAGTTTCATTCTTGTTCCCAAAGACTTATCAGCACACGATATTATCTCGGCTTTTACAAGGGCTACAGTTTTATCACAATTAGTCGTGAATTTAATAAAACGAAAAAGAAGTACTTGGATCTTGATATAATATCTACCTTCTATGCTCGATGTTCCTACATTTACAACATGCCCACTAATTTTTATATCTTGTATAGTGATTGGGTGTAGAATATGAAAATGCTCAACAGAAGCTGTCAAAATATGAGAAGGTACACGGTGTAAACAAGAAGGAATATCTAGATGCTTAGTCCCAACGACATAAGCAATTTCATCGAAGTCTAGGTTTACATATTAGCAGTCCATTTTTTCTTTTACTTCATCTTTATTGAAACTTACTTTGAAGGAGATATCCCATGTTAATTTCACCATTATGAGCTATCGTTTTTTCTAAAAACGAAGGTGAAGATTTGAAGGGCAAGACCTTCTCGGTGTAGCTATCCATCATCTGTTTTTTAATACAAAATATATATATATATATATATATATATATATGAATAAAGCATCTTAGCTTATTACTGTTAAAACTTGCCGTTTTTATAACAACATCATATTTAGGCTCAAACTTATCAAATGTTACAAGTGGCCTTTTATTTCCTTTAAGATTCATTTCCTCAGTCCAATATTCAATAGGCTCTGTCAAAATTACTCTTTCTTTATCTTTCAAACGGAAACTTATTAATATAGGTATAGACTAATATTGTATATGCTAGTTTTTGCAAACTTTTATTAGTATTTGCATAGTCTGAACCCTTACATTCGGATGAGATTCTGCACAAGCTGGTATCCAGCCAATTCTTTTTGTTTATAGAATTAAATCGATAAAATTTAATGTTTTTAGGAGTGTTTTTTAAAGAGGCTAGCATTTTGAAATATTAGAAGAAAGAAATAATTTGTTTGCATTTACAAGTATTCTCTGACTTAAAATACCGTTTTTCTTGTGCATAATATACCAGTGCTTTGCTTTTTTTATTCAATTAATTATGTAATACAATGCATTAGGCGCCTTGGTGAGACTATAAAAGACATTTATGCTATTCACCAGCGTACGAGAGAATTGTCGAGGGAATTGATCCATGTCAAATAAGATTCCAATTGTTATTCAGAATCAGTTTTTTTAATTATTTACTAAAATACCCTGCCTATTTTTTTTGTTAATGATTTGTTTCATTTTGGCTATAGAAAATGAGCCTTATAAAGTATGGTCGTTTATTATATTTTTTTTTGTAACTAGAGTTCTTATTTTAGAACTTTTGTCAATTCCCTCGACAAATATATCCATTCGGAATCGAATAAACTACTATGAAAAGTGATTTTTCTTTCAATTCCCTCAACACAATTCCCTCGATGATTCCCTCGTACGCTGGTGAACAGCATATATAGTATTCTTTTAAAAAGTTATTTTTTGGACAAAGTACAGTATTTTAATTCCTCTAATATGGAGAAAAATATGATATGGATAACAATTACAAAGCTATGAAATATGGGGTTTTGTTTTGATAATTTTGAATAATTATCAATAAGCACTAGATATATCCCAAAAGAAGTTCTACAGTGTTTTTCTGATAGCATTATGAGATTTTAAATCAATCAGTTTACAACTCTAAAATAATAATAGTTCATTTTAGAAGGATAGTGTAAAATTATAAGTATGGGCTTCTTTAATACTATTGCTTAAGTTTGCAGAATCTCTTGACTGTATTTGAAAATATAGACATGATCATATCTTTTATTAAATCGATACTATTAAAACTTGACAGTATATGTTATATACCCTGAGGATAAATACGTACATATATTAGATATGTACAATATTTAAAATGTATTGCCTTTTGCATCCTTCATTTTGTATGTTTAAAGTATACATATATTGACCTCACCCTTTAGGTACACCACAAAAACAGTGAGATTCATTTGACAATAAAATGTAAGTAACTATCAGCTACAATATAAATAGTCGTATAATATAACTATAAATATTATTATACAGAGCTACCAGTTAAATATATGACACTTGTTTCTTAAATTTTATATCAACAATATTTAGAATGGACTTTTCAAATATCCAGTGCAGCTCTCTTCTTCCTGAAGTTGAAGAGTATGTTAAAAACTTTGATTAAGCTACATACACATCTAATAAACATTCTTTTGATTAGTCTACACATTGAAGTTTTGGGTATCCCTGAAGGATATAGCTCTCGTGTTGAGACACAAATTAAATTAAATTTACGACTTCTCGATAGAGATGGCGTAAGATCGAATCTTTGGCATTTTCTCAGGGTCTCAGAGAATATTTTGGTTGAATCAGACTTTAAAAGACGCATCAATCGGTTTTACGAGTATGAAGAAACATTTTCTCTTCTATCCTACGAATATAATGTACTTGTATTGGAAGCAAATGTGATATGTGATTCAGATCCATACAAAAAAGTATCTCCATGCAGTTACTGCATAAGTCGCGAAATAAGATATGTAAGTTATGCTATAATGGTAGTAATCTTTCTTTTTTATTAAACGCATATTACTTAGAAAAATAAAGCAGATAAAAAGCGAGTTGGTAGATTCAATTCAATAAAATTTTCTAGCTTAACAAGTTTAAGAAAAGCAGAAAAAGAATTGATGAGATTCAATCATTCTTCAACAGAAAAAAAAGCCAGGGAAATTATATTAATATGCTCTAAACCGCTCATAAAGTTTGACTATGGGGAAATATCGTTGCCAGTGCGTATTACCTGTTTTTGTAGACATAAAAACGAGAATCTAGGCTTTAGGTATAAATATTTATGGTTAGATATAGTATCATATAGTATGTCTAACTATTTCTGCTTCAGGGTTCTTTTTTCAATGAAAAACTACAAGGGAGACGTGGTTGCTACAGGGATTTCTCCTGCTATTATGATTACACACAAGTACAGAGCAATCGATAAACAAGGGCCGAATAATAAAGCCAAGTATAAGCTATTACAGCTGAGGCCCAAGTATACTCAGTCAATAGAGATCAACCAGGAATATACATAATGGAACACTTCTGGCTCGACCGGCTTTTATACTAGTCAACTTTATGAGAATGGAGAACAGCTGACAACAGCGGATCTACTTGATCTCGAGCCTGAGAATTCTCATTTCATGGCTAGGCACCAACACAGCAATAATCTGACCATAAACCATTTTCAGAATTCTATCAAAGCTTTTACTGACAGTAACTATAAAACGGTCGAACCCTATACTATTACAAATACCAAAAATAATTCGACAATCATTAGTCCCGCTAACATAAAAGCAATACAAGGTTTCGTCTATCTAGATTACTTTAATACAAATACGCTTTATTCTAACAAGTTAATTGATGCGGCTACAGTTGTGGATAGCTCAAGTTCGTTTCAAGAATACTTTGGTAGAAAACCCAAATGCTGGTATACGGAAGCACCTGAAGAATATTCAAATATTTTGGGATTGAACATATTGCCAGCCATTGAAGATGCAGGACTTGAACCAAGCCAGATCCTAAATGTGGAATGCGAAGATGAAAGCCAGTTATACGATGCATTCATACATTCAATCCCCGATAAGTACGTAGGACTCGATGCTATTTCCAATTTTTTGGAGCAAGACGTGGATGCTCTGCTAGATACCCACGATATTCCGTGGCTTTAAGCTGTAATATAATAATTAGAAGTTATACCTCCATTTCATCCATTTTCTTCTACTTTCTAGCCATATCTTATTAAGACATCATATAATTACCTTTTATGAAAAAGATCAGAGTCAGTATCAGTATTATTATTATCATTATTATCTTCAGAGCAAATTACAATATATTTCGTTCACAAATAAGGTGCTCTCGGAGTGCTTTATTGATATAGAATTGCTTATTGATATTGACACGGGTGTTGTGTGTTCTCCAGCTTCGCTCACCCTGATTTATTTCCTTCTTCTCCGACCGTCTCCCCTTCTATTTTTCTCGTGTACCATTTTCATAATCACTTCTACATATGTCATAAGGGACCTTGGACACATCATATAAAATATTTTTGAAACATTATTATTAGAGAAGAGGACAACTTAGGGAAAATCTGAAAATATTGTCCTTACGGACTTTCCTGGGTTTAAATTACCCAGACTTTTACCATTTTTACTTTTGCCCGGGACAATTCTAGGGATATTCTGGCAGAAATGACCGTAAATTTGGGAAAATTCAGCAAGAATATCCCTAGCACAAAAACAATGTCCTTAGCGTCTGAAAGTGATCCGATAAATAGGATAACATATATTTTTCTCAAGTAATTGCTAAATTATCAAAGCTAACAGCATATACAAGCTATAAACTAATCATCTGTCAATGGAGTCTTGATTCATTAAAAAATCAAGGCTCTAAAATAAAAAAAAAACTGATCTTTTCAAGCTCTATACTTTACCATTCCAACAGAATAATAGTAGTCGACATAGTCTAGCTTATATAAAGTTAAAAGTCTATCTGTGATATACTTTTTTCTAATGAATCAATCAATGGCTTAATAAAATAGCAACCTCAGAAAGAGTAAACTGGGACTCTTCCTTGCATGTATTATCAAAAAAAGCTGTCAGATGAAGGTACTTATAGGTATCTCTCTTCTTAGGAGTGGTATACCGAGTGCTTTTAGGACCAAAATAATAGCCGTATATAGCAGGAGGGATAGTAAACATGGCGTTTTTCTGTCAAATGAGATAAATGAAGAGGAAAGAAGTATAAATATAATTTCTATAACGTCCTCAAAAGCGTCCCTTATTTTAACCGGAGACGTGCATTCCGATGCTGGCTTTAATTTTTTTCCATTTTTAGCAGTCATGAAAGTTCCCTACGTTGTCCCTTTCTCTATTTTAATCAACTTGTGAGAACTACTTTCGTATTGTATACTAGAATAATTGGCTTTTTCTGCTTATCATTATGATCGGGTATATGTCCAGTAGTGAGTTATAATTTGATCAAATGAATAAAATACCAGTTGCTTGTAATATAGTCTTGATACATGTATTGGATATTTATGAGAGTGGATATATGGATAAGAAATATAAATTTAGTGGCAATGATTAAATATAACTCTTAGGCTGTAAAATAATATTTTCTAGGTTCCTAACTTGGTTGTCAACTTGGCATGATGATTCTGCTAATCTTAGCGGAATCTATTTTTATTTTAATGCAAATTGTATATAAAAGCATACAAATGATCCCGAATAAGCTAATGTATGTGCAAAGATGTTTTTTGATGAAAATACTATTAATTGAAGCTGTGCTACTCTTAATTTAAGAGCAAATAAGCATTTAATCACACACAATGGCATGACAATTGATTGACAATTGATTGACTGTTGCTACAGCAATATACAAAAAATTACTCTCGTATGCCCGCATCACCCTATCTTTTTTATCAGGAGATTGTAGGTGACAGACAGTCACACAAACCACTCGTGCATTAGGGTGCCACGTTGCAGCGGGCCAATCCTTGTAGTATGCTTCAGGAAAGGGCTTTTTTTTTAGGCTGACTTTCTGCTTTTTCTCTGTTTTATCTATAAATCTATCTATAAATATATATAGTTTAGATTTCTCGACATATATTCTTTCTTCAATTAATTAAACAAGTTATCATAGCAGCTATGAAAATAAACTTGGGCCACAAGACGCATTATAATATGCGTCTATCAAAAACTGCTTTATTCGCTATATTATGCATATTCGGTCTTATTCATCTCTCCACAGCTCATGACGATCTCGCACCAAAGTTGACATTAGAAGATCCTAAACCTATTTCGTTCGTTAAGAATGTTCTTACAACGCCAAAAGACCAAAACTATTGCAATGTAAGCATTATACTACTTGCGCAATCATTTCGACATATTACTAAGCAGTGCTAGCTTAGCCTGTCGGACAAATCAAAGATACGTGCTGTGATTTTCAGAGTGTAGAAGATATGCAAAGAGGAATATTCGATAAGATCCAGGATCTTGTCAAGACAAGGTTCTTTCGCTATTACAAGGTAATTAATTAAAAATGAAGATTCAGCGTCTTTTAGCTATTTACACGATTTATCTCCAATTAGCTCAACCTCTGGAGAGAATGCCCATTTTGGGACGAGGATGGATTATGTATGAACAAGGACTGTTCAGTGGAAACCACAGATGAGGTATATACATAGTTGACTGGGAAAATAAAAGTATATATATACACTATAGGATTAATCTTATACCATAATTATTAGTCAAGACTACCAAAAGAATGGACTCAAGAGGCTCTCAGTGCAGTTCAGATGTCACCTGCTGGCTTGGTAAGTATATTTTATATCATCGATATGTTACTATTCATTTTTACATAATTTTGTTTTGTGTTACTTCATATAGGGATTTCAACCTTTCAAGGCTTGTTCGTACAAAGATCAAGACTATTGTTTAATAGAGGACCAGTCTAACGAAAGTATGTAAAGATTGTTTGGATATGAAAGAAACATAGATTTTGAATACTAATAAACTATGAATTTTTTATAGACGTTGTGTATGTAAATCTCTTGGATAACCCTGAACGGTTTACTGGCTATGCAGGTGTATCCGCCGGAAGAGTTTGGAAAGCAATCTACGAAGAGAATTGTTTCAATATTGTTCACAAAATGACAGAAGGCTGCAAGACATGTAACAATATGATGAATATAGCTGGTTCAGCCGGCAATCCTCTCAAAGTTGCTGAGAAAGTTCAGCAAACTGTTAAAGAAGTTGGACCTGGGTTCGCTCACGTACCAAAGGATACAGAAAAGCTTGACCAGCTTTTAAGTGATCTTTCAGAAACCACAGACGGTGGTGAGAATGATGAAGAAGTATGCCTTGAAAAGCGTGTTTACTATCGTCTGATCTCTGGTAATTATTACCCTTGCACAAATTAATTTTTTATACTCATCTAATACGTGGCGTTGCATAAATTATAGGCTTACATTCTTCAATTTCCCTTCACATTTGTGACGAATGGTTCAACCGAACAAGTGGTGAATGGGCAAGTACACTAGAGAAAAAAAGCAAAATGAAAAAATCAACTAACCTATCTGAGGTTTTTTAGGGACCTAACCTTGATTGTTTTGTAAACCGTATCGGATCTCACCCAGAGCGATTACAGAATGTATACTTTACTTATGCACTAGTTCTGCGTGCAGTAACAAAGGCGGGCCACTTTCTTGATCAATATGATTTCTATACTGGAGATGATAAAGAAGATATTAAAGTAAAGGTATGTCAAGTTAGACTACATAATAGGGATTACGTTAATTAATTACTATTTTTCTTTATTAGAGCATGGTCCATGATTTAATTGACAATGCTTCTTCATGTGCACCTACATTCGATGAAAAAACCATGTTCCAGGGACCCGATGCAAAGGTAGTTCAATAACTGTTTGATAGAAAAATATTTGTGTAAATATATAGTATATTCATAAATTTTGTGGAATAGGCACTTAAATTAGAATTCAGAGATCACTTCCGTAATGTATCCCGTATCATGGATTGTGTTGGATGCGAGAAATGTAGACTTTGGGGAAAGATCCAAACAACTGGTCTTGGAACAGCTCTCAAAGTCTTGTTCTCTTATGAAGACAATCAATTAAAGTAAGCATTTGTAACCAAAAGTATGTTCCCAAAACTAAATATATATTTTTTACGTTATTCTAGTCCAAAGAGAACACCTCAATTACTTCAGCGTAGTGAGATAGTAGCTATGTTCAATACACTAAATAGACTCTCTGAAAGTCTCCGTGCTATTCAGCGGTTTAGAAAGATGTATCTGGATCAGGTAGAAGAGGCAGAAAAGGTAAGAAAATGTGTGATAAAGATAGTTTGTATCCAATACTGACTAAGAATTCATTAGACAAAGCAAGCCGAGGCACATTCATTAAACAATACCAGAGCATCAGTCATAATATCTAGATTTATATCTGCCGTTGCTCACACATGCTCCCATGCTGTAGCTACCCTGGAACGGTGGGGGGTGCCTGTACCTACCTATTTCGAGACTATCTTAACACCATTAGATTAAAAATTCTACATTTTACAGCAGAAATCACTTCCATTTTACTCTTTTTCCTTTTATCCATTAATCAACCCACTCCCATCACAGTAAAGCATTTCCACAATAAGAAAACCTGCAAAATATAGTTAGACGAGCGATTCTTTCCTTTTGTATACTGGCTTATATAAACTTGGATTCTTGTGGTTACAGACTCATGCACGCAACTGACATTTTCTTCTTTATACATGCACTTTGTTTAATACGGGGTTAATATTATTGTATTTAAACCCCTTTTTTTCTGTCAGGTTGCAGAATTTTCTTGTGTATCAGGGTACTGTAACCGCTGCATATACTCTTAGAAGTATAAACACTTTCTCAATAAACTGCTTCATAACACAACCATAATTAAGCTTAACACATATGCCTTATCAAAGTAAAATAGCAAGGCTTTATTCAGTACGGTGTGTACTCGACTTTATCTTCTTTCAGAACTCGCAGTATGCAATACATTGTGAGAAAAAAGATGATGAGAATGGAAAGTACAGAAGGTTACGCCTGTAAACCCTGAGACTGGATCCTGGTAATCATCCTCTCACAGAAAATATAGTCACTTGATGTGAGCCTGAAAGATTACTTGCTTATTTTTAGTTTCACGCTAGAAAGCTAGCCGGAAAATATAGTTAGGAGCACACTTGGGACCGAGAAGATTATTAAAGTAGACGAAACATCTGTAGAAATGGTTGTTGTCAGTAGTTAGTACATTAATAGGTAGCACCAATTTTTTTTACCGCCAAGATATTGTGTAGCCATAGTAACCTCTAGAACTTGGATTAATATTAGTTTGGCAGTGGGGATTAATGATCATTTCTTCAAATGCCAAGAAAGACTACCGATCCTTTACGTTGGCAGTATTATTCACTAAATAAATAGATATACTTATATCTGTGTATTTGACAGAATTACTTAAAATACACATATAATAACTGCCTAAAATATACAATTTAAAGGCTATTACTCAATTTACAAAAATGCCTCTTAAAGAACAATATGTCAATAAAGGCCAATAGGTCTGTAATGATTTTTGTTGAAGAAAAAAAACCAAGTATCTTTTTTTTTGTTCTGTAGAGATTCCCACGTGACTTATAAACCATGTGCTCTGACACACACACACACCAATACGCACACATAACCTAGACTTTTAACTTTTTTTTGTTGCGCATAAGAATAGCTATTTTTCGGTGAAACGAGGCAGGAACTCAAACATAGCTTTGGAAATGGCCGATTCATACGCTGGCCATTACCAGCAAGATTCAGCAGCAGCAAACGTGCAGGAGCTGCCATTAAGCTCTTCGGATACCCGTGATCGCGAAACGTCCGGCATTTCGTCTTCGCACTCGTCTTCGTCTTCTATAATTATGAATACGAGCAGCATTATGAGCAATACCACCCTATCAATATCAATCCCAAACAGTACATCATTCAATGGCAATAACAGTAATGTGAATTCTCAAATAGCATTTGATCCTACAAAACAACAATCCTCTACAATCAGTCTCGCATGTATGGCCGATCTTCCCCTGACTTCTTCATTATCCCAACAATATCAAAATTATGAAGATTTAGATGAAAGGCATCATCCGAGAAACTTTGAAACAGGAATCTCGCAATATACTTCTTCAAATAGTCTCAACCAGGAAAATGCAAATCATATAGACCAGCCCAGGCGCCCTCAGACAACTATTTCGAGTGCAGACTATGCTTTAAATGTGGTCCTTGAACATTTCGAAAAACTTGCAAGCAAAAAGATGTTTTTGATTCTTAATATGGGTGTGGTAAGTTTAGGAAGGCTATATCTAAAAGACTATCTTGTTTATGCTGTTGTGTTTCAAGGATGCCGAGGTCGACTTGTGCAAACTGTTAGGAAAGGGTGCAGACCCTTCTTTTGACAAGCTTTTTATATCACTAGCCTCCCTGGCTTCTTCTCAACAAAAGGCTGTTATAGATGCAGTGATGCGCTGGAGATCAGAAATGGTGGAACCTCTGGATCCTGCCTTAATTAAACGGATAAGGTAAATCAAGACGATACGAGATATCCTAGTCTGACATTTGCCTGCATAACAAAGCGAGTCTGCGCCTTTGTCACGTACTCGAGAAGTAGAATCTGTATTAAAAGAACGACAGTCGGTAAGAATGAGAAGAAGCATTTTAAAATTTTAATCTTAAATAAATAAATGCTGATTAATTACACAAATCAAAGTTGTCATCCGTTTATATTCTCTGTAGGGCCCTGATAGAGATTGTCAGACGTTTTTCTGCTGACACTTGCCCAGAGTCTGTTGGCGAGAACCTTGAAGAAATTGTGTTCATACAGTTGAAAAAGCCTGATCCGTGAGTTTCCACAAGTCATCCGCCAAACGTTCGTCTTTTTTCTCTTATCATTGTTGCCATTAGCGATGCCATTAAACGTTCAGCAAACAGAACAGCTAGTATGAACCTCTTTGCTGAGCTTATAGGCGAGCTGTCCAACATAAGATTTGCTTCTGTAAGCGATCGTTTTATCGCTGAACTCGAGAAATATAACAGTCATACCATTATGAAAGAGAGACAGAGCCACATGGAAATGCTAATCCGCGGAATGCGATTCTTAAAGATAAAGGTAGGCATATACTTTCTTTAAAAAAATATCTTTTTCTTATTATTATTAAATACTGGAATAAAGATTTATCCTCTTGATGCATTGGAAGAAACCGCGGATTTCTTATCCAGTTGTGCCAGCTTCTTCAAAAATGCACATGGTGCAAAAGTTAAGCATGCGTATGCCAATCTTTTTGTTCAATTGCTTTTGCCTATTGCTGAGGTACGTTATTCTGTGGTCTTGCCAGATGTTGTAAACTGACTGGTGTACCATATAGGTAGCTGTTGCCGAAGTCAATTTTCCAGCTTGGGTAAAAGCTGTTGACTTAATGTATCCAAGAGCTCTAAAAATGACATTGAAACCACGCCACATTCTGGTATGATATACAAAAATCAGATACCAAAAGGATGACTATATGTATATTATGGATATTGATATATATATGTTATTAGGGTGGATATCCACTTGTTACCACATTACTATGTGTTAGCCGGAAAGAATTTTTTACTACTAACTGGCTACCGATTGTAGAAAGCTGTTATCAGAAGTTTAACAAGGTACACATACTTCCTTGACCTTTTATTCCCTAAATGCTTGTTCTAATTTGATCATTTTTTCAAGGATAAATATACAAGACAAATGGCTATTGGCTGTATATCTCGTCTAGTGTGGACCTATCTTTTTCGCTGCACCGAGAGTGTCTCTGCATCATTCAAGAAGCTCGACAATATCATAAAAAACATATTCCCTCCATTTAGACGTGCCGTATATCCATCTGAAATACCTTTGGATCACTTCATTTTGATTACATACTTCTGTCTGATGAAAGATGTAGACACAGCTATGAAAAAGGTGACATATTATTTGCTTAATACCGAAAATTCCAACTCTCTTCATTGGGAAACTATCAACCCCGAGCGAGTCATTATTGGATTACGAGCCTTTCGTATGATGCTTTCTGACCTTGAGAAAAATGTCCTTCGACCACCTTTTCCGGGCGATCCGGACATGACCGCACCTGGCATATCTATCTCATGTAGCGCTGATGTGTTCTCTGGGCCTATAAGGGCCGTAAAGGCAGAAGTCATGGAGCAGGTTGAGGAGATCATCTGTAAAGTTCTTATCAGTCTTGACCAAACCTTTGGGCGTCTACTCCTATTAGAAGAAAAAAATATTGTTCTGAGAAATATCACTGGCTCAGGTACAAATACAGGTGGCGGACTATCAGCAAATTATTCTGTTCCAATGTTTACCAATGGTGTCAGTATGTCGAGTACATCAGACGGAGGTCCACAAATACATCATCAGTATGCCACGTTCTCTGTCTCCTATACAAAAGATAAGCAGACATATTTCGATGTTCTGACCACCATTTTGGATTCGATGCCACGATTAATGCCAGCTGGAATACCATTACCACGGTTGGTAGAGATGCTATCTCGCTACACTGTACATATTGATCCTGAAGTGATTCAAGCTGCATCACAAGCTTTGCTACGTATAGCAGCACAAATCGATAGCCAGACAGTTGTGACAGGCTACTCTCGATTCGTTTATAGAATTGAAGACAGGTGCTGTGATGTTCTGACATCTCTTGCTAATGGTCCTTTAACTGGTGGAAATTATAACGGAAACAAGGGAGTCATGAAGCTGTATGTGGACTTACTGGCAATATGGGCTGAGCAAGTGGATCTTTCAGCCTTGAAAGATTTGGAAATGTCTTCTAACGAAAACCCAAACGGAACATCGAAGGCTCAGACTAACCTTATCCGACTATTCAATATGGTGGAAGAAACAGAAGCGAACGGATTACTATTCCTGTGCAGTCAATCTTCTTCGGCTCGAAGATCAGCTATTCAGATCATCAAATTTGCGGCACAGCTTGAGAATAGGCTAGAAGCACTTTTGGAAAAAGAACCCCATCATGAGCACCTTTCAACACTGATTGCCCAGCTCAACAATTTCTTTTCAAAGAGTCAAAAATATGGTCGTTTGTACGATCTTCTTGAGTCGATTGGTCAAGACCTCATCAAATTTGACAACGACAGTAACGTACTATTGGGATCAAAAATATCAATTGAAACACGCATAAGAATACAGCAGCATCAAAGAAGAGGCGTGAAGCATGTGTTAATCCAAATTGCCGAAAGTGATCATTCTGCAGACCTTGTAATTTGGAACATATGTTTCCCCAAAGTCTTTAAATTCTGTTTCGAACACTTCCCTGGTACTGTTGCACTATGCCGTCAGAATATATGTATGAGATTGGTTCAAATGTACCCTTTTATTATGGGATCCCTTGAGACCATCAAGGCTGGACCTGCAGGAACTCTCAGTATGGCCAAGAGTAGTAACTCGGGACATAAAGCAGCTAGTCCTGAAATGGTTGATCAGTGGAGAATATATCTCGTATTTGCATGTGCAACAGCCACTCTTTCTGAAGACAGGTCACCTACTGCTACATGGGCTAATAGTGGTCGCAAGGGATCAACACTGGTAGACAAGATTGCTACACCTAGAGATTTATTCCGCATGGCACTAAAATTTGTTACATGTGAACACCGCCAAATCAGAGAAGGGGCAATACAAGGTCTTGGAAATGTCAACAAAGCCACATACAAGATTCTTATGACAGATCTCCAGCCTTTTGTAAGAACTGTATTGGATGATGGTAAACAAAGAAACAACCAGAAGCCATATCAAAATAAACGTAGCAAAAAGCACGACAGACTACGAATTTCTCTTATGCACTTGCTTGAATTGACTGCCGGATGTCTATCAGAAAAGGAACACCTGGAAGACAAGGAATTAATGAACATGATGATGAGTTACATAAAGGAGACCAAGTCGTTCTTGACCGATGTAGAGGTTCAGCTGGAATGGGAATACCACAAATTGAGGATGCATCTGTGCGGTACAGTTGAAAAACTTTACGAGAATATCATGCGTTTGGAAGAACCTACCAGTGTCATGTCTTTTGAGACGCGCCTGGGCTTATACAAGATGTTTGAGGAATGGTGTGGTTACGGTATGTACGCGAATAACACTCGGGCAAGAGATGCCGCTATGATGAGAGATGTTCTGGAACAATGTAAAGATCCGCGTGAACGAGGAACTATGACACAAATATTGGAAGAGGAGAGAAAGTCTCTCGAGACGGCTGCCCTTAGTGCGATGGCAATGTTATGCGTAAGTTCAAAGTATTGCATATGTTATAGCTATGGTTGTTTACTTCCATCTTTTTAGAGAGGCCCCTTGTATGCCTTCCTTGGACAGAAGAAAGCGAGACAGGCTGTGATTCAGTTTGATTTACATAATGTATTTCGATGGATTGATGCGGTTTTTGAAAGCCATGACCCCAAGTGTCACTCCATTGCTAGGTATGCTCTCTTCCGGCTCTATGATCAAGAACTCAATTTGAACTCATTAGACGAGCACTTGAAGCCCTTCTTATCTACAATCAAGACCAATCACTGCTTCTGGACGATATTATCGAGCAGTGCTACGCAGGCAATCCAAAACTAGAATTTACCCAGGGTTATTTCTTGGCTTTTGCTGAGATTTTATGCAAAGTCGAAGATTATCCATGTCATATCCATCAAGTTATGAGTCTTGCCTTGTTTAAAGCGGGTGACTCGAAAAAAGCGATCAGAAAGTCAGCGATCGCCTTGTTGAGGACCATTGAAGAGCGTGTCTTTGCTGATTCTTGCGCAAAGGAGTATGAAATTGGAATTACGAGTAGCTTGCCAGCAATTTACAAGTATACCCAAACCTTATTGTCCGCACGTTTGGCCTTGGATCATCCAGAGCAGACTTACTCGATGCTCTCAGAGATATCTCAGCGTTTTGAGCACATTAGCCCTAATAGTCAACGAGAAGTTCTAGCTTATATGATTCCTTGGCTCCGTAAGATTGACTTGTCTGTTGGTCCTCAAGATTCTGAGCTCAGTGCCTCAGCCTACATGGTATTGTCTAACCTTTATTACATCACAATCAAGTTTGGTGATGTGTATGTAAAAGAAGTTGCAGCACTTTGGAGCCAACTCGTTGATCATGGTCGTAATGTACGCGCCATAATTATGTACCTTCTTGACATGGGATTAGAGAAAAGGAATCCATGGTTTTTGATTCATGCCAAGCGTGTCTTTGTATGTCTTGGTCGAACACCGGCTTTTAATCGTATAGTCGAAGAAGTTATTGCAGAGATTACACCGCGTTCAATGGTTCCACAACTAAAAGAAGCTAGTATCCGACACACACACGCCTTCCCATTGCTTTTTGTAGCTGATACTGAAAAAGTGCTACCGTCTTATGAAAAACGGCCTGTATTTTCACGTGGACAATTGGCTATGGTCTTTCTAGTTGATCTTGCTATTGAAGCAGGAGCTGACTTGGCACCTCATTTGCCTTTGCTTCTTCATAGCATTTTTGTTCAGCTAGACCATCTCACGAGTATCGTATGCGATCAATCACGCTGCTTGCTAATCAACCTGATTCACTCCATTGTCATCCGCCAGTCAATAGATTCTGACATACCAACAAAGGCAACCGAGGTTACTCAATGGCTTGCATCGAAAGAAGGAAAACGATTGTGGGCTTATGAAAATATTACTTCAAAGAACCCTCGACTGCAAAGCTCAGAAGAACTCAAGGATCTTCTCAACAAAGTGGTCGATGTTTTCTCACACGAAGATCCCGGGCTTCGGCAAAAATGGGGTGAAACTGCTCTCAAATGGGCCACTTGTTGTTCTGTTCGACATATCGCATGTCGGTCGTTCCAATGTTTCCGAGCTCTTATGCCAGCCTTTAACCAACACATGCTGGCTGACATGCTTGCACGCCTATCCAATACTATTGCAGACAAGTCGGACGATATTCGCGGATTCTCCCTCGAAATCATTATCACATTAACCGAAGTTACGACTGCTATGGACAAGGCACAAATGGACCAATTTCCTCAACTTTTCTGGGCAGCAGTTGCATGTTTGTACAGCCCGTACGAAGCAGAACATTCAGAAGCGTTATTACTTTTAGAAGTGGTATTAGAGAAATATGGATTTTGCAGTGAGCTTGCCGAAAGTTTTCCCAAAAATTGGTCAAGTGAATTCGATGGTCTTCAACCCCTACTACTTAAAGGACTCCAGTTTTCTTCTGCTGAAGAAAGAACGTTTTCAATTCTATCTCGAATCATGTTAATCGACAATCCGCCGCTCATCGATCCTTCTGAGACACGATTGATGTATCTCTTGCTTGGTTCTATCCCTAGACTACTGCATGCACTTGATGATGATGAGACATTGGATCCATCCACAGTTGAGCTAGCGAATAAGATGACTCAGCTATTTGAACGTTACTCGCTACCAGATGTACAGCGAATCCTAGCGACATATCCCAAGCAAAAGGCCAAATTCCAAAAAGACTATCTTGAGCAAATGCTGGGGTCTATACGCGATATTTTTTTACCAAAATACGGCAAGACAGCTCTTATGTTTTCAATCTTATTGGTGAAGAACAAGATGCCATTCTATCGAGAGAAAGGCTTGATGATGATCGAAAATCTGGTTCCATATGTTACTGGAAAGACCAATTGGCCCGGTGGCTCTAATAGCCCTATTCCAATAGATATTGCTTCACTCGAACCTCTTTTACAATTAATTCAAACAGATTTTGGGGACAAGGCTTTATCTATTCTCAACGAGCAGATTACAGCAATATATGTCGAACCCAAATCAGAGGATTCTACAGGGAGCTCCAGCGATATTCTTTGGGGATTCAGTAACTCGACCGCTGCAGCAGCACGCGCTACCCGCCACAACGTGAATGCCGTTGTATTTGAATGCTCTTCAATCACAAACGAAGCTCCTATAGAGCATAATATACAGTTCTCCATTGAGGACTTTACCATATTAACAGGCGAGAATATGGCCCGCGAGGACAATATGACGAAGCGTTACATAGAAGAACGTACAAGTAACATACACGACAACCAGCAGTATGGCGATGATTTGATGAATGCCCTCAAAGACCTCGACGACTTTTTTAATGAGGATGTCGAGGCGACACCCATGTCACCCTCCAGTTCACTTACTTCATACCATCGAGTGACACATGAATACCATCCCTCGGACACCCCTTCTGTTACTAGCAGTAGATAATCCCATTATAAGAACACACTCCAAAAGGATATAACCCGTATAGACTCGTAAATCATCAAGTTTACAATATTTTATTTTTGAAGTGAATAACAAATAATTAACACGGTTTCGACGGTTTACTCTGCTTCAGCCCCATCATTGTTATTCTTCTTCTTTATGCTTCTCCTCTCAATAAATAAGAACATAATCTATACTGTCTTTATAAATAATAATATTTAGAGTATTAAAATTTTCTATCCAACTGAGAATGAGTCGAGACAACTTTCCGGTGGTTGAATGTAATAAACGATGGTCGTGTGTCAATTTTATCAATAGTTCTAAAGACATAATATCAGCTTTAAGTGTATATGTAAATCTCGGTATACATACTGCTTGGCAATCTCGGCTTCCATCAAAATGTTCTTGAAAGAATCGGCAGATAATAAGACACCAATGAGTGTGACAATAGCTGAGACCAGGCATTCAACGATAATCTACCATGTATTAAACACTTTAATACGCTATTTGTTTTTGTTAACTCTCAGATATTTTAGTTTTGTACTTCAATTGGAATGTCAATGGAGGCTTGATCTACTGCCTTAAGATAGGCGAGATCTGTGATGATACATAAAATAAGTAAGACTATTGTAGATGATATTAACGCGCAATCTACACTGTACACTCACGCTCATAGGTAGAGTAGGCAGCATGAGCGAGAAAAAGTGTGCCAATAAGACCAATGAGTCTACCAAGCTGCTGACTACTGCTCATCAGAAAAATATTAAATACTTGTAGACTAAGTTGTGTGTGTGTGTGGGCTGTAGAGAAGTTCCCTTTTTGCAATTCTCATTTTCCAAAGACAGAGAAACTCCGCTAATTTTTTCAAAAAGGATTCCCAACCACAGCATCTTCCATTCTCTAAACTTTATTTGTTGACAATGTAGATTCTTTAATCTCTTAAGAGGATTCTGTAGCCTGTCGTACCAGACGTCTCTGCTTAACATCCCAGTTATATACGCGCGCTGTGTCTGTAATGAGGGGAAAACAAAAGTGAAGTCAAGGATATTATTTGTGTGTGAACCTGTACACACAACTTTTCGATTATATCTATTATTCAAAAGGATACTGACTTCCATTGTTGTGATCTGATCTCTCAAGAACTCAAGGTCCTCGATTGTATTTCTCAAAGATGACTTTGCAGTTTGCAACTTTGATCCCAAAAGATCAGTAGCTTCTTCAAATGTGTACTCGAGCATAACATTAGCCTTTAACAGAAGTAAAATCCCCAGTTAGCCAGGAAATAGTATTTCTTTTTTCTTTTCTTTTTCACATCCAAAATCCTTTCACTTACACCTAACCAAAGGTATACAGAGTTCGTTGCCTCCAACTTGGCCTGTGCATAAAGAGTATCATTCAACTCGAAATCGGTATAGACTGGCTCATCAGTTGCCTGTTTCTCGGTCAAAAATCCAACCATAGCCAAAGTTTTTTCAATCTCGGGGATCTTTTCTTCTAACACCTTTCTACGCTGTAGCAAGTTGACTTCCATAAATTTGTATTTGCTATTATAATGATCGTAAGATGACATTCATTTTACTTTCTCTCATAGCCAGATGACCAACCTAACTGCCTCCTGGAACTTCTTCAGGACAACCTCGACGGGTTCTGCTTCCGAGACATAGTCTTCTACGCGTTCCTGTCAACAAGATATATATAAATTAGAAGAACTGCCAAACTCGGATTTTCTGAATCAAATCATCCGCGACAAAGTAGTACACCCACCACAAAAGGAGATCGCGGGATGCCTCTAGGATTTGTTTCCATCTTATCTGTGCTGGATGCCATTGGTACAATGTCGCTTTACTTGAAGTCATTTTGAGATCCACCTGGAAAAAGTAATGATCAAGCACATCCAACGTCATCATTCGGGGGTTTAATGTGTTAGTATTCACGGTGCAATGAGCCGAAAGAGGAACAGAAAGCAAGAAGTACAAGTGGATCAAACTTCAGACTTTGTCTTCTTTATTAATCCCTGGTGTGTAATATATATGTATATTATATTTATTCATTTTTAAGCCTAATTTTACTCAATAAAGCATGGTATATAATAAAGATCATGAAAGAACAAATATTCTTATATATAAACACTGGTTACTATTGGGTCATAAAAAATACTGTCTCTTCTGGAAAATCTGTTTTTTATCGTATTGAAATAAGAATTGACTAATTTACTAGTAAACTAATAAAAAGATACAAATGCAAATTAATCTAAAACAAGACATTTTATATCACCTCTAAAATATTTTGTATCATTGGCTTTGATTCCGATTGAGTATTTGTCGATTTGCCGAAAATCAAGAGAAGTATGCCCTCTACAAAGATCTTCGCGTATTTTGTTATCCAAATGACTTTTTACAGAGAAATTGGTGCTATGATCTTGATATAAATAATCATCTGGTAGTTGACGGTTATTTCCATACACTTTGGAAAACGGTTTAAAATCAAATGGATAAAAGAACTGGTGAATCTGATCCGCATCTTTCTTTCCGAGTATTCGAAAATCTTGCTTCCATCTCCAAGGGTAGGTATATGACCAACTTAAATGAATCCAAATTGATTTTATAGTATGTTGTGTTTTGTTACTTATATCTATATTAGCTGGCTTGCTAATATTTGGATCAAAGTACTCAAGAGGATAAGACAAAACTAGTAGATTGATCGAGTCTTTGAAACCGTCATAGTTATATGAAAGTCTAAAAGAAATCCGATTTAGAATAAGAGCCTTGAAATGAGTGTGCGCCATGTCGATAAATAGATTATTTGATTTTCCAGCTGAGCCGCCATAAATACATATCTTGTCCAGTTTCATGTAGTTTAGATTTCTACAGCGATATGATATGTATTGAAATGTAGCCGAATCCAATTTCATATTCGTGAATTCAATTATCCTTAGGCCATGCGGTGCTACGTTGACACTATCCTTTAGAGTTCCTGACATTTCTCCGCCTTGGATTTTTAATCTTTTGGGTACTGCGCAACGATCCAAGAGAATATCTAAGGCAACATATGTCCCGTATAATTGTATCTTTAGATCAGTGAGGCTTGGATAACAATTAAATGAGTCGAATAGGTTGGACGTCTTTTCTGAGTGTGAGGTAATTCTCAAACATAATGTTTCGAGTGTTGAAAAACATAGAAGCGTAAATGATTTTAAGATTTTAGAAAGCACTTTGACTTCATCAAGAGAGTGTGCTAGCTTATAAGATAAATGATTTATATGGGTACCAAACGGACGCAATAACTCCCATATAACCAAGTAGCCTTGTTCGTTTTCTACACCTTGAGATATCTTGAGACGCTTCAGTCTGGGGAACGCATAAGGCAGGCTTTCGAACATCAAAACTGCTTCATTGTATTTGTTCCTTTGGTTTTCATCTTCTTCATTAGGATTCCACCGTAGAGTTTCAACTTTTGGGTATTTACGGGCAAAGTAACACAACCATCGATAATCCATCACTTTGCAAGTAACAACTAGTTTTGTTATGTTCGCAGCGGGTATTGTATTGTTGATCGTTTCAAGTTCTTTTTCAGAGAGTATTCTGAGCTCAGTATGGAGAGATAAATGAGTTAATCGCGGCAATTTGGTGTGAAGTGTATCAATATCCTTTGGCCCGAATTTTACTGCCCAGGTATCTAACTCTTGAAAATGACTAGAGCATACAAGTCGTTTGAGACGTGATAGATCCGAAAGCACGTCGAGAAAGCCCCGAGTTATATTCTCCTCCGAAAAATCCAAATATATTTCTAATTCAGACAATGCTTTCCAAGGATTCGAATACTCTGTCTGTGAAAATCCGGCTTTTCTTAAATGAAAATAGCTTATATCAAGGCGATTTATATTCTGAAATAGTTGCTGGAGAACCCTCAATTGATGGCTACTTGCATCCGTGTGTCTATCTAGATACAAGTGCCGTACATATTGACCGTTTTTCTGATATGTTGATCCTTCAATTGAATTTATGTCACACATAGCTTTCAATTTCTTTTGATTGAATATTGTGGTGTAGTTCCATAGAGCCATATTGAAAGGTGTGTACCAGGATTTGCAGACTGCAATACATCTACTTTTATCCTTTGGCGAGAGGAATTCGGCCACTTTAGAAAGTATTTCGATCGGTAATTCGAATGCCATCATGAGCAAGAGCAAGAAGAAATTGTACTTTGGAAAGAATGTGACAATGGGTCTGTTATATATACCATGGTTTCACCACGTAGCCGGAGATTGGACAAGATCTGACTCTGACAGAAGTAATAGATGGCACAGAAGAACTTCTCCAGTGAAAACTGTTATTGTGTAAGAAAGCATATTTCAAGATTTTATTAAAATAATAAGTGTTCATCAGGTAAGGCAAGGCAAGGTGAAGTAAACGAATAAAATAATTAGATTTAGCTCAAGGATAAAATGAGGCAGACAATATGTGTCTTGAATAAGTTTTGAGCGGTATAAAAGTGAGTATCCGTGAAGCTTTGATCGATTCTTTGGCCTAAGATAGTGTTGTACATGACTTTTGGCTACGTATCAAACTCAAAGTTTTGGAAGAAATACATTCCTAATATTAGAATATGTAAATATAGACTTGGCTCGATTGCGCTGACTGTATTATTAGTATAAATCATTATTGTGTATAATATTAATCGGTGAAAACTAGGCCGATGACTAAAATAATCCTCTAATTGACTTGTAAAAGTTCTCTCTTTAAATACTTTATACTATAGTAAACTATACAGGTACCAAAGATTACAAGCAGTAGACGCTATAAAGGATAAATGCTACAAAATAGTTTGCAATTGCTCACCGTACACCTGTAGGTTCAGGCTATTATATATATGGGCACAGTAATACGAAGCTTATAAAAAATAGTATAGAGCAATTATGAAACTGATCATAAGTAATAATAACTAAAGCATTCAAATTTCAAACAAAAAATGATATATATGTTTAGTATTGAAATAAAAAAATAATTACTTGGGATGGCCTTCTTTGGTCTCAATCACGGTCTGTCATCGATGTTGCATGATATATGCTAAAGTTGATGCAAGTTCGAACCCTATTCTTTGCCACTCTTGTTGCACTAAAGCCTTTAAGTCACAAATGTTGTTGGTACTGGCCATCGCATTACTCATACGCCCCTCGGTAGTCCACCAAAGATGCTCAGTAAGGTTGAGATCCAGGCTCTGAGATGCCTGGTAGTCAAGTCCCCAAATATTATGGTTATCTTTCCACCATCTCAAATATAGCTCAGTATGACAGATGATGTTGTCTTTTTGGATCATGAAGTGCCTGTTCTGTTCTCTTGAAAGGATTTTTGGAACCAAAGGAGGAGAGTTCTAAGACAGTGTTCACGTATTGGTCTAGTTTTATATTGCCAGCTAGGAACACCAAAGGTTCCTAAATACATTGTCCTAGAGCCAGCTCCAAATCATCACACTTACTCTTCCCTCATTTGGTTATCTCAATGATTCTTTCTTTCTTTATACATTTCGCCAGCTTTTCTGATAGCTTTGACTCCTCTATCATTACCTTTGACTGTAAATCTTGATTCATTGGACATTTGACAAATTAACATGAGCATGAGCCCATTCTGGTCGTCTTTTTCTTCTTGCGGTTTTCTGCCAAGGCTTGGCTTATGTGTTGCGATATATGAACCAAAGCTTAAATGCGTAAGGCGTCGAACTACTATGGCTTTCAATCCTATCTTCAATGTGTATATTCTTCCGGATTATTTTACTTGGCTCAGGCTGACTCTGTTTCTTTGACTCTCTTAATGCTGAATTTGACTATCGGCAGACTCGTGTCAACAGTGGCGTAAATGTTTGCGCCTTAATTTGCATAAATGCATACACATAATTCATCCGTGTTTGCAAGGATTGGCTTTCATGTATAGAACACAGGTGATAGTTGATGAAATTGTGTTTTGAATGTTGTAATCGATCAATAGAATGGGAATAAAGCAACGTTTTTATTTTTATTTTATAGATTTCTTTTGGCTGTTTTTGGGTGCAGGTCGATTTTTTTTTTCAGTGTGAGTGTATTATTTTATTTTATTTTATTTTATTTTTTTAATTTTTAATTTTAATTTCTTTTTATTTGATTTATTTTTTAATTTTAATTTTAATTTTTTATTTTTAATTTATAAAAAAAAATTGAAAAAACACAAAAAAAAAACACAAAACAAAAATTGAAAAAACAAAAAAAAAATCAAAATCTATATAAAATGATTTGAGAAAATCAATTTATATAAATTTTGATTGGTTCATTTTCATTTATTTTATTGAATTTATTTACCATTGGTGGCCAGCCAATGATGAATGTGGGATCTCCCTGTTGGACGAGAAAATTTTCAAAAAACTCGCAGTGGGCAACAGATAGGTTATCAGCATTCTACACCTGCATAGACATCGCGTGGTTTATATAGTTTGGTTTATAGGTCTTCAACTGTGAAAGTCTTTCGACCGGTTTACTAAGGCCACATCTATGAGCAGACTACGTAGATAACCGCCACAATAAAGATCTGAAAAATTTGCAAACTTTTGGCCCCTTTTTATAGACAAAATGGTTCAATTCTTGTACGACCTTTTGCAATTGAAAGAAAGTCACGGAACGTGAAAATTAAAATGATTGGTGTTTGAAAAATGAGTCAATGACTTTTAAATCGTTTTTATTGGCTTTTAAAATTATGACGCCATATGAAAAAAGAGTCCTTGGGGTTGAAATAAAAAAGTCACATCAGAGAGAGAAAACCGAGGCGGCTAAAAAGAAAAGTCACCGCAAAAATGGCTCATAGTGTTAGGAAGGATATTGGATACGTGACTTATTATTTCTAGGTGACGTCTATTGTTCTATAAGGTTCTATGAGAAAGAAAATATTCAGTGTGTGAGTAATTTGGTGATTGCATAGTATCTAAAGCGTACACGGCCGTTTGCTGCCCAAAGTAAAACGAACTTCTTTAAACGATTATTTTTTTAAAAAGAGAATATAAATCCAAGTATTTATGCTTTTTTAAACGGCTCCTATTTAAAATCCATTTAAAGGAGTTACACTACAAGAGGTACGCACGGCCGTTTTGGCCGTTTTTGGTTTTTTCAAGAACTGAAAATCTCAAACATTATTTTTAATATTTTTTTGTTAAATCGTAAATCATCCAATACTGGCAGGATTGTCTACAAATCAATATCTCTTCTTCTTTGGCATTAAATACATCCTCTTCAATGAGTGACGTGTGATATTCGGATTCAATAGAATTGGAACTTCACAAATTACAGCAATACATATTTGTATCTTTCTTTTTCATAAATATCAATAAACAATAATTGACCAAAAAATTGGCTTACTACGAGACTCATTTTTTAAGGACAAGACATTTTTTGTAGATAAAAGGGTATTTAAAATATAAAAAAATTGAAAAATACAAGACTTTTGCTTATATAGATATAACATTGGTTCTTATTATTAAAATCCTTTGCAAATTTTATACAGCACATACAAAATATACAACAAAGCTTCTTACTCTCAGAGGCAGATATCGTTTACAAATATATATATATATATATATATTAAAATCAATAGCTTCAAAACAGTAAACTTTATTGAATTCCAATATTTTTGTATTTTTAAGCGCAAAACTGTATTAGGCCTAAAGATTTGAACTTTGGGAATGGGCTTTACATAAAGAAATCTTTAGAAAAGTAAAATAAGAATAAGAATTACTTGACTGTATTCGTAAGCCAATTAGATATCTAAATATTTATTCAAGAATGATTGATTAACGATGATATATCCAATATTCCTTTGAAGGCCTTTTCCTAAACTAACCGCAAATTGCTTTTGTAGACTTTATTAAACTGGTTTCAATTTCACATGTTATCATCTTATTCTCTCATATTTACAATGAGTAACGCGCTACGCAGAATATTTGACACAGCCAAAAAAAAAAAAAAAGATAGTCAATAGAGTCGTTAACCTGAATAAACAATTTTCTATTTTCATAATCATAATCATAATCGTATCTGCAAGAAAGGATAAAACTCAATATGTCTGTGTCTGTGTCTGTGTTTGTGTGTATTTGATTCTTCGACTGCATACTATCCCTGCAACCCTGAATGAGTATGACGTTGGTTTACAGCAATGTAAGAAAGGACTACGCACTATCACAATGAGCCACACTCTATTATGGCGTTTATCATGCACCTAAATAACAAAAAAAAAACAGGGCATCTTGGATAAACCAGCATAAATCATTTGATCACCTCCTGAAAATCCCTTTTCTTTTTTTATTATCATTTATTATTTGATCCTCAAGAATTCCTGTGTTACTTTCCACAATTATGTGCCAAGGATCAAGTATAGTAATGGTCAAGTAATTATTGTTTGTGTAAAGGCTGAACACATTCAAAGTCGTTTGATACTATGTCTTTTCTTTATATCACAATATCAAATTAAAGTGCTACAAACAAGCAGCACACAATGGATATATTGGTAGCTTAAAAATTACATTTATTCATTCAAAGAAGAAGAAGATGAAAAAAGGTTCATTCTTGATTTTAATTTTTTTTTTAATTGACAAGAAAATCTTACTTTATTGAAATGCCCAATATATATATATGTTCCTTTAACTTTCTTGTGTTCCAAGTTCACACAATCAATATGATTTTAAGCCTTGTACTTCTTTCTTTAAATATATACAATTTTTTATTATTATTATTATTAATTTGATCAATCTGGTTAAAGCAAGTACAATATCTTTGTTTTCTGAAAGAGCATTTAATTTACTTATTTATTCCCACATGGTATATTTTATGTGTGAGAAATATATATATATAAAAAAAAGACGATGTTTTTGAAAGAGGAGAGGAGGCTTTGAAACAAATTAGATTAATGGCGGACTTGTTCTTTTTCCGTCAAAAGGAATAGCCTTATCTTGAGATCAAAATAATAATAATAATTAAAATTGAGACTTTTACAGTGTAACCTTTGGTATTGAGATATAATGTCAACTTTTGTACCTTGACGATATATAGTGTACGTTATGTATCTGTAAATTCGCTGCCTTTTTTTTTTTGGCTGATGTTCTTGTTGAGATTCTTTACCATATTTTCTGTTTATTTCTTATATAGATAAATAGATTATGTAGTTATCTATAAAATATATACATATTCCAATATGTAGAAGAAGAAAAATAAAGGTTCAAAATGGATAGTTGGTGTAGAGAAAGGTTTACTGGCAAAGAATTCTTATAGCTCCTTTTCTCTTTGTCTTTTGACAATTCTAATTGTTTTAGGCTCAGTTTCATCCCTTACAATTCCATCTTTATAGTTAGATACATAACTCTTACTTACATGGTTCACTGCAAAACATTAAGGAGGTATCCTTCTCTCTCTTGCATATATATATATATATATATACATTATTATTATTATTACTATTATTATTATTATTATTATTATTATACCATTAGATGTTTCAAAGAGTTTCAAAAAAACAAAAGTGATATTATTTTATACATGAGAAAATGTGTAAAAAGAAAAGAAAAGGCTAGATAGAGATTGATAGAGAAGAGGTAAAGAAGCATTTACAACAACAACAACAAAAAAAAGTAATCTGAAAAAAAAATAAGAGAAGAAAGAGGTAAGATGGTGGTGACAAAGTGATAATGATGGAGGCGTGGTTGTGGTTGTGAAGGTTAGAAGAAGAAGGAGAAGGAGAAGAAAAAGAAGAAGAAAATATGTAAATGATAAAAAAAAAAGAAAGGTATTTGGGATATTGAGGGAAAAAAAAAGGGTTTGGGAATCTTGGTAATAATGGTAAGTAATAGAAAAAGGTAAAGAGGTGTTTTGTTGACCCAAAAGGAGTGAAGAGGAAGAGAATATAAAAGAAATTCAATCAATAAATAAATAAAGCAAAAAAATAATAATATAAATAATATAAATAATGATAATAAAACGTCCTTTTGGTTTTAGAACGTTTCGTTCTGGTTAGGACAGTGGTCAGTGTCATGAAGGCCATTCTCATCACAGTTTTCGCAATACTATCAAAGCTAAGAGTGGTTAATCAAATGCAACCTCTCCATAAACACATACGCTTTAAAAAAATTAGACTCTATTTTAACGCTTACCAGTTGTTTACTGTCATGGTCGATATTGAGCTTGGCAGCCTCAGGCACAACAGCCTTGCAGCCCATGAGATCATGACCAGCAACTTCGCATATCTCACAGTACAGCCCACTAATGGTATCTATACTACTACTCTTATTGCGTGAATGTGATGATTTGGGTTCTGACAAAGACAAAGGTCGCTGCTGCTGCTGCTCTCTTTCCCGGAGCAGTCGTTTGACTTGATCTTTCATGTCACTCAATTCATCACGCAAACGGCTTGTCTGCTTACGCTCGTGCTCCAGCACCTCTTCAAGATCGGCCTCCTTGAAAATCTTGGACTCAATCAGACTCTCGAGTTCAGAAATATCTCTGTGCAAACCAGCCGTGTTGCGATCATGTTCCTTGCGCTGGGCTTCTTGGACCTGAGCCAGCTCGGCCTTGTGAGCAGTCTGTTGGCGATCCAATTGTCTCTTGGATTCTACCAACTGAGCCTGGAGTTTTCTCACTCTCTCCTCTCCATCATTATCACCACTGATGTCTTCTGGCTGGCTAAAGATCGCACTTTCTGCATGAAGCTTCTCGACTTCCTCCATCAGCTTCAAGCACTCGTTCTCAACCTGCTTGTGCGCCTCGGAGATCTTGTCACACTCTGATGCAAGTCGTGCATTCTCAACCTTGAGTTTCTCAGCCTGTTTCTTCCACTCCTCTCCTCCATCTGCCCGAGCGTCCTTTTGCTTGGCTGCGTGTTCAGCCTCCTCCTTTTGCTTGGCCAGCATTCCATTCTGGGCCTCTAGGCGCTCAATCTCACTGCGAAGTGTATCCATGTCTTTGGTGTGCTGCTGACGCTCTTTAAGCATCGCCTCGGTGTCTACAGGTCCCTGTCTCAGCTCAGCCAGACTGGCCTCTGCGCGCTGCAGCAGAGCCTGGGCAGACGCAAGATCACGCTCGGCCTTTTCTTTGGCTTCTGTCAATCGTCTCAGCTCTCCCTCGGTCTTCTTCTGACTCTCGACTGATGCTCTGATGTCTTCGAGGTACTTGTTGCGTGCAACCAGCTGAGCGTCATAGTCGGTCTGGAGTCGTCCGACCTGATCTTCTAATTTAGCCTTTTCCTTGGCGATCTTCTCGGCCTCCTTGATCTGCTCACGGAGACTTTCGGTTTCCTGTTTGAGACCGGTCTGGGAATCACGTTCGCGCGAGAGCTGGTCCAAGCTTAGTGCCAACTGGTCTTCCAGACGACGACGCTCGGAGTCCCAGACATCCTTGATGGTTTCAACCTGTTCGGTTGGGTTCGAGCTGCTGTTGACCAGCTGTTCGATCTCCTGCTTGAGTTTGGCGATCGTTGTCTGCATGTCTTTGCGCTGCGAGGCCTCGTCTTCGCGGCCACTCGTGTGCTCCTTTTTAAGTTCCTCAATTGTGGTTTCGTATGCCTCGATGGCATCTAAACCGGCTTTACGCAGATCTTCACGCTCGGCCTCAAGTGCGGTTACCTTGCGGCGCTCGTCCATCAGACTGGCATTGATGGCCTCCATATCGACTCTGTGCAGCTCGACCGAGCTCTCATAGAGTTCGATGCTCTCCATGCCGGCCTTTTTGAGTTCGTCGACCGAGGCGTCCAAGCTCTCGATTCGTTTGCGGTAGTCTTCGACTGCCAGATTTTCCTTTGCCAGGCTGTCACGGGCAAGTCCGAGGTCGCGCTTGATCTTGTCAAACTGCTCCTTGGTTGCACAGTCCTGGTGTTCCAGCAGTTTCTTCTCCAGCTCGTCTGCTTCCAAGCGGTACCGCTCTTTTTCTCTCTGGTGGCGGTCAGTGTCGGCTCTGACACGGCGGACCTCGCGCTCTTTTTCTTCGATCATGTTGCGGTGGCTTTCGACCTGTTCGGAGAGTTTGCCGAGGAACATGTCCTTGGCACGCATGGCGTCCATGAGCGAGCCCATCTTTTCGTGGACCTCCTCCATCTCGACTTCCATCTGGGTCTGGCGCTCGCGCAGCTCCTCGGGGTCCTGCGAGTAAAAGCTGGTGGTCGTGTTTGCGGTCCTGGAGGCCTGGGAGGCGGCTGCATTGGCCTCTGCGACAGCGACCTGCTGCTCGAGTTCATGGACCCGGTGTTCCATCTGGTGGGTCTGGCGCTTGGACTCGCTGAGCTGCTCGGCTAGCCGATCGCGTTCCTGGACGAGTTCAGACTGCTCTAGCTCCAAAGCCGTAATGCGAGACTCGAGGCCGGATCGGACCTGCTGCCAGTCGGTCGCCTTGGTTTCCCAGCCCGCAATCGCAGTGGCGTGTTCGTCCCGGATCTCCTGCACCACAGCCGTGTGGCCCTCGAGCGTGAAGTAGCTTTCGTCTTCGCCGTCTTTTTTACGCAGCAGCAAGGAGCGTTCGAGGATCTGCTGGGCCGTCTTGTTCTGGGCGTTTTCGAGTTTGAGAAACTTGTTTTCGGCCTCGAGGACCTCGACGCGGAGTTGGAGCTGTTGAAGGTGAATGACGGTTTCGTCGGGAGCCTGCTGGATAGCTTCTCCGAGAACTCTTTCGAGACGGGCATGTGCAGATTCGGTTTCGACAATTGAGGAAGGATCGGTTGATTTGGAAAGGGCCAGGTTTGCCGGAACTGGAGTGTCGGTCAGCATGTGCTCTTCTTCTTCTTCGAGCAAAAGTCCGTCATGAGGATCTTCGTCGTCGTGGACACTAGTAGATGTTGGGGTTGTTGCGGGAGATGGCATTCCGATGGTAGTGGCCCTACGCTGATTTAGACTTAGATTTTGATTCTGACTTTGTTGTTGTTGCTGATGCTGCTGCTGAGGTGGTGGTGATACCATTGAATAAGATTTGTTGCGTTGGAGTGGAACTGATGTTTGGGGGGTACGGGTCGGACGATGGCTGGAGGATTGAGACTGTGTGAGTTGAGTGGCGGTTAGACCGATATATCGAGCTGCGCGCGACCCAGCCGAAATCTGGTTTACAGAAGAGCGGTGCTGCTGCGGGGACGGAGGAGAGAGCGATCTCACGGAATCCGAGTCCCGGTCAAGAGGGGCGACCTTTGAGGCCAAGACGAAAAGGCCAGTGTTTGGAGGACACTGGAAGTATCGGGCCCTAACAACAACAACAACAACAACAGCAAAATTAGTATAAAACGAACAGGTAAATATTATTGTTATGGTTTGTTATTCATATAGTGCTAAGTGTTGTTCAATTCTTGTGTATATAATAATTATGTATTTTGGTTATGTTTGTTGTTGTTTTTTTTTTGTGTGTGTAGATTAAATGCCAAACAAATAAATATTATATAATATAGTAGTATATAATTCTGTATATTCTATAATATAAAAAAAAAAAGGGAAGAAATAGATATATAATATTCTTACCCGCCTACAGATCCGTCATTCTTTCCGGTGCCGACAATGTCGAGTTGAATACCAGCCCAGAGACCTTCCTTGAAATGGGCCGTGCCCAGGAACTTGAGGGTGCCGACAATGCTCATTGAATCCACAGCCACTCTGTCGCCTACTCTGATTCCTGCTGGGGTTGGGCTTTCGCAGACAGGTCGGACTGAGAGTGGACGACGGGTATTGTTTGGCTTGGGTGATGTGAGAGAGGATCGAGGAGAGGTCATGGCAGTCAGAACTGACCCAACAGAGCTCATAGAGTATCTTGACAGAGATGGCGAGTCGCTGTCCTCTTGAGAGGCATAGGATGAGAGTGATGCACGTGAGATGGAGGGAGTTCTGGTCGATCGAGTCGACTTTACTGTGGTTGGAGGATGAGGATGACTTTGGTGTTCGGCCTGCTGTTTCTTTTTTCTAAAGTCCATAGACGGTTGTCGGGCGAGTTTTGACTTTGGAGGAAGGATGCCTGATGAGACTGGCATCGCACTGGGTAATCGTGACATTTTCTTGGGTATTTTTTTCTGCTTTTTTTTTCTTGTTTAAAAGACCAAAAAAAAATGAAGTTAATGAACAATCAAAACAATAGAAATAATAGCAGTGAGTATAATAGTAAGATAAAGAAGAAGAAAGAGAAGAAGAAGAAGAAGTTGTTGAAATGAATAAATAAAATAAATAAATAAATAATATATTATTAATATATAAAAAAAAATATAATATAAAAATAAAAAGGTCAAAATTAACAAATAGAAATATATATATATAAAGAGAGAGGCAGAAGAGAAAGAAGAATAAGAATAAGAGAAAAAGGGGGAGTGAAATAAGGGACGATAAAAATGCGGGTCATGCGGACACAGTGGAATTTTTATGAATTATATAGATTTAATAGCGTCCGATTGGCTTTTTTTTTTTCTTTTTTCTTTTTTTTATATAGATTTGGCTCTAGAACTTTTTTTTTTTATTATTATTTTAATTTTTTGGTGTCGTAATAAATTATTGAATGTCGCACAAATCACCCATCCTCATCACTGACAAAAATGTAAGAAAGAAAGAAAAAAGTAGAAATATCATTTCTGACATGGTGCTACATGTTGGTGCGATAAAATGTGCGCTTTAAGCACAAGTTGAGGTTATTTAATTTAATTTTTCTTTTAAAATAGCGCAAAAATATTTGAGTTATGACAGAGCAATACAAAAAAAAAAAAAAAAAAAAGGCGCTTTATATCGGCTTGGTTATTTTTTTGTATTTCAAAAACCGAAAGAAAAAAAAACTTCATCACGCGTTTCTTGACTTCATTTCCTGAGTGTTACCTTGGTTGAATACAAATAATATAATACACTAATAGAAATAAGAAGATAGGAATTGATCAATAGACAAATAAAATAGGCTCAAAGATTAGATATGGAATTAGACGGGGTTCTTGAATGCTTTTTGGTGTGTAGCTTTGTTTGTATTTGTTTCAATTTCTTGACTTTATTATTCATTACATCAGGTTTATATCTCTCTTGTTTTAATTTTAATAAAAAGATTAATATATTTGGTTAAATAGCAATTCCAAAACATATACATTTTTATATAAATACTCGTTAATAAATTGACATTTGCAACAGTCACAGAATGAACTCCACGAGTATTATATATATTAAGTAAGTAAATAAGTATGTTATGTTATAGGTGCCATACAACATATAAATAAATAAAAGAGTCAATTTTGTTGAATATTAAACACAAAGAAACAACCAGCGATATAATATTAAAGGTCTCCTTGATTGATACACTTTTACATTTTAAAGAAAAAATCAAAGACCATTAATGAAATATGTGTATGTCATAAAGAAGTTGATTGTGTTTCTTGACGTGCCTGCTTAAATAGACTATTGTAGTTTAATATTCAATACATAACCCCCAAAAGGCAATAACAATAAGGTAGATGGGTTTATCTCTGGTTCTGTACAGATGACAGTCAGCCTCACAAGTCAGCTGCTAATAATCTCTATATTTATATACTTTGTGTGTGTGATTGTATACTTGATAATGTTGAAAATGAACCTTTTTCCCCTTTCCCCCCTCCCCTCCCCAACTTTTTACCCAGAAATACTCTGCACTATACTCTACTACACTACACACTACACACTACACTTTACTTAATCATATCCTATCATATCATTTAGTATAGTATAGTATAGTATCAAATTCAGTTCAATTCAACCTACTCACCAGCCTTTAATCTTCACTATTCACTCTTTACTCTTGATTCTTCTTGCTCCTATTAGATTCCAAGGTAGTATTTCCCCACCCCTTTCCTTTTGTTTCGTTTTCTATTCCCCTTCTCCTCTACCCCCTTGTGGGAAACACGGGATTTTGCTTTCATTAGAAAAAGTACAAAAGGACACTCATGCACATACACACATACATCATATACATCAACTTACATTTATCTGACATCAAAGAAATAAAGAAAAGTATATTTTGTTTTTGAGTTGGAGATCCCAGAGTTAAGGTACAGGTGAGCAAATGAGTCAGCGATTTCAATAGGTCCAGTGAGCACAAGTTGAGCGAGTCAGCCAGCCATTTAATCAATCAATCAATCATTTATTCATTCATTTATTCATTCAACCAGCCAACCAGCCAACCAGCCAACCAACCAACTAAGCTAATCATCGAGCGATTGAGTTGATGAGTAAAATAGAAAGAGAGACAGAGAGACAGAGAGAAATAAGCAGGGGATATTTTTTTTTGCATTAAATTTCTTTCTTTTTTTCTCTCTCTTTATTTTATATCTCTTTCTCTTTCTATTAATTTATTTTATTTTAGTTTATTTTCCTTTTTTTTATATTTATTTATTTAGTTCTTCTTCTTCTTCTTCTTCTTCTTTATCGTCTTCTTTTACTATCCTCTTTACTCTTTCTGCTTATCTATCTGTCTATATATTGAAATTTATTTCTTTTTGATTTGTTTCAATAATGTCATCTGAATATGCTCTTCCAGGTGCCTATGAACACCATCATCACCATAACCATCACAATAATCAAAACTGGCCGATACCTGTTTCACTCGCCATTTCCTCTGTATTTTGCCCTACCGACGGCCTCTTGACCCAGCCTGTCCAAGACCATCACCGGTTCCCGGGGGCCTGGGTGGACGAAGAAGAGCGGGCGGACAACCTTAGACAGACCATCGCTACCTTGCGCAAAGAAACAAAAGAACTCGAGAAAACAGACTTGATTGTCAAGAAGAGCATCGAAATTGTTGCGCAGAAACGAGTGTTGGCCCACACCAAGCAAAAGCGGAAACAGTCGCAGTGGGACTGGTGTGACAGGCCAGAAGAAGTCCACGCAATGTCCGTGACCGGCCATGAATGGGAGTGGGAGTGGGTCCAATAAGAAAGAGATAAAGATACACTATCTATTGATCATATTCTATCCAATATAAATACAAGTACACACACACACACAGTATATATATATATACGTGCGTGTACAGTAGTCCTTTATACATAACATCATATATATATATATATATTATATTTCTTTTTATTCTTTCTCCCCTTTTTCCCTTTTCTTCTTCTTCTTATTTCAAAGCCTATCTCTCTCTCTCTCTCTCTCTCTCTCTCTCTCTTTATATATTCACACCTTTTATATATTTCTTTTTTTTATAAAAAAAACAAATTCTTCAATAAATGTCACATAGTCAGAACAGTCTGTTTCGTCAACAGCAACAACTCTATCGATCGTCTCATTACCTTTCCAAACCAAAACAACCAGCTCATTACACACCTCCACAAGACACATCAACAGTCCATGGTAATGACAATCAATCCAAAAACTATGTACATATATTTATGTATTTATGCACCCAAGAAGAAGAAGAAGAAGAAGAAGAAAAAGAAATCTAAATCTATATATTTCCATTTATTTTTACATATGTATATGCATGTATGTATATATGTATTAGGCCGTAAAAGAAGACAATCCGAAGATGAAGATATGATCTTTAGTGAAAACACCAATACAATTACCACTAGCAGCAGCAGCAGCAGTAGTAGTAGCAGCAGTAGCAGTAGTAGAGGTAGAAATAATAGTGGTAGTGGTAGCGCAGTATCAGCATCTCTACCTATCGAAGAACGCATAAAACGTAATCGACAAGACACAGTCAAAGAATTCCCAATTCAAAAATTACTAGGTAAAGAAAACTCAACTCAACCCAACACAAACCAAACCAAACCAAATTAATAATAACAATAAATTCATTATGACTTTTGACCATTATTTTTATTTGAATAGCTACACTTGATAAAGAAACTCTTATTGACCTAATCTCAAATCTTGTCGATTCAAATCCACAACTTCAATCCGAAATCGATGCTCAATTACCAGAACCTA
The DNA here is from genome assembly GCF_001638985.1 of Phycomyces blakesleeanus NRRL 1555(-). Lineage (NCBI taxonomy): Eukaryota > Fungi > Mucoromycota > Mucoromycetes > Mucorales > Phycomycetaceae > Phycomyces > Phycomyces blakesleeanus. Next base: position 888,660 of record NW_017265151.1, read on the forward strand.
CTATCAATTCTGTCACATTGGTCATTACTGAGCTTGAACGCAAACTGACAGACCTGATTCCAGCAGAATCAAAAACAGACGATCGACTAGAAGATAAGAATTACGAGAGACTAAAACCGGCTCTTACGTCTCTTGTGGTAAGTACAAAGTTTTCGCTTATATATATGATGCTTATAATTGTAACGGTTAATCGATATGTCTTTTTATTTTATTTTATTTTATAGTCAGCAGTGTTGGAATATGCAGACCACTTTTGTAATCGGTCAGACGAGTTTCCTGGTACAATATTCTCCTATCTTCATTATGCTACCTGTGTGATCCATCGCTTACCAGAATGGAATTCCAAAGGTATAAAAAATTAAAATATAAAATATTATAAGAATAAGCTAATCTAATCTAATTTGATTTGATTTGATTTGATTTCAATTAAATAGAACACAACCAATTGAAACAAGATGCCTATGAGACATTGCTAACCTTTTGGAAAAAAGCAATTGATATTGCAGCCTCAAAGTTACAGCAAGGAAAGATCTATGGACAGCAGGTGGTTACTGAGTGGGCAAAACAGTAAGTAAAACAGTAATAAGAAAAAATAAAGAAGAAACTCACATCTGAATACCCCCCTCTTTTTTTGTATCTTTATAATAATAATAATAACAATAGACTTTCATATCATGATACGGAAACGCACGGATTATTTGAGAAACCAATTCAGCAGTTTACTGACCGGCTGGGTTGGATTATTGGACTCGACAGCCAACCCACTCCAGACAGCCAACCTCATAATCATAGTCATAATCGTACAATTCCAACATATCTACCAAGATGGTAGCTTTTTATTATTGTTCCATTATATAAAAGGCATTACAATAAAAAAAAACAAATTGTCCTTTGTTTTTTAGTGTTATTCTTTATTCAATAGACCTTTAACTTTTTTTGTTGTTGTTTCTGCATTGCATTGCAGATTTATATCCAATCATATATATAAAATCCTAAACAAGAATCTTCCTCTTTAACTTATCCCCCCTCCTTCCTTTCTTATTTTCTCAAATTCCCCGCTCTGGGTTTCATCTTGATTTCAAAATTACCAGCAAAAAAAAAATCTTGATCATCGTACCTTTTTTATTTTATTTTTTTTATTTTTTTTTGGGTTAATTTATTATTCTCAATTTCAATACACCATAATTTCTCTCTCTCTCTCTCTTTTTCTTTCTTTTTCTTTTGACCACCCAGAAATATTATGGCTGCCAAGGAAAGTCAGGGATTTGCTATTCCCAAGCTTGCTCAGGATTTGATCGCTGGTACAGCTGGTGGTTGGGCTCAGGTTGTAGTTGGTAAGAGACGATAGATACATATAATATTCTTGTAACAATCATTATCATTATCTTTGTTTCAAAACTATGATAATTCCTACTTTTATTCGTCTATTATGCTATCATATATATATATATATATATATGTGTGTGTGTGTGTGTGTGTGGGGTATTGTCAGCATGAGTCATCCTGATAATACATTACATATATATTTTAACTGGTTTTCTTGATTGATGGTTTTTATATTATTATTATTATTATTAAGAGAAGTTTTATAAACACAATTTGTTTTTCCGATCTTTTTATTATCATTATTTTTTATATATAAAATCTTTATTTTAAAAAAAATCATATATATATACATACAATTCAACTAATCAAACAATTAATAGGACATCCATTTGATACACTCAAGGTCCGTCTCCAGACACAACCCTCGCCACCTATCTACAAGAATGCGATGGACTGTTTTAGATCTCTTGTCAAGCAAGAAGGCGTATGTACAACCTATTAAACGAATATATATAGATATATAGATAGATTTGCTCATATATTTTAGCCCAAAGGTCTTTATCGCGGAGTAGCATCTCCTTTGGCTGGTATTGGTTTCTGGTAAAGCATCAAAATCAGATCGTTGTTTATAATTCCAACATAATCTAATCTAATCTCAATCATTATCATTATAATATCTTGTATATGTATTGGTGTGCACTAACACTTGTAAAAAAAAAAAGTAATGCTGTGGTTTTCATGTGCAATGGTGAATTCAGACGTATGTTGCAGGGAAATGATCCCAACAAGACCCTCTCTCTCCTCGAAATTGGAATTGCCGGAAGCATGGCTGGTACTGTCATGGCATTTTTCAACTGTCCTATCGAACTTCTCAAGGTCAAATTGCAGACTCAGGATCCCAGAGGTGTTGTTAATGCCATGGGAAAGTTAGAAGCCCCCGTAAGTCAAGACATCTATTTCTTTTGTTTGTGTATGGACAAGTGAGACTTATAGAATGGTATCAGTACAAGGGTGTGATTGATTGTGGTATCAGAACTGTACGTGAACATGGTGCCAAGGGTATTTACCGTGGTTTGGGTATCACTCTCTTGCGTGATTCCCCTAGTTATGGATTTTACTTTGGTAAGTCAAATTAGGGATTTATTATCAATAGGCTGTGTATATGCGTGTGTAACAAATACATACATAAAAAGATATTTGTTAAATTTGAAATTCACTTATTCATTCATTCATTCATTAATTTTGATATCATCATCAAGTGACTTATGAGGGACTTAAGCGTGTCTTCAAATCTTTGAAATCTGATCCCAATGCTGAATTGAGCACCACTGATCTGTTGGTAGCCGGTGGTCTTGCTGGGTTTGGTGCCTGGATTCCAGCCTATCCTCAAGATGTTCTCAAGAGTCGTATCCAAAACGAAGCCAAGTAAGTACTTATATATATATATATATATTGAATTGACTATGTAGTATATCCATGTATTAACCATATCTTTCTTTTCTCAATTAGATCTCAGACTATCGTACAAGCCTTCCGTAATGTGATGAAGCAGAGTGGTTTCAAGGCCTTCTTCAACGGTGTTGGTCCCACAATGGCCAGAGCTTTCCCTGCAAATGCCGCAACTTTCTTTGCCTATGAAATGGCAATGAAGGCCATGGACAACCAATAAGAAAAAGAAAAAGAAAAAAAATTGTCTTATATACTTCTTTACTTATTCTTATCCCATACACTTCTTTATAGACGAATTATCTTTCTTTTTCTCTCTGTTTCTTTTTTTTTTCTATAATTTTTGTTTGTTTGTTTGATTGTTTGATTGTTTTATAATACACTTCTTTTTTTTAAATATATATATATATATATATATGTAAATGTAAATGTAAATGTAAAATGAATATCTTTCTGTGTGTTTTGATTTTGTTATGTATTTATTTATTTAAATATTTAATTAATTATTAATTTTTTTTGAAAATAATAATAAGAACGAAAGAAAGAAAGAAAGAAGAAGTAGGAAGAAGAAGTAAAAATATGTATAGAAAATAAAATAAAATAAAATAAAATAAAATAAAATAAAATAAAGGGATATTAAAAATAATAATCAAGTAAAACAAGTAAATAAATAAATAATTAAAGAGGAGGAGGGGTTGTGTTGTGTTGGGGGGGTTTTTTTTTTGAAAGAAAGGATTAAGGTATACAAATTATTCAAAGAAAGATAATAAAACAACAACAATAATAATAGTAGTAGTAGTAGTAATTTCAATTAATTTAATGTTCGTAGTGAGGAATGATACCAGGAATACCATACTGCTGTACACAGGCCATTGCACCAATCAGACATACCATGATAAGTGAGTGAATGATTGTGCGGCGAAGGATCCTGCCTTCCTGACCCTGGAGTCCGATCGTAGACACACCGGTTGTCAAGTTCTGGGGTGAGATCATCTTGGATGTAATGGCACCGCTAGAGTTGGTAGCAGCCATCAAGACTGCCGACAGACCGATCTCACGAGCTGCGACTACCTGCAGGTTACCGAACAGAGAGTTGGCCGAGGTGTCACTGCCGGACAAGAAGCAGCCCAGCCAGCCCAGCCAGGCAGACAAGAAGGGGAAGGCCTTGCCGACCGAAGCAAGTGTGAGACCGATAGAGTAGACAATACCCGAGTAGTTGAAGAGGTAGGCAAAGGCCATAATGAACGATACGGTCAGGACAGGCATGTGGAGCTGTCTGTAGGTGGCCTTGAGAGCATGGTAGAATACGCGAGGGTGGGCACCGTACCAAAGGACAATGGCTGCAAAGGGGAAAAAGGAAATTAAGATAGCAGTTCCGGTGGCAAGTGGCTGGAATGTCCAGATTGCGGCATAAGGTTTTCCGTACAAAGTCAACCAAACCTATATAATTTGTTATAAGATTAATAAATATTTACAACTAACAAGTCTTAGTTGATTATACTTACTCTTTGGTCAAGCTGGGGCCAATGGACGAGCACTTGTCCCTTTTCAGAAACCTTGGCAAAGGACCAGATGATGACGATAACGACAATGATAATCCAAGGGCTCCAGGCCAAAAGGGTTTCTCTGAAGGTAGGCTTGACATAGGACATCACATTCTCGGTTGTCTCGATCTCTTGCTTGTTGACTTCGCCAACAGCCTTTTCGGTAGTGTTGGGGGCAGCAGAAATACCGCTGCTGATGCTCAAGGGACGGTCGTGGTTCTCAGCCGGTGCGGGTGCAACACCTGCAGAGGCCTCGATATCACCTTGGGTGCGCATCTTTCCGACAGTAGCCTCGTACTCGGCACGATAAGGGGGTTTCCAGAACTGAACAAAGATAATCAAGGAAAGCAGAGAGATCAAACCAGCAATAAGATCTGGCAATTCAGGACCGACCAAGTTGGCAAAGACGGCCTATTATTATTTATTACAAATCAAAAAAATACACATTAATATTTAAACACACACACACACACACACACAAAGATATATATATATATATGTGTGTGTGTATAGGATTCTTACCTGAATAACAGAGAAAGAGATACCAGCAACAGCAGCAGCAGGCCAGCACTCCATGATACCAGCACGGAAGCCTAGATTAAGCAAGCATGATAATATTAATAACTGTAAATAAATGTATATATATATATATATATATATATGTTAAAGGGGGGGGGGGGGGGGGGGGGGATGTTCCAACACCACATGTGTGTGTGTGTCATCATATGTATCATCATGATACCTTGTTATTGTTGCTGTTATGTATATATATATATATATAATAAAAATCAAAAAGTTTATATGTATTACCTGCATAGAAACCAAGAGCATAAAGGGGCAAGAACAAACTAAGCAGGGGAAGCTGACGACCCATCATTGCCGAAAGATCCATGACGTCCAGACCGGTGAGAGAAGCAAGGGTTGTGACAGGAATACCAAGAGCACCAAAGGCAACTGGGGTAGTGTCAAAGATGAGAGTAAAGACAAGTGCATCTGCGGGTTCAAAACCAAGCGAGACCATGAGGGATGAGCAAATGGCACCAGGGGTACCAAAGCCAGCAACACCTTCCAGAAGAGCACCGAAACTGAAGCCGACAATGAGCAAAAGGATGCGAGTATCTGGAGGAGTGTTGGTGATCATCCAGCGCCTGAAGATATCAAAGATTCCTGATTCTACCGATACATTATAAATGAACCTAAGATAATAAAGAGGGGACAAAATTAGTATAAAACAGAAATCAAAGAGCTTTTAATAGTGTATTGTAATCTTACATTGCATTGACCACGATCCACATAATTGGCCAGTTTGCAAAGACAATGCCATTTCCAATAGCCTGGAATGCCTGTTGAGCGGGCATGTGCCAAGCAAATATAGATATAAAGATACTATATCGAGAAAGAAGTAAGGGGGGGTTTAGTTGATACTTGTTTCTTGCGGTTGTTGCTTTGTTCATACAACATATTAATAATAATTGATTGGCTTACCAGATGATAAGACCACAAAAGGATGCTATGTAGGCCGGTACACGGAATACACCCAACAGAACCAGGACAAGCAAGAGAGGGATCAAACCGACAAAGAATGATCCGACTAAGCTCCCTCCGATAGGGCTTAGTTCTTGAATGAACATATTTTGTTCGTAGACATACGCCGGAATCTCAGGTATGTCGAATGCCACCATTAAATGAAGATGATGTGTGTTGTATGTATGGTGTTTGTGGTGTAAAGGTAAAGGTAAAGGTAAAGGTGAATGTGAGTGATGCTTTTTTGGTTTCGAATAATTGGGATTTTGAAGTTGGGATTTGTGGTATATATATATATATTTATGAATTTTTTTTTGGGTTGTTGAATTCTATTTGACTATTTGACTATTTGACTATTTGGCTATCTGGCTATCTATCAATATATGGTTCAAGATCAACTATATTTCTCTTTTTGTCTTTACCATTTGATTCTCCTTCTATACAATTTTTTTTTCTTTGTGTTTTTTCTCATGGTGTTGTTTGGCAGTCTACAATTTAGAATATTCTTTACATAATACTACCACAAATTGCCTGCTTTTGGTCATTTTGAATACAAAGTCTTCTTTCTCTTTTGAAAGAAAGAAAAAGTATATATTCCCTCATGATCCCGTTTGTCAAACAGTTTCCCGATTTTGATCTTGTGTAGCTCTCTCATCAGCACAGAGTGTACAAAGAGTTTGTATATCAATATATATATTGTCGACTGTGCTTCTCACGCAATAGTTAGATTCGCCGATAAAATAGTACAACCAAAGAAAAAGAAGAAAAAAAGAAAAGAAAGGAGACCTATTGTGGAGGTCGATATTTTCCCCACACACACAGACTATCGTAGTTTTGATTAGGTTATTCTCGGTAGCCCTCTTGTTTTGGTTGTACTATTGAAATGTCACAAATGTCTTTCTTTTTGAGCATTGAATATTTATATTCTATCGAATGTATCTTTATTCTGTTTTTATAAAGACCATTAAAATCTATTAAGGATCCAGGTGTAAGTTATGGCTGTGAAACATCTCTTTCTCTCTTTGTTTCGAGAACAAGTTTTTTTTTATTTTTTGTATCCATGCACAGGAAAATGGGGGAATAAAAAGGTGGGGAATAACTCCTACCAGTATATGGTAAGATGGTACGATCAATTGAGTTCAAATACCTAGTAGTAATAGTAATAGTAGTTGTATTAGCAGCAAAAAAAATAATACTATCCGTATCTATAGATACACCTATAGATAGATATACAAGCCATATGGCCTGCCTTTAGGATAATGATATTTCACTCTTTTTCTTTTTTCTATTATAGACCAATGTATCAGTATTACTAGGCTGTACTCTAAATAGACTTTATCCTGCCACTAATTTTCTCACTCAATGTCTGTACATATTCTAGGCTATATTGCTACACTACACTACAATACACTCCACTACACAAACCCTGTCTGTCTTTTAAATATTTTACTATTTTGTATAGTGAGATAAGGTTTGTGGGATATCGCTTAATTGAACCAACTAAAATACATACATAAAAAAAACACCCCCCCCCCCCTTTTTTTTTTCCTTTCCTCCCTTCTCTCCCCGCCAGATATCGCAAATCTGGGGGGGTTGAACAAAAACAAAAAACAAAAAACAAACCAACCAAAGAAAAGAAAGTACAAGGGATCGTAAAAAAAAAGCAAATCAAATCAGTGAATCCGAAAAAGAAGTGTATTGTATATCCAATCATTTTTTTCTTGTAACCAAACCACATCCGCGTTTTCCCGCCCAACCTAATCCTAAACACTTCCTACTATTCTCCCTCGCATAAAACAACAAGGCCAGAAAAGAATCTCACAAATCATTAATAAATAAATATATATATAAAAAGTCATTTCATATATACTATATAGTATGTCTTTGTCAAAAACAAAAAGAAGTGTTAATGACGCGAATCTAATGCAGTCTGAAAGAGTTTCCAGATCAATTTTGATATCTCTACACTTTCTTGCTTCTTTTACTTTCTATTATATATAAATATATATATAGTTATCCTACCCAGAGTGCAAGAGAAAGCAAAATAGTGATCCAGCTTCATGCCTTAAACGGAATGTAATCCAAAGTGTCACCATGGAGAATCGAGTTCTCCCCACACGGCTGACAATAGAATCATTTTATTTATTTATTTAAAATATTAAATAATTATTAATAAGGAACAGTAACAAAAAAAAAGTGGAGTAAAAGATACCAATACAATTTTGTCTATGTAATAGAACGAACCCAACCTACACAATACAATATATTACAAATACCCCACAATCCTTTTTGCTTGTGCACCAAAAAAAAACTACTAGGATTTTTATTTAATTTCTCTCTCTCTCTCTCTCTTATTGGTTTCTAGTAGCAAACCAACCAAGGATATTCAATTACTGTTCTACTAGCAGACCAAAAATATTACAAATATTCTTGTCTTTATGCATTTACCTAAAGAAAGAAATAATGAGATTTAGACAAGATATGATGTGATGTGATTTGATATGGTGGGAAATAATAAACTGAAACTAATTGATTTCTTTTATAAATATAAATATAAATATATATAAGTACATTTAACAAACATTGGTTGGTTAGTTGGTTAGTTGGTTAGAGACGTGTGTAATTGTGTCCCTTTCTTCAATTGCTAGTAATAATGGGGGTGGAAAATTTTATGTGCTGATAAAATATTTATATACATATATGTGTTCATTTATATGTATATAGGCATTTATATATAAAATTATATATTTATGGAAGTAAAGATGGTTTCGGACTGCGCTTTGTAGAATAATAATGATGTCTTCTTTTGGTGATTTAAAAATGTACTATATAGATTTGATCTGAGAAAAAAATAGAAAGAGAAACATATGGGATTTCCCAGTTTGAACCGCTTACCTTTTATAGATTATTGTGAGCCCTATTACTATCATGGTAGCACCATGACCCTTTTTTTTTCTTTACATATATATATATATATAAATTCCATCAAGAGATTGGGTGTGTATCAAGCTTAAAGAAATAAATTCGATATTCTAAATATTGGTAAGCTGGGCATATATAATGAAACACCGATACAAATATGAATAGTCGTTGTTTTAAAATCCCAAAAAATAACAATTTGATTTCTTAAATATTTCATAAGAAATTATGATCTTTTCCTATCCAATTGACAAGCGTCAACTCTTGTGTTTTTGGTTGATAGTGATAGTAATAGGGATAGATAAAGCTTTGGTTGATTTTTCTGGCTGGCAAACAGATTTTTTTTATGAAAACACTTGAAGATTATTATACAGAATATTGTGTATATAGTTTGATTTGACACAACTGCAAAACTCAATTATTATTATTATTGTTATTTTTACTCATTCAAGATCATAATAATTTATTGAACTTGGTACGATAAACATCTTTCCCTCATCTCCAATTCTTTTGTATACAGTAGAAAACTTGATAATTTTTTTGTCAATTTGTTTATTGAGTATTTCAAAAGAACAACAATTTGTAAAAAAAACGAAATTTTGGTGATATTACAATGACCATAAAAATAAAGTTGTGTTAAAGTAAGATACAAGTAACAAATATTGTACAAGCAAAAAAGTCGAATACATACCTAGCTACCTATTAAGATACACATACATTCTTTCTAATATTTCACTTTATAAATTGGCTTAAAATGTTATAGATCAGAAAAAAAAAATTTCAAAGGTGTACAGTTACTACCAATATTCATGGGCTGATGTATCACAGGATGCTTTTGTACAGTATCCAGACACACAAGTAAAAAAAAATAAGAGGCATTAAATTTCGGTTTCCATGCTTTACTGATTTATTTATTTATTTATAAATACAAAACTCAAATATAAGCATAAACTTCAAAGATAAGACAATACTAAAATAAATAAAGCAAAACAAAAAAAAAGAAAGTTTTTGGTGCATGTGTTAACAAAATAACTTACCAAAATCAAGTATAATACTTTTCTTGCTTTAATAAAAGAGAGAGAGAGAAAATAAATGATAGATGATGTTAATTATTAACTTGTGCATATGTACACCAAAAGGAAGAAAGAAAGAAAGAAATAAAAACTAAGCTATAATTGATTAGTATCAATACAAGAAAGAAAGAAAGAAAAGAACGTCTTCTGGAAATGTGTACTTCTTTCGTCAGAATATTCAGTTTTTTTTTAAAAAAAAATTGTGGAGGGAATAGTGGGGTTTAAGTGGGGAGATATATTGTTACGCTCTTGGTATGACCAAGAACACAGCAATAGGTTATCTATAGTTGTATCAAGAATACTTACAACATATATAAAGAAAAGGCAATGGATCCAATTAACAAAAAAAAATTATTGGTTACAGTTTCGTAGATTTCAGATTTATGTTACTCAGCTTGGAGCTGGCGGGAGAAGGTGGAGAAAGATCAAAAAAGGGGGGATAAAAAGAAAATAGATGCATTAGATCTGATTGGTCAGGCAAATCCAAGTGGAGGAGATTTCCTTTTTATTTTCAAGCCTTGGCGATGGTAAGGCAAATACAACGTAGGACAGGTACAGGTACAAAAGTATATGAATATAAATAAACCAAAATCACCATAGAAGCAAAAAGGAAAAGAGAGGAGTATATATTTTTACTTGATTTATTTACAGAACAAAGGTTTCTTTGAGATTTTAGTCTCAATTGAGAGGGTCAAACAAGAAAAAGTCAACAAACCTTGATAAGACATTTCTTAGTGTTTTTTCTTGTTTTTTCTTGTTTTTTTTTTTTAAAAGAAAGCATAAAAGTGGAGTGTGGTTTCGCCAACTGTTACTCGTTATAGTCTATTGTGCTTTCCAACAAACGTATGTCTTTTTCCTTCCTCTTCTTCGTCTTTATTCAAATCAAATCAAATCAAATCAACTCAACTCAATTCAATTCATTGTACAAGGGCCTTAAAAAGAAATATATTCAAATCATTTATGTTAAATTGTGCTTGATTGCTCCACTATTCTAATTTATATATAGTATGATATATATATATAAAGCGTGTAAAGTTCAATATAAGAAATACTCTAATAATACATATAATACGTGTAATTTTTTTGTATTATTATTATTGCTGTTGTTGCTGTTGCTGTTGCTGTTTTGAATTTATAATTGATCCGATACTCGGGGCACTACAATAACAAAAGTAAGAGAATGGAAGGCAGAGTGGAGACTTTTCCGAGGAATAAAAATGTAAGGTTTGTTGTGGTATAGTGCTTCAAGGCAAACCAGATCAAAGAAAACAGTGTTTAACAAAATACATTTTACAAACACATAAAACAGAAAACATAACATAGAAATACAAAGGATGTCTATTTTTTTTTAAAATAATAATAATAATAATTCCTTATCCTAAGAGAGACACCAAGTAGTAATTCTCTTCATTATTGATCTTTATTTCAAACGTGATGTGATCTATAGCTATAATCATAAAAAAAGAATAAAAACATGGCTTCAATTAGTGTTTATATTTAGGTTACTCGATGTCTATAGCTGTACCTTGTAATTGCAAATATATTGATAATATATTTTGTATACATATATCTATTAAACAAAAAAAAAGCCCTTCGCCTCTTATGTAGTTCTTGTACTTGTCAGTAAGAAACTGACAGCACTGACACGTTTTTGAATACCTTTTTTTAAAAGTACATGAAGAATCTTGTAAATATTTTCTCTAATTCCTTCTATCTCTTTCTCTCTCAGTCTATTTATTTATTCTTATCTTTATCTAAACATGTAACTCCAACCACCCAATCAAACTTACCATTTTGTCGTTTCTAATTGTTTTTTTTTACTTTACAATATTCTTGCCTTTTTGAATCAAAGTGCTCAACAAGTTCCACATCTTGTGTGTGTGTGTGTGTGTGTGTGTGTGTATGTCATACAGAGGTATATATTGCATCACTTCTGGACTAAATACTTTTTATAGAATAAGGAAAAAAAGGGGAGGTCGTGTTATTTGATATTAGTGTTTTTATATATATATATGTGTGTGTGTGTGTATTTTTGTTCCAATATTTTATTTTATAAACTCGTTTGATTTTTATATATTTCAAGTCTCTTTTTTTTTGTGACGCTCAGCACAATTATCAGATCGTTTCTGTATATTTGTTTAGAATTACTATATTATTATTTTGCTTAGCACTTGTTTTTTCTTTCTATTGACTGACTGATTGGTTCGTAATTCCATAGTATTGCTTGATAATCAGTACTGCGCCTTTTTGAAAAAAAAAAGAAGATCAAATAATTGAATGTGAACAATAACCGAGATATAACTCCACACTATACTGATTAGATAGATAGATGGTCGGATGTGGGGTATATGGTAGCACGTTTCATAAAATTCACTGTCTAAACTGTGGGGAGTGGGGTTGGAACTCTGCAATAGTGGAGAAAAACACCATACGATATTAAAGATTAATGTGGAGATACTACTATGCTTGAATTTTCTTTATTTGGAATATTTTTGAAAAGAAAAAAAAAGTCAAAGGGATGTTTTTATTAAAACACGTAGTTTTCTTTTATATATATATTATATTTTTATCAAACATAGTGTTAGCTATAGTTCTATTCTTGCAGTAAAAAAAACAAATAAATATTGATGTACTTGGCCAAAATAGTATTGCTTTTCATTCTTTGAAGCAGAAAAAACAAAGAAGTATTGCAGATTATCGAAATATTATACCATAGGCTCGGTTATCACAAAGATAAACACGGTTACACCATAGAGACCATTTTCTTTACAAGGTTGCAAAGTAACAGCTAACTAACCATCGGTCTTTAACCTCTCTCTCTGTGTCTGTGTGCTTGTTGCGTAAAGAAGAAATATAAAGAAAGAAAGAAAGAAAGAAAGAAAAGGATCATAAAAGTAATAAATCAAAAATTACAAATGTATGAGCTTGTTACAGCCCAGTGACAGTCAATGTTTTTCTCAAGCTTATTCATCATTGTGTCCAAAGATTACAACTTATTTCACAATGATCGGAACACGCCTAGTGATGCAGTCAGTCAGATGTAATCTTATATTCAGACCAAGGCTATTATTATTATTATTATATTTTGCCATGCCTTGCCTTGTTTTCTAATTATCTCCTGATTTCCCTTCTAAAACAGTAAAGGGATCCCTTGCAATAAAATCCCGTGAGTTTTCTACCCTTAGTTAGCGTATTTCCCAGGCATGTAATTATGTACATAAGCTGAACTCGAGATAGTTATTTCGGCTCCGAATTTTCCCTCTTTTTTTTTTGTCTCTCTCTCTCTGGGTTTGGTTTTATCGGCTGGTTGTAATTTCTTATAAGACTAAAATAATAATAATAAAAATAATAGTAATTCAAATACCCAACAACTAGGCCAACAGAGCTCTGTAGCAGAATGATAGTGGTACACTAGAGAGAACTTGCACCTACAACTATCGCTTCTTTTAGATCCTCATTCACATGGCCCTTCAAAATTCAAAACAAGCATCTTCTAGATTCTACTCCCACATTCCCATACCGCACTGTATTATATGTATGTTATGTTATGTTGTATACATGTATATTTATATATTTATATACATCTATAGATCTATAAATTTATTTATAAGCTTAGAGTTTACCAGAGTGGTCATCAAACCATAATTGGAAACAAACACAGTTTATACTCTCACACACACAGAGAAAGAAAAAGAGATAGCCAATAACCACTGTACACCTTACTCTAATTAGAAATCCTCCAAGATTTCAAATCCCAATATTCAGTAAATCAGTAAACCTCTTTCTCATTTCTTTTTTGTTAAAAGATATACAAATAAATTGCAATTTACCCCATGACTATACCCCATCAAGATGGTCAAAAAAAGAAAAGCCTGTAATTCAAAAAATAAGAATACAATATGACTCCCCCCAAACTTTCAACATCAGGACTAATAAAGGATAATTACTCTACAAGATCAAGAAAAATATAAACTATTGAAGCAAGATCTAAATAACCATAATAGTTCAATGACATAATATGGTATTGTACATAGAAGAATAACAGTGTTTGCTCTATCATAATCTGATGTGGTGTATAATAAACTTCTTTCGTTATTTATGAAAATAAAAACAAAACAGGGTAGGATATTATACAAGGCCTAGAAATTGAAAACAACAACTGAAAAAATAGTAATATATTGGTAAAACAAAATAAACGGATTAATGTAATCAGTGCAAATAAATAAATAAAAACTTAAACAAACAACCGTGGTATATAAAACCTCGGCCTCATTTTTGGTGATAAAAAAAACACCTGCCATGGTAATTATGTGTTAAGAATGTTTAATACTACAAAATATCATGATATAGTCAGCTTATAAAATTGAATAATCACACTTTGCTAATCTTTACATCGCAACTATGATAATAATCATAAGGAAAATTAGCCGTCTATTTCATCTTAAAGTACCATAAATCATGTATTTCAGATTTTCTTTAAAGGTCTTGAAAAATAACTTGCGCATAGAAGAAAGGTACAATTGACTGGTATAATTTCTTTTGAGATTTTTTCTTTCAAAAAGAAATGCTCAAATTTGCCTGTACTTATTATTATAGAGCACCCACCCACACACACATGTAATATACATAAGTATACATATTGCAAATATTAAAGTAAAAATCAACTTAATATCTATTATTAATTTTTATATATATATATTGTATCCAAGTAAAATAGATTTTATGTTTGCTTCAATTCCAAGTGATTTTTATTTCTTTGTTTTTTAGTAAAAATAGAGCTACATTTCGCATTCTTCAGTTACTGGATTTGAGGGAGATGCTCAGAAAAAAAAAACATCTTTGTGTCACCTAACAACAAAATGGAAAAATAAGGTTTAAACCCAGACAATATACTGTTTTTAGATTTCAATATTATCCACTTTTTTTTATACCAAATACTACAAAATTCAATACAGTTGACTTTACTGTGAGAACCACAAGAAAGAGAAAGAGAAAGAGATAAATAAAATAGAGTAGATTATATTAATGAACGCCAATAGTACGGTGGGAATTCATATAAAGATTTTCTGTTCAAATATATATATATATATGTATGTATGTATATTTTTTTAATGAAAAGGATTTCAGAGAACATTCAAGTTATTTAAAAATTGTTTCGAATCATTAAATACTTACTGAGGATTGAATTATACTCAATAGAGCTTTGGGAATTTTGAAACGTTGTGATTTCTGTAGAAAATTTTCACCAAAAAAGTAATTCATTAGAATGCGATCCACAGCCTTCAAGAAAAAAGAAAAAGAAATTTTCTTTGAGCCGAAAAAGAAACATATTTCTTTCTCTCTTTTCTGGAATGTAGTATTTTGTTGTTGTTGTTGACCACCTAAAGAGAGAGAGTATGTATGTATATATGTAACAAATAGTCGAATCTGGTCTTGTTCCACCAATGATCCTGATTTCTTAGCTTAACCAAAATATATCCAAGTAATCCAGGTTATACATGAAAAGCATGTCTCATCGATGAGAATTATCTTTCCATATTTACAAAACATTACTCTTTCTCTCTCAATTTTCCAATTTAGTCTTCTTTCTTTGTTGTTGTTGTCGTTGTTTGATGTCTACTTCCTACTTCCCCCAAACCTTTTACCTCTTTCTTTATTTTGTGTCTATTTCCTTATAATTATTATATATTTTTTTCACACAAGTGTCTATCTTGTTGGCTAATATACACCCAAAATAATCCGTACATTATTGTCGATTTGTTTCTTTTTGTGTGTTTTGGTTTTCTTGGTTCAAGTTCGGAAGCAACCGTAGTTTTCTTTAGCCTTCATTAATATTTACTTGTATCCGGGAGTTGTCGATCTTCGGATGTCACTTTGTTGAACAAATGAAAATATCTCTAGTCGTCGATAATATGTGACGCCAACATTTTTCCAGGAGCACTCTCGTCGTTGAGTAGATCTTGGATTTTGATAGTCTTTGAATTTTCTGTAAATAGTTGTCCGGCGATGATAAAGTCTTCTTTGGTAACCGTAGCCATTCGACCCTCGTGAAGGGTCGATAGCTCTTTTGGAGACAGAGGATGATTGTGATACTTTTCTTTCTCGTGAAGGCTTTTCAAAAGATAGTACTTTTGCTCCTTCTTTCTAAAAGAAAATCTCAGCAAGTACGGGCAGCCAACCCGGCAAGTCTGAGTGATTCGTTTAGCTTTCTCGTCTCCATCACGCCTTGTTTTGTATGCGCCTCCCTTGGCGCACTTGAGATGTAGAATTGGAACCTGACTTCTGGCAGTGACAAGAACAAAGTTGTTTTCAATGGCATAGGCTTTCATTACATTAACAACCTCATCTTTGTTTTTCATTCCGTCTTTTGGAAATGCGGACGAGGCACTCACAGCTGGGTAGAAATTCATCCTGGTTAGAAGATAGGTTTAATACAAAAAAAAAGTTTGGTTGCTTTTTTATTGACTTGGTGGTATATATCTATATATATATATTGATAATGCAGTATTTCTTTATAGTATATTACTACTATTATTATTATTATTATGTTCTTGTGGTGGAAGAAGGAGAGAGGAAAGTGAATACAGGGGGAAAGGGAGTGCCTTTATTTCCCACAAAAAATGGGCAGTCACTCTTTTTAAAAAAAAAGAAATGATAATATTAATTAATAAATTAAAAATTCATAAGCATTGGTACTTTACAATGATATTTACCCCCCAGAGCTACAACGTAGCTGCCAAATCGTCTCTTCGTGTACAGAATTTAGATGTTATTTTTTGTATAATGTTTAGCAGTTATTTGGCTGACGTTGTAAAAAGGAGGTAGCGCGGCACCAAACATAACTGAGCTTAGGCCTACCAGCGCAATGGCGAGAGCTGAAAGTCCATCTCTCGGCTTACTTGCACATCGATTCTTGACAGTTATGCACCGAGGATTGATACAAAGGAAGATGCCTTTGTTGACTTTGTAACTTCCTTCCTTTTCGCCAAGAATCCTAGGATTTGTTAAAAGCGAAAAGCAGAATATACACGTTTGGGAGGTCTTGCACTCATTCGTGATGTAGACAGTAACTGCTTCCCCATGTATCTTCTGCTTCCACTTACCACCATACTTTCTAAAGCCGTTAATTCGAGAACCGGCACCGGTCTCCCGATAACCAATGAAGAGTATCAAGGGCTTTTTAGAAGACGACTTATCTGTTGAGCCAAAAAAAATGCGCGCTAATAAAAATCGAATACAATACTAATATTGGTAACAAATTATTACTCTCTGAATGCTTCAATTTCAATCTCTCTCGCCGACAGAGGTGATGCCGATAACGATGTTGGATTTCTACATGTCTTTTTTGGTTGATGATTTTTGGAGAATTATAGAAATTCCGCAGCCTTCGTCGTTGTTCGCATTTATCACGAACGTTTTTGATGGTCATGCCGATAGAAGTGATTGGGGTCGACTCCATTTCTCTCATTGAATCTTCTATTGACCGGACCTTTTCCCCTTAATCTGTATACTTTCGTCTTTCTAAATATTTTCGTTGCCGAAAATACCCACAGCTAACATCAACATCACTAGTCTTCGTATTTGTAACTGATGGCAAATGTAGGAATGATTCTTCTTCTTTGGATAGATTCAAGCCGATACTGTCTTCATTGGAGACCTTTCTTAACGCGGTGTAATAGTTGAAAAACTTTAGGTGAAATTTCATTCTTTGTAACGACATCGGTATTGATGTTGTCATATTCACCAGGCCATTGTCAGTACCCGCATAGTTAAAGTAACCAGGATTCACAACAGTTCGGTCCTCCGCCTTGGTCACACCTTTGTCACATTTCTCAATTGGACTTCTGCTATCTTAAGGGACATTTTTAACATTATGGAGCTTTGATTTGAAACGAATTGCCATCTGTCGGAAATATAGCTGTTGTCTTTTTTCGGCGAGTTTGTTTCTGATCTTGTTAACCATCAAATAAGATTTATATCTCGATTCTTTATATTTTTCAATCGTCCGGTATAACTGATCCTTGTCATCTGTTGTCCCCCAATTTGATTTACATTCCTTGATTTTCCTTTGGAAGTTACTGTCTTTCAGAAGATCTAGCTCTCTTTTACGGACAGATTCAAGTGTCTTGACTTCTTCTGTTAAGCTCTGAAGCTCAGAAAAAAGAATGTCCTTTGTTTTTCGTCCTTCTTGCATAATGCTCGGGTTTCTTAAAATCCGTGCTTCATATGACTGTTTTGTCCCCTCTTTTACGGTGCCACGGGTTTTTATTTTCGATCCCAATAATCGTACTGTTTTTATTCCTGGTAGACATGTCATCCGATGTGCAAAAGATAGACCATACGATTCACATGCTTTCTGAATCTCTCCCATATCAAATACTGCATTAAATGTGGCATCTTTGTTTTGGCGCGCTTTGTCTTGAGACCCTATCAGCTCATCCCTATTATACCCATAAAATATCATTCTACTATACCCTTTCTTCTCTTGCTGGTTGGTATGTGATGATGGTTCTTCTAACTTTTCTTGATCTATATTCTGGGTCAATAGCTGATATAATGCAACTGAATCCAGGTGTAGTGCACTCAATGACGAGAATAATGTTGAAGGATATAATGCGCGAGTAAACTTTGTATAACGTGCATATTTAAGAACGTCGTTTGCAAAGATACAGAAATACATCTGATACGCAATTACATGATATTGCTTTTTCGGAGGCAAGAACTTCATCAACGTATTGCAGATCAACAAGCATACTGACTTTTCGGTGGTGGTGGCCTCAGGAGACTGATGTTTGGCATCTTCTAAATATACAGGCGTATCATTGCTGAAGACCAAGTGTTTGATTATGGACTTGAGTTGATTCAACCTCCTTTCCGGAACATCACCATCCAAAGTCCCCTCCTCTTCCAGAAAATCTTGCTGTTCTTCCGCGATGTTCAAATCCTGAACAACGAGCTTGTGTTCCACAGAAGCTTCCTTTCTATCATTCAGCATTTGGCTTATCTTCTATAGTAAAATGAAGCATTAGCTGGCAATTTCAAGCCAATAAAAATGTTTTCACCTTACCTTTTTAAAAGTATGCCTTAAATTTGCTAGACGCTGCTTCGCACTATTTATCTTAGTGGCCAACTTTTCTCTTTCTAATCCGCCTGCTTTTTCCTTTCTTTGTACCAACTTTTTCCACTTTTTATCCTCTGCACAACAAACATAACGCGCATGGTTTCTTATATCCTTCTTTTCATGTGGATTCCTTGTTGTTGTAGTCGAGATACGCTTTGAGTCTCTATTGCGGGCAAGATGGTGGCGAAGTAGCACTAGTACCACTTTGTCCAAAAGCTTGTTGATTATCTTTTTGCCGTCCCACATATTCTCGAAGTTGACCAGGTACGTTTCAAGAGCCATCAACATTGCCGACGATGATGCTTTCTCAAGACAGAAGCTCTGTTTATCAAGGCCGGATTCTTTGAAAGAACAAAACAGACTATTCTGCACAGGGTGGGAGTTTAAATTTTCTTCTTTAGCACCACGGGCACCAAAAAAATAACTATGCACAACTTGCAGATGTTGGCTTGTGAAGAGACACTTGAAGTCCGTATCAAATCGTTTAGAGGCAATTAAATCCTTGTCCAATGGCTGGATGGTCTGTTTTGGCTCATTAGTTGTAACAAAAGACAGCAATTTGGCGAGGTTGAATCCAGGAACTTTCTTAATATTGATATCATTGTTGTCAAAGAAGAATTCGCTAGTCCTCAGCTCACTTATTATCATATTCACGAGTGCCGAAAAGCAAAGGGTATAATCTGTCGAGGTAACCATCGAATCTTGTAATCTAGTACACACGAATGTCTTTACAATAGGGGGGAGATCCGATCTGAAGAGGCTGTTTATCTGGACCGTGCACGTTCTCATTTTTTCATACGGCTGTTTATTTGTTGGAGTGGAAGAAGAGTATACTTTAGCTGTGTCTTTTACGACCGAACCTACGACAGCCTCAGCTATTTTGTCGAAGTTTTGAGATACGAACTTCTTCCATTCTTCAACATCTTTTAGCCCAGGGCGGTGCTCCATATGTGAGCGCATTACTTTTCTGTCACACTTGGCAAGTTGTGCTGCGTTCGTTATTATTGCTGCCGGTAGAGTCTTTACATTTAGGAGCTTGTTTTTCAGTTCATTTGTTTTATCTTGAGTTTTAGTTTGCTTGACAAGTTCTTCTACGCGGTCTCTCATCGAAGTAAAGAAGCATTCCTCCAAGTCTTTCACCGGCCCTTCTACACGATTTTTTTTGTTGAAACTTTCTTCTGAAAAGCTTTCGGATAAGGTTCGTTTGGTATTACTTTGTAGAAAGGATGGTGGCAAGGTGTTCACTCCTTGGTAAAAAGTTTCTTGCGGCGTTTTTTTTTCGACGCATTCGATTATTCTTTCTCAAACTTGTGAATATGACGTTTGTTTGTACTATACATTTCAATTATTATATATTTATTCACAATGTGGATTCGTTTTATATTTATGCAGCTAATCTTACCAGCTCAGTGGATATGTGAGTTGCCAAAATACTTTAGGGTAAAGAAAAATAAAACAAAGAGGTAAACATCCAAGACGTAGTTCTGGAGTTGACGTAATCAAAAGTTATAATCAATTGATAAATTGTTCTTCAAGCCGAATATTGGATGAATATTGGGTGAATATGAGCCCCAGTATAAATGACATTCGGCTTATTGAAGAAGTTGTTTAATAAGGTAGTACGTGTAATAAAGGTGTCGAGTTGTGATAGTTTCAAGTTAAAAAAAAGGTAAAAAAAAGGCAAAGTAAGGGCAAAGTAAGGATAAAAAAAAGATCAATTTGTAAACGACTCTGATTGGCTATAATTCTTCCATTGCCACTAGAATTGAGAAAAAGAGTATTTTTATAGGAGAAATGCGCCATAGAATGCGATATATAGAATAACTCGCAAAATAGGTTTTCACGTAATGACAGGGAAAGCTTTATAAGCACAATCTTATCTAATATGTACTTGGACTAATTTTGCACTTTTTTAAAGAAAGGTGTGGTCAGTCATAAATTAGTCTGATTGGCCAAGTTCAAGATGAGCTCGTTTTGCCTTTTTTTTTTAACCTTTTTTCTTGAATTTTTGGTCTGTCCACACCGAGTTTGTGCTGGACTTGCTGAATTCTTTCAGGTTCAGGAAAGTATGACTGCCTGTATTTTGTAGTATATAAACTCATCGGGGGAAAGGGTTTTCGGTCTTTTAAAATAGAGTTTTCGTTTAATTTTATACTTCTTTCCTTTTACATTTTGTGGGGCGGTCAAATGAGATCATTGTATATTTGTACATTTCTTTGTCTATATAATAGAACATAATCCACACCCTCTATAACCATTTGGTATGACACATTTTATTTATAATATTATTTTTTCGCAATCTGTAGCAATCAGCTTTTAGTATATGCATCTAAAGAGAGTATATATATATTATATATATTAAAATTTCTAAAAACAAAGAATCAAGAATATTGATATTTATTCTTAGCCACGATACATTATATATTAATTTATAATTCATGTAATAATTATTGATTATGAATACCAACGTTGCTGTAAAAGCTTTTGATAATTGTTAGGGACCCTAGGAAAAGGAAGATCCAACTGCTCAAAAAAGATAAAATGTCTTTTTTTTTACTGCAGCCCAGTAGTTAACTAATTAATCCAATTGAACTCACAATAAAAAAAAAGATGTGCCCAAGTCTCTTTCCTCACTTCCTTAGTTGGTACCTTATTATTAGCAAATATCAGACTAGGAGACAAAGAGGTATCGAGCTCAGCACCAATGATTTTATGTATTGTGTTTGTTGTAATCCATCTTCTATTTGTTTTGATAGATTATTGGGATTGATATCCATTTAAAAGCCACGCTCTTGTAAGAAAGAAAGAAAAAGAGAGTATCATTAGGACACCAATAAACTGCATTCTTTCCGCAGCTTCCTCTTTCTTTATTTTATCTTAGATAGTTTTATGTGTGGATTCAAGAAGCGATTGAAGGATGATACACCTATTATTTCAAAATTTGCAATAAGAGACGAGGAATTGAAGGTTGATATTTATCTTTCATTGCTATTAGAGTAAAGCATACCATTTTTTTTTTCAAAATGACAAAATTAAATATCTTTATTTTTACTTTACTAAAAGACCAGTAGCAGCAATAGCGTTTTTCACTAAAAGCGGATAGTACTTTAGCAAAACAGATTAATAGACATTTGCAATTAGCCAGGTCACAAACAAATATGGCCAAATGACTTTATATAAATCATATAATACATATTAGGGGTCATCATTCGTAAATAATCGTCGGTAATTAAAAACGGTAATTTTTGGCTAATATGATTGGATAATAATAGTTTCACCTTTTAGAAAAAGTCCATCATGATTTTTAAAGGTGACCTTTTTCGAAAAGGTAGATTCTCTAATTTTCTATTTTCTTTGTTTCTTAAATCAGATCAACGAAAAAAAAATGGATGAAAATTTTATTGTTCTACTAAATAAAACTCTGACTGTATCAAAAGCATCAGATAATTCAAAGAACTTAGTAACATTGAAAACCTTGGAGACTTAAGAGACTTTAGAGAATTAGGAGATTTTAGATGCTATAAGAGTTATAAGGGTTATTCAAGTGAAATAAACAGTAGAGAAGTAGCTAACGATAGTGATCAAATGTCACATCATACAGTAATTGAATTTACACAAGAGAACTTCTGGCTATCAAGACAGCTCTAGAAATTTGAAAAGGGTTTATAACTTTAGACATTTAGATGGTGAAAATGAGTAGTGAATACGTAAATTGATAACAGTATAAAAAGTGCATAAGAAACTTTAGGAAGAAGCACTATCATAAATGTTAGAAGATGAGTATAGAATGTATTAAATAAAGAAAAAAGAAACTAAACAACAAGTGCAGTTATTGCTATTTTATTTAAACCAAGGCTTTCAACTTTTGTATAGATCATTTTCATTTTTGTTTTAGTACAAAATATTTAAACAAACTTGGAAAAACTGTTTTTTCTTCTTAATGCAGTCCAGTTGGGTACCTAAGTATATCTCATTACTATATAAATACAATTATTGGCAGTAATCTGGCTTGCTAAAGAACACCATTGACTCAGAAAAGCAGTATTGGTATAGACATCAATTATTGTCACTCAAATGAAATATGAAAGCAAAGAATTTGTCACTACGTGCTCAGACAAAAGGATGGAATATCCGGTAAGTGTCCCAAGAATTCCATGTCAATTCTCCCTAGTTTTAACAATGATGACTGCGATATGCAATCATTAGATCACCACACATCCATCGTCACCAGAGCAGAGCTCATGCGTAGCTTCTCAGCTAAGTATCTACCAAATCCAATCCATTCAATCTTATCTATCCACAATTAGCAACTGGAAATTGACAACAAGTACCTGATTGATTAGAGAGGGCGTTGAATTGTGATTTATTTCAAAGCTCAACACGTTATCTATCTCTTTCCAATGAAATTAGCACTTTATATTGTCAAAAACAATACACATGTTTAATATATGCTTATATTGATTTAGATGGGGACTGTGCTCTTAAAAAGAATAATGTGTGTCAGAGCAAGGGACCATATATAATGATCCTTAATGTTAAGCATTCTAGACAATTACAAAATTGTGTCAATTAATTAATACTTACTGTGAGCTGGATTACGTCAGCAAACGATCCAGTAACTGTTAAAGATGATCCAATTGCTGGATTACATACCTTTTGTTTCAGAACTTTTTTTGTTTCTTACTTTTATTCTTCAAAATTAATGTAATCCAATCATATCTTTAGTTTAAACTAATTGGTGTCAACATAAAATCTTAAAGAGTTGTTGAATCCCCCTCCCTATTATTCTTCTTTTTTAGGTACCGAAAAGATCATTCAACTAAAGGGTGTAAATAGACAAAGAGGAATCAGTATAGAAAATAAAATAAAGTAAAAATTTTGGGTCAATTGACTGTATTTCTATTCATAATCACATATCTACCTTTCGTTGCCTTGGTTTCGGTCATGAACGAAGAAAAAGACGAAGTGTACGATCGGAACAACTCTAGGCTTAAACAGCTAGAAAAAGAGATAAAGGATTTTAATACGTACGCATTGGGCTGTGATGAATTCATCGAATGGTTAAGAGATTCAAGAGCCTACAATGAGTACAATGAAGATGCATTAGTTAGATGCGCAGAGGTAGATTTTAATAAAATTCATTCGAATATTGGAATCCGTATACATAATCATTTTGCTCACTTTTTATTGATAATAATAATTATGCTAATACTAATTATTATTCTAATGAATTTTTGATTATAATATATATATATATATATATCCCAAGGCTGTTGTGGAAGTTGGAATGACATTTGGTCCCTGGACAGCAACTCATGTCCTTTCCACTATTCTTAATTTCAAATCAAGTTTATCCGAAAAACATCAAAGTAAGTTTTTTTTATTTGAATTACTTAAAAAAAAATGACCTGAACATTGACCTTGATTTTGACACTGACCTTGGCTTTTTTTTACTACAGTAATCATAACTCAATTGAATGACAATATAAAAGCAGCTGTTAGTTCACTTCCGAAGAATTATGCAGAGACACCAATTCAAAGCGAACTGAATCTTAGCGCGACAGATTCCTACAAAAATACAAATGCCTTGACTTCACAGTTTGCATTCCCACAACAATCAATAGAAACACTTAAAAACACGCCCACTCAAAATATCCTGCAGGGACTCAACTCTCCACAACCTGACGAGCCACCGATCTCCCTCAATAGCCCTAGGTCAATATCCCACGCGACTTCACCCCAACAGAACTCACGCGTAGTTCCCCGGCCAAGCAATCCCACATCCATCTCGCCTGGAGCATCTATTTCACCCATTTATCAATCAATGGCCGTACCTTTTCAACATCCCGTCTCTTCTTTTGTCCCTTCTTCTCAACCGGCAGACTTCTCTCAAATTCCGCAACAACAGGTCCAGACTATTCACAATACTCAGGCACAACATATCAACCAATCCTTCCAACCTTACCTCGCACAACAGATTCAGCAACTACTCATTCATAATCAACCTCACACAATGGAACCAGGAATCATCACAAGTCAACCGAATCCAATGCAACAGACACTTCTTAACGCACACCAACATCAAATACAACAAGCTCTTTTGGTCAGCCAACAGAACTTACCCCAGCAGATACAATCTCAGTTTCTCGGTGGACAATCTCAATCACCGCAATTATCACCGCACACAGGAACGTCCCAATCGATGCAAAGTACACTTTTAAGCAATCAAAACACTACGACACTTTTACACTTGACGCAAATACAGCAACAACAACAGCAATTTAATCAATTGAAACAGCAACAACAGCAACAACATTTACAACAACTAAAACAACAGCAACAATCAAAGCAAAATAAGCAGCTACAACAAACTCAAATTCAGCCTATAATGCAACCTTTAATGCGAACTCAAGCGCAAGCTCAGGCACAAGCGCAAGCACAAGCGCAAGCACAAGCACAAGCACAAGCACAAGCACAAGCACAAGCACAAGCACAAGCACAAGCACAAGCACAAGCACAAGCACAGGCACAGGCACAGGCACAGGCACAGGCACAGGCACAGGCACAACAACCTCAACAACAGAGAAATAAACAGAAACAACAGCAAAACCAACAGTTGGCAACTCCTGCTCAATGGGTACAGATGACACTTGACACAAACTTATTAAAGAGTAGTATAAATAATAAGCCAGGGCAAAATACTCGATCTGCCAATTATGCTACTGGATCCCAAGGTGTATCTGCCGTACAGCCAGAGTCGCGTTCACGGACAAGAGGCAAAGCTAATATTAACAATAATGAAGAATACCCATATAATCAAAGAATTGATTATGCGCTAAAACCATTCAAACTGGCCCACAATCAAAAATCGAGTAAATTTGAGTTTGAAAACACCGAAGAATTCCGTAAAAAAATACTTCATGCTTACTATGGATCATCGGATAAGCAAAAAGACTTGCCAGTGGCATTCGTACTAACATCGTGGAGAGAAGACGATTCATCAAACCAAAAAAAGGCGTCAGACACGGACGAGAAGGATAAAAAATGTGAATGGCCACAATGTGTTAACATTACAGTTAACAACCAGAAACCCCCCATAATAAAGGTAAGAGCTATATACACACATATAAATAATCTTATTTGGCTGGAGGGTCTAATCTATTTAACCTTGGTATTCTAGCGTGTAAAGATAGTTTCAAACAACCGGGCTGGGGAATCAGTTACTTCGTATAGCGGAAAGGATTATCCTTGCGATATCACATATTGTCTAAATAACGGACCCAATTCAATCACATTAGTTCAGACTGAGTGCGCTTGTGTAAGTATATTATGGGATTAAACCGAGGATTTTTAAGAAAAGAAGAAAGAACAGAGAAAGAAGCTTACTAGAGGATGTAGTCTTATAGGTTTGCTATTCAAGTTATAGTTCGAAACAATGCCAACCGTATTGTAGAAGCAATATCCACAAGACATCTTGCTATAGATAAAGGAAAAAATAGCATCAATAGATTGCTTGGATCCGTTGCACTTGAAGACGAAAATGACGAGATTTTGATGAGACAAGAGAATGTAAAACTCAACTTGAGATGCCCCATTTCCTTTGTAAGAATAGAACTACCAGTCAAAGGCATCAATTGTCAACACCCAGATGTAAGCAAACAAACAAACAAAATACATAGATATTTGATAGCTTAGATTTGAAGAAGAAAAAGAAAAAGAACTCTATCCATTGCTATATGCACATGCATATATATGTCATTCTTACTTGTCTTTTGGTGTAGTGCTTCGATCTTGCTTCATATCTTGCTACCAATTCAAACAACCTCAAATGGAAATGCCCACACTGTAACAAATATGCTCCGCCAACTGAATTATTACGTGACATGTTTTTTGAGTTTCTTCTCAAAAAGGTTCCAAGAACTGCAAGACAAATCGAGTTCACCGATTCAAGTGATGCATGGGTGGTTTCAGAGGCTGAAGATGAAGATGATTATGCGGAAGACGATGATACTGATGGCGATAAAAATGAAAAGTCCAAAGTACCACCCAAGGAGATCCAGGCTAATGTGATTAGTTTATTGAGTGACGACGAAGATGAAGAAGAACCCCAGAACCATACGAGTCAGAAAAGAGGAAATAGTGTCTCGAATGATACAGAGGAAAGGCGTAAAATGGCACGGACTCTTTAAATACCTATACACACACACATATATATACATACACACCCACACGCATACATACATACAAAACAAATCTGATTCAGGAAATCCTATTAAAGTGTTTGTGGTCCGCAACCATATCTTATGTACACCGATACGGTGCATCTTTTTAACAAGAACCTTATGATAGTAGCAACTTTAGAACTATTTGGATTACACAATGATAGCATCAAGTCTTTAAAATAGGTAATTAGGCTAGGGACAGTCTGTTTCTTTTTTTTTCTAGCATCATTCGTTCTGACAAACAACTCATACTTTCTCAAACCTGGATATAGTTTCTATGTTTCGCACAAAATCAGACCAATTTGATATCAATTTACATTATACACAGTATTTATTATGACCAGTATGTTAATATGATTATATAATTATATTGAAATTTTCCCGAATTCAAGTATTTTTTATTGATATACATTATAACATTAAACAAATAAAGTTGGTCCACACACGTACACACACACATACATACATGTATGCTGAAGTTTTGAAATTGTCTTGAAATTGATTTTAGAAATGTATTTTGGAATTCATGATCAAGTACTGCTGTCAAGAAGTATGCGTATATATCGATTTGTAGTGCATTTATTCTGCTCTGATATCTAAAACTCTTGGATGATTGTTGTCTAAATAAATAATAAAGTAGACGGGAAATTAGAGAGGGTGTCGAGTTATGATAATTTCAAGATGACTAAAAAATAATTATTTGTAAAACCCAATCAAAAATAAGAATAAAGCTCAGACACAGTTATGAATATTATAAGTTGAAAACATTGATACTAAGAAATTTAGAGGAAATAGACCTTAATAAACTTGACTTTCCAAGGCCTATTTTATTAAGTAAGTATGAAGAAGAGGCTACTGGCTATCATACATTTTGTTTTGAAGTGGGAAAAATAAGCCCAATTTTTACTAGAAATTTAGTGAGCATTTGAAGTAAAAAATCAGGGATTACCTAACTTTTGGCTTAAAATGCTCACTAAATGGCCTCCACCATGAAATTTGCAAAACAAGTATTGGAATTTAATTCGCCGCGTAAAATAAAAAATTGCAAACATTTTCAATTCAGGCTCGAAGACACCCTCTCTATTGTTAAAAGACCGGTGTATTTGAGTATTTAATAAACTCCTGACACTTTTGATACAAATACACAACTCATAATGTTGTCGTAAAACTGGCAATTATTTTGTGCTCAACTTGAGAATTTTTGAACAGCTATTTAATAATTACTACAAGATACTCTATAATGGTTTATAGTCGCAATTTGGGATAATAAGGATTTGCTTGATAAATCATGTAGCTAAAGACTTTTTATCTAGAAATTGTTTATTCATAATACTGTGAATAGAGTCTATGTTTCCACCTACTCCTCAACTTGCTTTAATTCAACAACAGCAACAACAACAGCCTTGTATTTGTATTCATATATGTACGAGGACTAGAAAGAGCAAAAGAACAGAAAAATGTGGAAAAATCACAAGCTGTATCGTTGTGCTTTTGGCACACTGGAAACGTTAATTGCTTTAGTTTCTTAAATGATGTTGAGAGAATGTATACCAGATTGGCTTGACTATTTGAGATATATTGGACACACCTCTCTAAATGTGAAATGTATTTGTCAAACAAAGGATATTTATTTATTTTTAATATTAGTGTGAGAATATGTATTGAAAGAAAACGAAAATAAAGAAAAGGCTTACAAATATCTTTATGAAATGAATACGGCGATTTCGTATTTCTTTTTGCAAGAGGTAGACAAATGATCCAGCTCTTAACTTAGCAGATGTTCTCACCCTCAAATTGTGTAACAAGAAAGTACAAAAGAAGATATTAGCGGTAAAGCATCTGGCTTAAAGGATTGAGTTTGTGTGTCAAGATCGTTTGATGCCAAGGGAGTCAATATATTAACTACTCATAAAGTCATTGTCTCACATATACTTTGTCTCTTGATAATTTTATAGCCTAGAAAATTATCGAGTACAAGGTTGAGATCACTTCATGACCTACTCTAATCAACTCTTAGCAGTAATTTACACAGCTAATTTCATATGTATCGCAAAAATAGATAGTTAAATGATCCAGGGTTCTTTTTTTGAAAGAAAAAGTAACAAATTATTGATTATTCAATTGAAACATTAATTGGATCGAATCCGTTTATCCAATATCCATTAATAAAAATAATCTGCAAGTGAACTGACTGCTATACTTGATCTACATATATAAACGGCTCAAATATTGCAAACTAAATGTGTGCTACAGAAGAATAAACACGTAAGCAAAAGACCAGGGATGGTAACTAAAAGGTTTCTCTTGTAGACTTCATTTTCGACTATATATGTATACATTTTTATGATCTTGTAATCCAAATCAAAACGGCAAGTCGTACAGCTCATCTAATTTTACTGCATGTATTATATTGAGTCTATTAACTTAAAAGTAGTTTGTTGTTGAACATAAAGACTATTAATATAACACTACCGGTACCTGTGTCCTGTTCACTTGTTTTGTGGATCAAGAACTGTTCCTTTAATACAAAACTTTGAGACAGAATTATAGTGCCTACACTTGTAAATTTGAATCTGAATCTAATTTTTCTCTCACACTATCCTTTCACACACGGACAAAAATGGGTCTCCTAATGTTTGGATGTTAACCAATGACACTCAGATATTTACAGATGTTCAGCACTAATTACCATACCCATATTATATATGAATACAAAGTTACCAAGATGTTGAGCTAGATTAAACACATACTCTTATATTGATATCCAAGCTTATCAATGATAGTACCTGCTTATATTCCAGTCATTCCAGTCATTCTTATGATTAGGATATGTTTTTTGTCATACCATAACAGTTTTACTCAAATCCAAGAACTGTACATGTCCTTTAAAATCCTTAAGAAATACAAGTATTTTTAGAGTCTTCCAATAGGATTCATGAAACTAGATGTGTAGTTGTAGTTGGTACTTGCAATTCAAGGTGCACGACATGAACTCGCAAATTTAGACAAAAATTCATATGCTTGTAGATTTGAGGCACAGTACCTTTGTGTGTTCTTAAATTATCATTATTATCTAGGGTTCCACTGATCGTGTGTATTTCACCTGGCGATACATATTAAACACTGTAATTTCTAAATCGTCCTCCATAAAAGTCCAAATTTAGACTCTTTTTCAAAAGATAAAATGGTATGTACTACGCCGGCTTGAATGACAGACTTAAGCTACATGGATCACAGTTTATTTCGGTAAAGTACATTTTTACCAAGCACTCAAGAATGGAATAATTAATACGTATGCAATGCCTTCTTTGAATAAGGTAATACATGGACATTACAGGGTCTACAATTCAAGTAAGCTGTTGAATATGTTATTGTGCTCTACAAAAAAAAACATATATAAACTCCGAGCTATTTTGCTTTATATCTACCTCATCACAATCATCTTGTCTTTTTCAATCAACAGCCCTAGTCATGAAGATCACTAAATTGTCTGTTCTTTCCATCTCCATTGTCTTGGCTTTTTCTCAATTAGCAGCAGCCGCTCCAGTAAAAGATAACCATGTATCTCTTGTACCTAGAGATTATGTTCTTCCACCTGTAATTGATTCTCGCACCACTGTCTCTGGAAGTGTGCCAGTCGTTGATCTTACTACTGAAGATACCGCAAGGTCCAACAATGGTCCTCTCCCTAAAGATGTTGAACTAACCAATGGCATTGGTGTCAACGCAACCTCAGGACCATCCCAAGTCCAAGCTTTAGTAGCCGTTAGCAAGTCTGTTAGTGTTGCCTCTGCAGCTCAGGTTCAAGATTTAAAGCTTTTCACCCAATTGTCTGCCAATGCCTACTGCCGCATCGTTGTTCCCCTCAACCAGTGGACTTGTGACCATTGCTCTGCGGATGAAACCCTTGTCAGTACATTTTTTACTGTATTGATCGATACAAATGGCTTTATTACCAGAAACGATAAGACAAAGACCATCAATCTTGTCTTCAGGGGTAATTATATATCAATATATATACACATTAAAAAGAATCTGGACTAAAATGCTTTTAATATTTAGGAACAAACTCATTCCAAAACTTCTTTACTGTAAGATATATTTGCTTTTATACGTAAACCGAATACCAACTAATCTTATACATTCATACACCTTTTTAGGACATTACTCTTATCACTCAAAGCTATCCTCCCGTAAAGAATGCCCGGATCCATGTCGGTAAGTATAAAAATCCAAATAATAAAAGGAATGCCTGCTTCTAAAGTTTGAGTCCTTTAGAAGTTAATAAAATATATTTATATATCTTTGTTTTTAAATAGGCTTTTATACTGCTTACTTGGATGTTCAGAAGTCAGTTATCTCTACTATGATTGAGCAAATCAGCAAGTATCCTAGCTACAATGTCGCAGTTTCCGGGTAAGATAAAAGGCAAAACACATAGCTCTTGGAACCAATAGAAATATTAACCAGGGGTCTACTATATCATATTAGACATTCACTTGGTGGTGCCCTTGCTGTAATTGCTACTATGGATCTTTACCAGCGCGATACTCGCTTCAACTCGAATAATTTATTTCTCCGCACATATGGTATATTCATTTATTTGTATTTACTGACTATCATTGTCTGTTTCGGTTGTTTACTTGGTTTTCTTTTGTTTACCTAAGGTCAACCTCGTATCGGAAACCCTGACCTTGGTTATTACCTTGCCGGAACTGGCATTGAATACAAGCGTACAGTCAATGACCGTGACAGTAAGTGCACATTTACTTCACAACTTGCTTTGTCCACAGTCTAATGATACTTATATTCTTGGTTTTATAGTGGTTCCTCATCTCCCTCCTCTCTCAAGTGATTACATGCACGTTGGTACTGAGCACTGGAAAAGAGACGATGGATCAGTCAGTAAGTATCAAGCAGAAATATATTATTCGAGTTAATGAGTTGAAATACTAATCTAATTAATATTTCTTTTTTATTTTTTAATAGAAATTTGCACTAATTTTGAATCCAGTGGGTGCTCCAATTCGATCGTTCCTTTTACTACTATTGTCGATCATCTATCGTAAGCTGAACTACTCTATTAATTGAGTACATACACAACTGACAATCTATACTTCGATAGGTACTTCGACATTAATACAGGATTGTGTCTCTAAATCTTTAATGTTACAGTGTGTACCAGAGTGTTTGGTTGGATCTGGAATTTTTATTTAAACACTATTTAATTTATTCAATAAATATATATTTTATTTCTTTACTCCAAGAGTGCATTTTTTAGACAACAATATACACATATACATGATATATATTCAAGCATATGTAGTCGCTAAGTAGAGACCGGGTATCATTTATCCAAATTTAAATGATCACTTAATACTAAGATCGGGATTTTATGGAGGTGACTTGATATTCAAAGCACACAATGTTTGATGCAGCCATAAATATGATATTTGCCTCAATGACGCCAATCGACCTATTACAGCTCATGGCTGACAGTTCTGCTCTGTTCTTTTTCTTCATCTAGATTGTGAGTGAATTGTGGTACCTTTATATTACCGACCTTTTTTTCATATATATATATTCTCTAAGCTATATTCTTTCTGTACTTTTCTTCTTTTTCATTTATGATTTCGTACAAGTCAGCTCACAGCAGTAAATACTTGACAAACTTTTGAAGTGGTATACTAACACTATATAAATGGAGCTCATTGTTTCTCGGGAAACAGTAGTTATCAAAATAGCCAGTATAGTTATTTGACGCCGTAGAAAAAAAAAGAAAGTTATACAGCTTATTTTTTATAATACGAAACACTTTAGCGGAAAAATAGATAGCCTATCATGCAAATTAGAGATGAGTTTGCTGCATGTGAAGTGGGAACAGCAACACTTTGCCCAAAGCCTTCTGATACTATTTTATAAATAAAATCTTGTGGCATTACATTCTAGCTTTTGTATAATTAAGTGTAACGTGAAAATATTTGCTGGAGGGTAAAAATAAGTATTAGCATGCGCAAAAGAAAAGTGTTTCTTTTTGTATTTTAACTCCACTTTATGCAGCCACAATGAGAATATGTTTTTGGCCTAAGTATTAGATGTTCCTGTAGAGCAATTGCTTTTCTGTCCAATTTATTCTCTTCTGCTCTTCCATAAAAGATTAAAACTGTATAAACAATAAGAACAAGAAGTTAGTGTGGCTGTAAAGAAATGTGTATAGATAGATTTAAAGATTTTGGCCTACAAAGCTTAACAGATGTTAGTAAATCTAATGATTCTCGAAAGTTTTTTCTCTCTTCTCTATTCTATTTACACCGTGTGCTTATTTATTTTAGAGCAGTAAATACTTGTACACTAGCTCCCATGACCTTCAGGGTTACTCAGGTACCAAAAGTGAAATTAGTTCTTTATAAGAATAAATTCCTGTAACCAATAAGCTGGGTCTTTAATTTGAATTAGCAAACAAGAATTTACTTCTCGTCTTCAAACATCCGCAAAAATCATACAGTCAAAGCTCGATATAGTGATATGGATGGTGGACAGAAATTTTATCACTATCACTATATCGAGCGTGTTTTTTTCTTACTCCACGCATTATTTAGTGATATTTCTAATGCCGCTGTGAGTGACTACTGTTTTCTAATAGGATTTATAGTATTTTGTCTAAGAAACTGGGCTTGCTTTAAAATGCTAAATAAAATATATACTACATTTATTTTTTTATAGTACAAAAATAAACTCAGAGCTCGATACAGTGATAATAAGGAGGCACGGACCCAAATTTTCCAAAAAATTATCACTATATCGCGATTATCACTATATCGAATATCACTATACCGAGCTTTGACTGTATCCTTTTTGATGCACAGAAAGATCAAGGTACAGATTCAAACTGAAAACATAGTAAAGCTCATATATACATAATTAAATTATGTCATTTCTCTGATATATAGAGTGGACAATTTATTATTGAATGGAGCTCTATTTAGTGAATAAAATATTAATCCCGTATATCCTTCCCTTTGACCCTTTTAATATTGAGCCCAAAATATAAAATTATATATATATGCTATTCTTTATAGTAAACAGGATCTACTAAAAAATCTGGGCTGACAATAGTATACATGTATATAAGTGTTGGGGTAGCTTTAAATTTTCTAATTTTCGATCATTTTGGATAGACAGTATAGTCAGAGCCCGATATAGTGAAAATAATGGGGAAAGAAAAGGCATACTACTGCCACTATATCAAGCTTTATGTGTACTCAGGTAGGTAGCATCTCAGTACACACCAATTCTGTGCCGTTTGTACTTCCTGAAAGTCAGAAGTAATTTACAAATATTAAGTACAGTCTTACGATCAATTCGTATTTATCAGCTTTTATTTTTATATATTATCTTGGCACAAACACAAAATTTGCTGACTGTTTTAGAAATATTATTGGAGTTAATAACTAATTGTATATTGACTGGAAAATATATACATAAATCAAAAGTTCCGAGGCTTTCCAAAGCTTTCATATATTTATTATTATTATTATTATTTAATTATTTATACTAATTAATATGAAATATGTAATAAGATTTTCAAAGAATCACTAGACCGTGCTAAAGTGATCCTTAGTATTAAAAACAAGATTTTTTTAAAGGCACAGCCCTGTGTTTACACCAAAGTAACTGTAAGAATAAATAAGTATTGGGTTGGTAAAGAGTAAATTAATGTGTTTATTATAGGAACTTACGATAGGTGATCGAGTACAGAAGTAAAAGGGACAATCGAATTTGAGCAATCCCGGGAATCAAGTACTGTGTTGCAGATTTCTATCAAACAAGTAATTATTAGAATATGTATTGAATATTCTGTGTTTTAATCCAAGAATAGTTTTCAATACTTACTGACAGCTTTGTTGCTTTTAATCCAATACTCATCACCATTATGGTAGTATCCAATTGCTTGAGGAAGAAGATGGGGAATTACTGTCGAAAATAAGGACAAATAAAAGTTGAGTACAATAGGGCATTACATATACTTAAAGAACTTATACTTACTATCACGATTATTAACTACACGCTGAATCTTGATACCAGTTCCAGCAGCGTAGTATGCAAATTCCTTATTTCCAATACGAGGCGATCCTTTGTGGTTACAATAGTGTGTTAGCTATTTTGTTTGAGACAATCAAGGCTACCAATAGCTTAAATTACCAAATGTGTAAACAACAAGGTTACTTGAAGTGAAGCGGGTGTCTCGTTGGTATAGATCCATAGCAGAAATTACAGCAACAGCACCACCAAGAGAGTGCCTAGTAATAAGTAATAAAATGTAATTGTTATTATTTTTCTTCGGCAAAACGGCATATTTATGGCTTACCCTGATACAGTAACCTTGTAGCCTGAGTATTTTGTAATCTGGTCAATCATTGATGATACAACAATATTTTGGACCTCTAGGTACGAGTTGTAGAAGCCTAAGAAATTATATTGCATCAGTAATCCAAGATATGACTTTCATAATATAGCTTTTTTATGTACCTGTATGTAATCGAGCACCTTTTACAGGAGGATATGGTTGAGAAACCAATTCAATGTCCTATTTCATTCATGTTTAAATACATATGTAATACCAGTATTGGATTTATACATTCTTTACTTACAGTTATAAAGCTTCTAATTGAGTTTGTGCCTATTAAACAAAAGATAGTGTTAGTAGTCTTTTCTTTCTGAAAGCATTTTATTTGCACAAACCTCTGAAAGACAAGTTAATTGTTTTAGCCTTATCATTTCTTACAATAAAGCCACTCGTATCGAATATTAATGAAGAAAACGATTTGACAAGAGTATCATCCTTTGAACAGTGAGGGCAAGCCCATATATTAAGCGGAACAACAGTACGACAGTAGGAGTTTGCGGCAAGTGCTGTATATAGCTTCAGCTCATTGATTTGTTGAGTGGTAGCAAAAATACCAGAATCGCTACTTTCTGTTATAACCCGTACTCTGGAGGGGACAGAAGTTGCATTCATGGCTATACCCTCTTTACTCTCAGTACCCGCGGCAAGAGGACCATTGAGTTTCTCGGCTGAAACTTCGGCATCAAAATCAATTTCAGGTACGGTTCCTGGGATTGTTGCGCGACTGGTAATTACAGGCGGGAGAATATAGCCTCTGGCAACAAGTGATCCACTACCAGCCTGAACAGGGGCGGCCATGACTGAAGAGGATAAAGCCACTATTACAGAAATGGCAATTGCGGAAAAGGAAGAAGTCTTCATTACTATTACTGTTTTTCAAAGTTGGATGAGAAAGAGTGTCGATAAAAAGAAACGAAGAAGATTATCTTCTCTTTATATACAGACACGCAGACACATACACACCATCTCTAATTTACCAGAGATATTTGATAGAATTTGTGTCTATGAACCGGTTATTCCACAGAAATGGTGTACTACTTGCACAGAAAAAGTGCTTGCATATGTGAGCTTTGTGTCTTGAATACACTAGAAAAAATATATGTAAATCTGAAATATGCCTTACGATAGCGTTTTTTTTGGTCATTCAAGAGGGTAACACACGTATTACAGCCACTTTTGATTCAATATAGATGTGGGTTTTTCAAAGACTTTACATGCATTGACAGGTGCAAAACACACGATCAGTGGAACACCCTTATACAGTTGTTCAAATATTTATTATAATTATTTATTTTAACCCTAGGAACTCTTTCCCTTGTCTTTATTTAAATGTTAATAAACGCAATTTACATTAAATTAATAGATATTATATAATATTATATACTTTATTTTATATTTATTAAACATTAAAGTATAGATTACTATAACTAATGTGTGTGATCTATTTGGAAGAGAGGTACGGCTTCTCAATAGAACTAAAGAACTTCTTGTATGATAAAGAATTCCCCACATACACGCCTAAAAATAAGTAGCTAGTGTGGCGTTTTATAGAAGTCACTCGAGTATGATTATCACAATAAGGGTACAACTCTTGCTACTAAGAGCAAAAAGCAAAAAAAATAAAAAAAAATAACAGTAAATAGATATTGATTGTACACATCTTGTGTTTTTTTTTATTTGCAGTTCCAATTAAGGAATTTGATGGGCTAGGATTGATCTTAAAAGATATAATAAACGCGGAGAAGATGTGTGATGGGGAAAACGCATTTGGTAATATTCCATGAGCACAAACTGATGTTGGGAGATTACAAGTAGTCGCCAGATTCACTCCGGCTCTGAGACGTTCATTGTTACATAGCACAAGTAAGCTCGAGGCTTGAACAATAATATATTAAAGTAGTATCCAGTGTTATACCAAGCAATTCCTCTCCCGTTTGCAAGACATACAGGTAAGCGAATGCTATAGAATTACTAAGGCTTTTCTTTAATGTCTTTTTTTTTGTAAATCAAATTTAAGATAATGTAAGAGCCTCTATAAATACAGTTATTTTACTATCATTTTCTTTAATCAATTAAATACTTAAATAAGCACTACTTACTACTGTTTAATATATATGGCTTTAAAATGAAATAAAATAAATTCTATAAACGATGTCAGCAAGAGCTAACTCACTTTTTATAAATGTGAAAAGATATAAGAAAAAAAAGTAAGCATCTAAAGCAGATCTAATGGCTTTGAAACTTCATATTGCCTTTAGCGTGATGGGACTATAAATTATCATGTTCCATTTAATAGAGTATCAAACTTAAGAAAAGGTATTTCCTCATCAATAGAACTAGTTTGATGACATATTATTAATAACAGATCTGTCTATTAGCATAAGCTTCTTAAAAAAAAGGACAATACAAAACTCTATGGCTATCGTTAAAGTGTTTATAATTCATCATTATTAAGGCATGCTAGCTTTTAAACACTATAACTACTATCCGTTTTGGCCTCTTGATAATGAATTGCTCATAAATGGCTCTTGACTTCAAATACTCAGAACTGCTGGCATTCTGCTGAGAGTATTCGACTAAACATTTCTTTAAATCAAATCTAAATGTAACTCAGTGTCCTCAAGTTGAATATCGCTCGCTTGTTTGCAACTGTATTTCACACGGTTATTTTCCGTTCGTTAAAGGCCCGTTTGTCACTGGGTTGCGTATATTCAAGGGCATATAACAGCCAAGCACTTTTTAATTCAAAGAATAGAAATGTGTCTTTCTGTATTTCACCTTGAAAATGGTGCATGTGTTTTTATGAATTAAGACTATTCACTTTTGCTCAAGTTTAATTTTATATATGGTGAAATAATCTAAATATACATATCAGCAATACAAACCAATGTACTCCTCATTCTTCCTATTAAATCATGCTTGTCACACAAAGTTTTTTTCCTAAAAAAAAAGAAAAAGCTGTGTTACCAAAGGAAGCTTTTCTCCACTATATATATTATACATGTATTTCCTCTTATTTAAAACTGTTAATCATCGGCTAAGTCCATCATTTTGTCAGATAGTTTACTTTACATTCTTATTAATGGTTTGAAAAGTTCTATAAGTAACTTATGATATGGCGTATACTATAGTTGGATATCCTTCCACCAAAATATACCTAATATTCGTGCCTTAACAAACGGATAATTTTAAGAAAATAAAATCTGACTAAATAGTGTCATGGCACAGGTACACTTTATTGCTTTACTGGCCAATTAATTCAAAGGCTTATAAAACCAAGTTGGTGATGTAGACTCAACTGAAGGATATAGAAAGAATTTGTAATGAAAATAATAAATCATCAAAATACACTCATACATAAATAGTGTACAGTTGAATTGTATATTCATTGGCACAAAACTCAAAGCTTACTTAAAAGTCACCTTGGAGTATGTGTATTCTTCTTCCACTGTAATACTCTAAATGGTCTTAACCATTTAGTGATAAAAAAAAGATCTTTACTTTAAAGTATATATTCTTGCCAGGACCTATTACTATATCTTTTTTTATGATAAATTTGAAAAAAGTTATTTTAGAAATATACATTGTAATACTTTCAATAAAATATTAATCAAATTGACTGTAAAAGTAGATATTTGAGTTTCTAGCTGTCTTGGCAGCATAATTAGTTACACTGAAAGAGTTTACCCGTAAATACATTATATTCACGATATTTTATAGATATCTACAAAGAAATTAATTTAACAAAATTAAATTCATAAAAAAGGTGGATTTATTAATTCTCTAAAAAGAGGTTTTTATTTAAAGAAAATGATGCTATTTAAGCTAATAAATAAATTGATAAATAAATAAATAATGATTAAATGGATATAAATAAGGTATTAAAGGCAAAGGCCGGTGTTGATATCAAAGTAGCTATTAAATCGTTAAATATGTTAGTTTCATATAGACTGCACGGGGATTTAGCTTACCTAAGGTGGTCAGTAAGCTTGGTAAAGGGAACTATGGAGTTAGAACACTCTTCGGAATCGAGAGTATCACCACAGATTTCTAGTGAAACAACGTAAATTAACTGCTGTTATAATATTGCTATTTGTAAGCCTTTTCTGGCAAATACTTACTGACGTTGTCTCCATCTTTAATCCAGTATTCCACACCGGGGTGCAAGAAACCAAACGATTGAGGAGGAAGGTGAGGGACAACTTGTAGATACATAGTGAGTAAGACAATGCTTCAAATTTAAATCTTGTCAAGACTTACTATCTTGTTTGTGTACAGTGCGCTCAAAGTCGATACCAGTTCCGGTAACATAGTAAGCAAAAGTGGGGTTTCCAACACGAGGTCCGCCTAGTTTTAAAAACAGAATGTTATTATAACAGTAAAGGTATTATGTCGTTATAATGTTACCATATGTTCTGACAGCAAGGTTTTTAGCGTTAAAGCGAGAGTCGCGCTGGTACAAGTCCAATACACCAAGAGTAGCAAGAGCACCACCAAGAGAATGTCTAAAGAAAATAACAAATAAGAATTTGTTCTTAATATTAAATTGAATGTGTTAATTACCCAGATGCCACGACTTGGTAGTTAGGGAAAGCTGCAATTTGCTCAATCATATTAGAAAGAACTTCCTTCTGAACATCCAAGTAAGCCTTGTAAAACCCTATATTTGTATCGTATAGAAATTATATATACATAATACACAATAGATTGGTCTCTCAAAATCTTACCAGTGTGAACTTTAGCACCGCTGACAGGAGGATAGCTCTGGGCAATAAATTCAAAATCCTTTTCAGAGTAATAAAAAAAAATAAGTATATATGCAAATCATGTTATGGTCTCTTATAAGAATACTCACGGCAACAAAGTTTTCGAGTGAGCTTGTGCCTGTTAGGAATAAAAACATATTATTATATAGTTAATTGAAGTCAATTGAAAGCCTACCTCTGAATACAAGGTTAATGACCTTGAGCTTATCGTTACGAGCAATATATCCATTGGTGTCGTACTTGGAAGAATCAAACGTATATACGAGAGTGTCATCCGTGGAGCAATGCTTACAATCCCATTCATTTCCGGGGACAACGCTGCGGCAGTAGGCGTTTGCAGAAAGTGTGGTATAAACCTTCAGTTCCTGAACCTTGGCAGCGGTAGCATAGACATCTGCCCTACGAGAGATTCCAAAAGAGGCGGCACTAAGGTCGATAGTAGTAGAATTCAGGCCCATACCACCCTTCTGCTCAACATTTGCAGGAAGAGGACCATTGGACTTCATTGCGTTCTTCTCAGCCGACAAATTGACGTGAGGCAATTTACTTGGGACCGCTGTACGGCCAGCAAGAATTGCAGGGAAAGTGAATGGCCGGGTAACATTGGTCTTGAGGGTGTTCTCACTAGTAGGAGCAGCCATGGAAACAGGAGAGGAAATAAAAAGCAAAGCAATTGCTACAGCAGACAAGGGAGTAAACTTCATGGCTGATGGTAATAGAACGATTGAGAGATAAATGGGAGATGTGTATAATGAAAAAAATAAAGATATTCTTGGCTGGTATATATACCTTTTTTTTACTCCATTAAATGTGGATAACAGCTTAGAAATGTCCAAAGCATTAGACTTTAACCACTGTACTACTTCACTATAGCGATGTCTGACAAGATATATAACCTATCGTAAATTACAATAAAAAATAAAGTCTATGGGTGCTAGTCCGTGGATAGTGGGAACTTTTGAGGATTTTTCTAATGGCAATTTTGGTATCGTGACATGCAAAAATAATGCTTAGGTACTACCTAGTAGACTCATTAATTTCAATTAAGGCTCAAATTCTTCTTGGGTAAGGTATACACGATCAGTGGAACAATCCATGCCTGACATATTTTCGCTCGTTTAAAAGGTTTCCTTGGTGTTGCTTTTAAGTCTAGAAGTTAGGTACAAAAAATATACATTAAAATACGGTACATTAAAATTCATACTCATATCCTTCAAGATTGATTTTATTACTGTTTAATTTAGTTCATAAAAGTTGCAGCATGAAGGATCTAAATCCTTTGATATGAAAAAAAAAGCGAATTGAGTCTCAAATACGCTCAGATGTATCCCTCTACACAGCGAGTTGCTTGTAAAAAAATAAGCAATAATTAAGATGTAAAATTGTGAATAATAAATGGTGATGAATTAGTTGCTGTATATAGCATAAAAGAATTATAGTAGTGATCTGTCATCGATCACTACTTTTAGATACCGGAATTTTCATATGCTGATCATAACTTCTGTCCAACCTTGCAGTAAAGAGTACAAACATCTTGTGTACCATCAGTTCTTAGAACAGACATTTACCACATATTGCCCGACTTGCTGTTTCTTGGGTAAAGACGGTTCATTGCGGGGAAACGTTCAACTGAGTCACATTGCATAAATCAATGTTACACTGCTTGACTTAAATAAGACGAGATATGTTCTCAGCATCACCATACATTGGTAAACAAAAGTGGATATTGGATATTGGAAGTATTAGCGTCATTGGAATTATTACGTTCTTGGTAAAATATCTCGGATAAAATTAAGTATAAATCTCACAATGCCTACTCTAGCATAAAGTAAGATATTCTTTACGGTTAACGGGATATAATCTTCCAGACCCCATCTTGGATGTGCTCCTATTAAAACCATTTTTCCCACAAGTGATTCAAATCTTTCTATAAACCCTGGTAACGGCAATTCTACTACAATTTCCGTAGGCAAGTCATATTCAGTGGAAAATATATGGGAATGTCGGTCTGTCTTAAAAAACCTTCATATAGTGGCGGCTTATACACAACAGGATTTCTTGTAGACGGCGGTTATTTGTCCGAAAAAATCAAAGACGTTGATGATCCCAATTGTATTATGTGTGACTTGCTAGAATACAGTGAGCAGTTTTCCTGGTTTTTCATATTCAAGAAGATGATAAGACAAGAATTCCATCATTATTTTTTGTATACCCTACCTGATTTCAGTTATTTTGCTTCCTCATCCATACCACCTCTGCAACAATCACAATCCGCGATACTGATACTAGTGTGCTATACTTTATAGGTTTTCCAATTATAAGAATATGGGAAGCGCACTTTTGTCTGGTCTTTGATGAAGTGGGCTTCATACCGAGCCGCATAACGACTATAATATATTCAAAATCAGAACCACAAAAGCGGAAGAAGTAGTTGCTTAACTATACCAACCGTGATTTTCCAATAAACAATACAGTAAAAAATCAGTCTTCCAGAGAAAAATTTAACAGATAAAACATATACAGATAATTACTTTTTAACTAGGCTATATTTATGGATAATACCAAGAGTTTAAACATACACTTTTACATAACTTTACAGCAGTTTTTTTTTATTAGCATTTGATTGTATTCATTTCACCCTCCTATAATTCCCAGCTTTCCTTGTGCTCTCCGCCCTGTACCAAGATTTTAGTCGTCTAGTTTATCGGATATGCTCAGCTTTTTGTAAGCAATATAAAATGTAATATAGCCCAGATAATATCATTGAGTATCGCTTTGATTCTGAAGTACAGAGTACTGCATATTATCCTTTTGTAGTGCAAGTTCATTTTAAGTATTTCTGTTCATTAAAT
Source organism: Phycomyces blakesleeanus NRRL 1555(-) (assembly GCF_001638985.1). Lineage (NCBI taxonomy): Eukaryota > Fungi > Mucoromycota > Mucoromycetes > Mucorales > Phycomycetaceae > Phycomyces > Phycomyces blakesleeanus. The sequence goes on from NW_017265151.1 coordinate 931,860, forward strand.
TCCATTATTCTTCATACGCCGTCAGTACCAGATTTCTATGGAATCCATCTATTTCAATTTCAATACAGAATTATACAAAAATAGCTCTCAATCAAATACAGTCAATGTTTGACGGGATGTCTGTAAGACGACTCTCATGTGTATTTTTGTATATTTCTATTCTCAAAGATAGTTATAGCTAGTTCTTGCTCACATTATATAAGTCTGTTCCAAAGAAGCTTTCTGTACTTTTACAATGCTAATAATAGATGTAACTGTAATATTAAAATCGAATTATTATATGTTCTTGTAATAAACTTGTTTATTATAGAATTTCTATCAACAGTCTCAAAATATATCTATAATCATAGTGGGTCATATAAAACTAAGCAATTGCTTTACTATTCAAAAGTCATTATAAGGTTCACTGCTTAATAATAAGCACAGACAAGTAAATAAGACAAACCACAAAGCATAAATTAGACATATACTTTTAAAAACATTTATTCGCTAAAATTAATTTTCAACAATAATAAATGAATCGAGTACTGTGGTTCTTAGCAACTACTCCCTAATTCTAAAAACATTTTCAAATTAAAAACATTATCATCAATATTGAGCTACACATTAACTGCTTTACAGAATTATGTTGAGTTATTATTAATATCTTTATAAAAATAAAACTAATACTTTTGAATAACTCTCAGAGCTAATGATACTCAAAAGCTACGAATCTCAAAATGTAGAGCACTGTCTTTCATTAAAATAACGGCTGCGCATTACAGCTTGAATACTTAATACTCATTAAATATTGATCCCCAAGGTAGTTATAATTTAATAATTGCGGTAGAATACGAAAAGCAGTTAGAGCACACCACAGTATTAAATAAAAATATCCGGCAATGCTAACAAGATACAATCTTGCTTGCTATTAACGTCATTATAATTGTATTGCACAATGGAAGCCCACAAGTTAGTAATAGTATTATTTATGAGATAAAAAGTAAATAATTTATTATAATATGAGGTTAACCCGAAATATAGATCTATGATAAAGTAACTCCTCGAAAACAAAAAATAAATGAATCGTATTTTCTGAATGTATAAATAAAGAGATTCGATAGGATAAGCTATAAATTATGCTTGTACAAATTGATATCTATACGCATGACAAGAGCACTATTGGGAGAGTGTATTAGAAAAGAAAATGACATGTTCAATTTGTATACCTGTCTCTCGTTGTACACAGCAAGCGTACTCGGTAATAGAAGATTTGTAGGTAAGACTTATTATCGATTGAGTAACCAAAGCAGTAACATCATTGATCTGAATATATTTTTAAGAGTTACACAACTTCAAACTTGATCCAATGGTATTAATCATTTGGTCCACCATTCATTTGTTATACATGTGCATAAATAGAACATTAAAGTGCATACTTACAAGTTTGTGCTTTACCATTAGCGGCAGATCTATCTATGCTTTCTCCAAAAGAGATGATATAGTGCTTATAACAATAGAAGTCTATTTATCAAAGAAATATACCGATTGATGATTTACAGCTGTATCTGTATTTGTATATATAGCCAGAAAGCGATTGTCAGACTTTTAAATGTAATAATTAAACGCTTATAATAATCTTAATTAGGTTATTATTATAGCATTTAAGAATTGACAATATCAATTGTTATAAATCTTTCACAGTAACATATCATAAATATGAATGTATAGATGATCAATTATGGTGTGGACAGACTAAAAGTTAAAGCGAAAAAGACAAAAAAAAAGGGGCAAAAAAAAGTTCAAATTAGTTCAAATGCATATTAAATAAAATCAAATGCTCATAATATCATCTATTCCATCATGCAAAAATATTTTCTTGTAAGTTTTTTAGGCCTTTATTCCTATGGCACATCTTTTCCACTAAAAAAACGCTCTTCTTCTCAATCCAAGTGGTAATTAAAGAAGATTAAGCCAGTCAGAGTCATTCGACATTTTTGCTTTTTTGCCGTTATTTCAACTTTGAAAAAAAAAAGTTCAAATGTTTTTGGGATTTTTTTAAAACTTTCATCCAATCATACAGCTTACAGTTTCACCCCCTTTTTTTGAACTTTTACAGTAAAGATGTACACCAACAAGTTTGATAGCGAGAATCAGCTCATAAATTGAGCCAAGTACAAGGTCAATTATACCCAAGAGCCTTTTTGTCGAAAACGGCAATAATCTGGAACATACACAAGAGATAGAATGCTTTATGTTTTGAAACCAATATTGCATGGTAATATTAAAAGAAAATTATGAGCATCTACTTGCTTTTTTCTTATTCTCTATTGTAGAACCAATTGGACAAAACATTATATCAAAGCTAGTATGCTTTAAACAACCCATGCTTAATTTAAAAGCAAACTTCTTTTAATCGGTTATGTTCGCAAGTCTGTTGGAGATGCAAAAACATCCAAAGAATGGTGGATAACCTGTTCAATAGATGTAAAGTAGATCAGTGCTTTGTTTCATATTCCTCTGATTCCCAAAGCAAGATACAATCAAGGTACATAAAAAGGCACTAATTACACATTCAAAGAAAACAAAAAAAACATTTATGGGAATACCCAAGGTACTATATGTGTATATTTCCATGTTCATTTAAAAGTATTGATTTTATTATTATATATAGACATGCTAAATGCCATCTTCTCGCCAAAAATAATATTCTTAGTTGTAATTGACTATAGCGGTCTATCAACAGACCATGCAAATATCTCTGAGTTTATCGAGTGAATTTTTTTTTAAAAAAAAAAGCGTACATTTTCGTGAGTACTAATTACTTTTATAGAGAAAATGAATCAATTAAAAAGATCATAGCGGATTGTTTCCCATTCACATGTGATGCCGTTGAATTTGATTGATCAGACATAATTAACGACATTAATGTACTTTTGCCATTCGATTGCCGAGTATCTCCACGGTAAAGATAGGAAAAAAAAGAACAAGAAAACAATTATCTCTCCAATTATTTTCACCATTCATTTATATGCACTAAATTATTAATACACATTATTTCTATCGATTGTAAGTTACATAAATTGGAGTAAACGCTATATTTAATGGACTAGTTTGTTAACAAATAGAGTAGACTACATTATACAAGGCACACTCTTAAGAGTTGTGAACTATTATGAATGGACATTCTTTTTCAATAAACAGCACAGAAAGACATTCCTAAGCTATTGTGTAGCATATTAACTATTCTGGTAATTTATTTTATTTAATAGATATATATGAAGGGGCGTATATTGAGAAAGTTTCTTAATAGTAAAGCAATTGCTTAGTTTTATATGACCCACTATGATTATAGATATATTTTGAGACTGTTGATAGAAATTCTATAATAAACAAGTTTATTACAAGAACATATAATAATTCGATTTTAATATTACAGTTACATCTATTATTAGCATTGTAAAAGTACAGAAAGCTTCTTTGGAACAGACTTATATAATGTGAGCAAGAACTAGCTATAACTATCTTTGAGAATAGAAATATACAAAAATACACATGAGAGTCGTCTTACAGACATCCCGTCAAACATTGACTGTATTTGATTGAGAGCTATTTTTGTATAATTCTGTATTGAAATTGAAATAGATGGATTCCATAGAAATCTGGTACTGACGGCGTATGAAGAATAATGGAATTTAATGAACAGAAATACTTAAAATGAACTTGCACTACAAAAGGATAATATGCAGTACTCTGTACTTCAGAATCAAAGCGATACTCAATGATATTATCTGGGCTATATTACATTTTATATTGCTTACAAAAAGCTGAGCATATCCGATAAACTAGACGACTAAAATCTTGGTACAGGGCGGAGAGCACAAGGAAAGCTGGGAATTATAGGAGGGTGAAATGAATACAATCAAATGCTAATAAAAAAAAACTGCTGTAAAGTTATGTAAAAGTGTATGTTTAAACTCTTGGTATTATCCATAAATATAGTCTAGTTAAAATAGCAGCAATTTGTACGTGCCTTATTTGCTAACCTTTCTTCTGTGAGTTTACAGCAGGTAAACCGTAAAGAAGGTCTTCCTATTTCATGGTAAGGCCGACGATTTGAAATCTTTGCTCAATTATATCCGAAATATCTCACCAAGAAAGTACTAATTTTAAGAGCACTAATACTTTCAATGTACGATATCTACTTCTTTTTTAACAACATATAGCGAGGTTGACAACATACCTCGTCTTATTTAGGTCAAGGCAGTGTAACATTGGTTTATGCAACGAGACTGAGCTGAATGTTCCCCCCCCCCCCCCCCCCCGCAATGCACCGTCTTTACCCAAAAAACAGCAAGTCGGGCAATATTTGGTAAATGTCTATTCTAAGCATTGGCAGTACACAAAATTGTTGTACTCCTTACTGAAAGGTTGAACAGAAAATATGGTCAACATATGAAAATGCTAGTGTCTAAACGCATTGATCGATGACAGATCACTACTATATAATTTCTTCACACTATATGCAGCAACTAATTCGTTACCATTTCTTATTTATAATCCTACACCTAAATTACTGCTGTAATTTGTAAAGTAATTTGCCATGTAAGTAAATGAATACATTTGTGTGTATTTGACGCTCAATTCAATTTTTTTGTATCAAGGGATTTAGATCCTTTTTGCTATAATTTTTATAAGCTGAATTAACCAGTAATAAAATCAATCTTGAAATATGCTATTATGAATTATATAGTGATTAACATATATATGTAAATATACTCTATATATGATTGCTGATTTTAAAAAGATGTTCAAGGTAGCTTTGGGTGGACAGAATGTTAGTTATTAGATGTTGCACTGATCGTGTATACCATACCCAAATAATAATAATATTTGAACTGTAAATAGAACTTATAAATTTATAGTGATACTCAAGTTTTATTTCGCATGTTAATATACCAAAATTGCAAAAGAGACCCTCCAAGCTTTCCCATTATCCATAGACTCGCTCCATTAGACTTTATATTTAATTGTAATACACAGCAAGCTATATATCTTATCGGGCATCTTTGCTGTAGGGTTGTACAGTGCTTAAAGTCTAATATCTTTGAAGTTTCTGAGATTATATCGACATTTGATATATTTATATATATTTTAAAAAAAAAGTATATATACTAGCAACTGTTGTCTACATTTTCTTCATTATACACATCTCCCATTTATCTTTCAATCCTTCCAGTATTATCAGCCATGAAGTTCACTCCCTTGTCTGCCGTAGCAATTGCCTTGCTTTTTATTTCCTCCCCGGTTTCCATGGCTGCTCCTACTAGTGAAAATACCCTCAGCACAAATGTCACTCAGCCATTTACTATCCCTGCAATTCTTGCTGGTCGTACAGCTGTCCCAAACAACTTACCTGATGTCAATTTGTCGGCCGAGAAGACCGCAATGAAGTCCAATGGCCCTCTTCCTGCAAATGTTGAGCAGAAGGGTGGTATGGGTCTCAACTCTACTACCATTGACTTTAGCGCCACCCCATCTGGAATCTCTCGCAGAGCAGATGTCTATGCTAGCGCTGCCAAAGTTCAAGAATTGAAGCTTTATACTCAACTTGCTGCAAACGCCTACTGCCGAAGTGTCGTTCCTGGAAATAAATGGGACTGTAAGCATTGCTCCAAGGATGACACTCTTGTATCTACTTTTAAGTCTTCCAAGTACGACACCAATGGATACGTTGCCCGTAACGACAAAACCAAAGTCATTAACCTCGTCTTCAGAGGTATGCTTTCATTTGGCTTTGATTAACTAGATACTAATGTTTTGTTATCGATTAAAGGCACAAGCTCACTTCCAAACTTTGTTGCCGTGAGTATTCTTATAAGAGACTATAGTATGATTTGTATATATACTGATTTCATCTTGTTACTTTGAAAAGGATTTTGAATTCATTGCCCAGAGCTATCCTCCTGTCAGTGGTGCTAAGGTTCATACTGGTAATTTTTGGAAAGAGCAATGTACTATATATTATGTTGATCTAATTACTGTATAATACAAAATTAGGATTTTACAAGGCTTACTTGGAAGTTCAGAAGGATGTTCTCTCCAGCATGATCCAACAGATCACATCTTTCCCTAACTACCAAGTTGTTGTCTCTGGGTAACTCACATACATAATTTAATATTAAGAGCAAATGTTTATTTATCTTTACATTTTCTTTAGACATTCTCTTGGTGGTGCTCTTGCTACTATTGGTGTATTGGACTTGTATCAGCGCGATTCTCGTTTTAACGCCAAAAACCTTGCTATTAGAACATATGGTAACATTATAAATAGATAAAAAAACTCTACTGTTATAATAACATTTTGTTTGTAAAACTAGGTGGACCTCGTGTTGGAAACCCCACTTTTGCTTACTATGTTACCGGAACTGGTATTGACTTTGAGCGTACCGTAGACAGACAGGATAGTAAGTTTTAACAATATTTAAATTCGAAGTACTGTATTACTTACCCAGAATTTACTAGTTGTGCCCCATCTTCCTCCTCAATCCTTTGGTTTCTTGCACCCTGGTGTGGAATACTGGATTAGAGATAACGACAACGTCAGTAAGTATTCGTCAGAAAAGGCTTACAAATAGCAATAGCATAACAGCAGTTAATTTACGTTGCTTTACTAGGAATCTGCGACGATGTTCTCGATTCTGCAGAGTGCTCAAACTCCATCGTTCCATTCACCAAGCTTTCCGACCATCTTAGGTAAGCTAAATCCGCATAGAGTATATATGAAACTAACATACTCAATGATTTAATAGCTACTTTGATATCAACACCGGCCTTTGCCTTTAATACCTTATTTATATCCATCTAATAACATTATTTATTTATTAGCTTAAATAACATCATTTTCTTTAAATAAAGACCTCTTTTTAGAGAATTAAAAAAAAACATTTTTTTTATTTCATTAAATTTTTATACAATTTTAAAACAATATTTGATTTAAAAAAAAAACACATATGAAACATGTTGGTTATGCTTGGAAATATAAGGATTAATATGGAAAACAAGACTCTGTGGTATAAAATTTTGGATACTGATAAAATACTCTTTTAATTTTACCAGTAGAGATGGTATAGCTTTAATATATGCTTTTACCAGCACATATCAGTATGGGTTGAAAAATAACTTTACTTCCAAAATGTTTCATATATACTAAATAGTAATGCATTATACCAAGAATATATAGCTCATCAATAAATAAAAGAAAAATATATATAAAGATTGTTTAATGTGCATACTTTATTCTGGAATAAAAATTTGCGTAATCATAGAGTACATCCTTGACATAATTAATCTGTTTTAAATCTTATATTATTATTATTCTTTAAAATCTTAATGTATATAGTAGAAAAGCTGTTTTAACTTGTGTTATCGGAACCTTTTAGATTTGGTAACATATTAGAGCTAAAGTCTGGTTCAGAAGTTAAGACAGTACTTAAAAGGTTGACAGACCTTTTTTTTCCATTTAATATCCTTATATTGGCCAAGACGTTGTATTGAAGCTTTTGCGACAAGCGCAATTCATATGATTCGAAATAACTTGATTACTAACTAATAATCTCTAGTGTTTTGTATTGTATTTTAAAGGAAGGTTAAAGGAGATTTCTCGCACGCATTTATAGCTAAAGTATATGGGAAATAATACATTAATGATATCAATTATATAATATAAGTAAATATCAACTTTATCCCATTATGATTGATATATAAGTTTGTATTCTATAGACTTAGCTGAGTGGATTGAGAGTATTTTAAGTATACACTTCTTATATTAATTGACCCTAGTAGTATTGCTGCAGATAGAGTAAACCTAAAAATACACAGACATTCTACATGTCAGAAACTTGTTGTTTATTAAAAGCAGTAGGCAAGATTCTCGTTTGATACTTGCTAATAATGGTATACTCTTACCTATAGGAAAATAAAAGGCTGGATTCAAGTATTTTATATCGGACCAAGCACTTCAATATTGCCAACGTAAAGCTGTTGAATAAAATAAAGCACACCCCTTTTTTTACATCAACTGTTTCAGTAACACTCCCAAACCAATCATTTGTTTCTACTGCAATTATTATTAATGAATTCGTTCTGAGCAGCTAGTATTAACTCGTTGAAGTTTTACCAAAGACCCAAGTACAAAAACTACTAAGAAAAGCTGTACCCAAAAAGAAAGAAAGAAAGAAAGAAAACATTCCTTGTGTTCATGTACTTTTCTTTTAGTAAGCAGAGTATTTGATTGATTCATAGCGATTATCTAATGTTCAGCCGACCATTTCTAGTACACAAGGAAGTGATCGACAATATGCTTGTTTTATTTTCTGTTGGAAAATCTCTATCATATATACTATTTACAGACACAAAGATCTGTCAGCTTCCATTCTATTTCAAAGCCCACCAGTCATTATTTGTGTTACAGAAGCTATATAGATCTATCTTATAATGTCTTGCTCAAATAATCCAAAATGTGTTCATTTAGGTTGAAATTGGGGGAGTTTTAGAGGGCTTTTTTGTAAAACGATTTAGTTATAATCTAGGATATTTTACGATTTTCTTTAATTTCAGCATTAGAAACATCCTTTAGGACATAACACGATCACATTAATCTTAAACATCTCTTCATATCTACTAGTCGATGTAAATGAGCTAATTATCTGTACTAAACACATTAATACATTGGAAATCATTGTGGAGATTTCTAGAAATAGCAATTGTATGGGTGTCAATTACAACACACTAATGCATAACTTCCTGTAAATCTTATATCCCTGTTCTTTCTTCTTCTTTTTCTTACCTTAAAAATTACTGCTAAATTTAATTTATATATACCGGCTGGTATGATAATTCATTGTGTATGTTACTTGACTTAAAATAAGAATACTTTTTGTGTGTTTTGAAAGGGTTTCTTCCTATTTCTGGAATTCGCGGCCTTTATCTTATCCACACAGTGTATGAGATATAGTATTAAACTATGAGTAATATTTATTTAGAATAAAAATCTTTGTAAATGAAAAAAAGGAACTTTTTGATATTCTTGAATAAAGTCAAAGCCATCAAGGAGACAAAAAGAAACAATCAAATAGACAAAGTTCTGTAAAATATCAGGTTTAATATACCTCTAAAAAACGGTATATTAAATACGGAAGCCGGTATCAATATCAAGGTATCTCAAAACAAAAAAAGAGAACTACACCAAAAACGAATCATGTTCCTTTCACTTATACTAATTAAAGAATATGGACATTCTCCGCTTTACAAATAAAATAGATACCAAGGTATCTATCAAATCATCAAGACATGTTAGCCTTTGCATTAAGATCTAACCAATTGTAGCTTACGTAAAGTGGTCTCTAAAGCTAGTGAATGGGACAATGGAGTTGGAGCAATCTGGAGAATCAAGCGCATCATCACAAATTTCTATCAAAAAGCAACGTGAATTAATTGAATCCATAATACCCGTTATTTATAAAAAACGTCTGGCGAGTACTTACTGATTCTGTTGTCCGATTTATTCCAGTATTCAGTGCCAAAGTGCAAGTAATTAAGTGCCTGAGAAGGCATATGAGCAATAACTAATATATATATATATATTAATGTATTTCAAGTAAGTAAGCCAAACAAAATTGAAGAGATCGCAGTACTCACCATCACGCTTGTTTACAATGCGTTCAAGGGGAATTCCAGTTCCAGTGGCATAGTAGGCAAAGTAAGGATTTCCAACACGAGGACCACCTGATTATTATGTTTGTGGATAAAAATGTTATAATTATAATTATTGCTACAGTAATATGATTAATATGATTGCTTTAAACGTACCAAGAGTTATAATAGAAAGGTTTTTAGCATTGAAGCGAGAGTCGCGTTGGAACAAATCTAATCCGGCAAGTACCGCAATACCCGCACCAAGAGAGTGTCTAAGAAGGGGTGAAAAATAGATGCAATAATAAGACTTTGTTCCAAATACCCGGAAGCTTGTTTAATTACCCAATGACAACAGTTTTGTAGTCAGGGTACTTCGTTATCTGTTCAGTCATGGCTTTGAGAATTTCCTTCTGGGCATCCATGTATGCCTCATAAAAACCTAGATGAGTTTCAGATGTCAATAGTGCCAATAGTATCTGCCATAGCATTCTTCCTTGATCTTACCGGTGTGGACCTTAGTGCCAGGGACAGGAGGGTAGTCCTGCTGAATCAGCTTAATATCCTGTTGTTGTTTTTGTTTTTTAGAGTAACAATATAAAGTTAGTATTCATATAGAGCGTATTGGTTCTTTTTCTTTTTTTTAAAAAAAAATTAAACCCTTACAGCAATAAAGTTGGGCTTTGTGATTGAGCCTTTTAAAAGATCTTTGTATTAGTCCTCTCTGGTCAGCTTTATTCACTTGAATAGCTTACCTCTAAACACAAGGGTGATAACCTTGGTCTTATCGTTGCGTGAAATATAGCCATTGATATCGTATTTGCTCGACTTGAATACAGAGACTAGAATATCATCTTTATAGCAATACGTACATGTCCAATTGCTAGCCTGGACACTAGGGCAGTAAGAATTGGCAGAAAACTGTGCATATTTTGTCAATTCATCAATCTTGGCAGCGGTAGCATACACGTTTGCTCTGCGTGAAATTCCGCTGTGGGCAGCATCAAAATCAAAAAGGGAAGAATTGAGTCCCAATCCATGTATCTGTGCAACATTTTCTGGGAGCAGTCCATTGGCTATCAAAGCCATCTTTTCGGCGAATAGGTTGACTGCAGGGAGAATGGTTGGCATTGTTACGCGCTCGGCAATAAGTGGAGGGATAGAAAAAGGTTGGGTAACATTATTAAAAGTATTTTTGGCGGCGGGGATAGCTAAAGACACAGGAGAAGAAACAAGCAATATAGCAACTGTTATGATAGATAAGGGAGTGAACTTCATCTTGAGTATTACTAGGAGTATATATATATATATATATGGGAAAATGAATTAAAGAGGTATATAAATAAGTACTACAAATAATTATAATTATAATAATTATAAAATGAATAAGACTCACTAGTATATATATATTTTAGTTTTTAATTTTCTTTTGAACGTGAATAGGATCCCCCGAATTTAAATGTAATCACTCTTTGATTCGGCACCGTATCAGGTCATAGCAGAGGTGCCTTTTTTAAGGTTTCTAACCTATAAAGAAGCGCCTTTAAAATAAAACTTAAAGAGTTGAGCCGATGGATAATGTACATTTTTTTTGGAGGAGCATTTTCTTCTGCAAGCTCTGTCTTCCTGACAGATTTAATAATAGATTTACTCATATATTGTGGGGAGAGATCCTCTTTTTTTTATATTACATATTATTTAAAAAGAAACTTGAATAATTATTTTTTGGCGGGTACGGAATAAGCGGAAAGCGTTACACTGATGTCTGCCTTGCTCCCCCACTCAATAAATCGACTGATCTGGAGGTCTAAAGTCCGAGGTTGAAGTCTATATCATGTATACCGGTATTTAGCATTCCTTATCGAATTCTCCATGCCATTCCTTTCAATTGTGAAGTACATCTTGCATTAAAAAAAGCATTAAAAAAGGTCTCGACGTTGAAAGAAAAAATAAGAAGAAAGAGGTATACTTGTATTTTGAATACGCATAGATAAATAAGTCTGTGTTATGCATTATTCACAAACCAGAAGAATTTGTATTTAACCTTTTTATTGAAATATGGCAAAAAACTAGTAGCTAATCATAATATAAGAGATAATCTGTAATAATTGTCAATATATTTGCTAGAGAATCTGCAGCAGTTACTTTAAAAACCGGTTTTACTTTAAATTCTAAAGTAAGCCTAAAAGTTTCTTTTTTCCAAGAATTCGTCTGCAGCAGTTACTTTTGCGTTTGCTTTATATGGGAAGCTTTTCAGAATCTTTTTCATTTTTCTTTTGTTAGAACTTCGATGATTTCTCCCATGCTTCTTTATAATTCTATATATATATAATCAATAGATTAATAATAAGTACAGTTCCTGCTCAAAAGTCACTGCTGGAGATACTACTTTATTTGTTCAGATTCTTGGGTTCTATAATCGCTATATATCGAATGTAAGTTTTGCCCACCCTTAAAATAAAGAATATATATATAAGCAACATTTACGACATACGCTGACATACGCTGACATATTGCACGTTTAACTATATTTTTTTATCAACGGTCTATATTACAAATATGTAACCAAGATACTACACTTTGTTACCATAACAATAATCTATTTTATAATGAAAAATATGAACATTTAATATTGAAAATATTCATGCTATTGAATTCATTATCTTATATAAGCTTGAATCAATATTAAATAGCAAAATCTAAAACATACAGTCCGAACTTATAGAAGAAGAAAAAAAAGAAAAAAAAAGGCTTCTTTACCTTTATAGCCGATCGCCTATATATTTTATTTTGGGATAAAAATGAACCAATATGAGCACATAACCATAATGGCTATTAGAACTGGGCTAGTTCCATGAATAATAGTCTGATTTTAAACAAGCTTTACCACAAATATGCGTATTATTATTATTATTATTTTATTTGAAGTAAGTCTTGTTTTTCCTTTGCTATTTTTTAAGCTTTTTTTTCTAGGACTCACTACCAAAAATAAATAAATTATTTAATATTGTAGCTTACAATTTGTGCAGGGGTAAGTTTTAATGTTTTTTGCACCTTTTCAAACTTAAAACAAAAGACGGTCGGTATTTTCAGTGATTGACACCTAGAAGCTAACCTGAATCTTTTGTGCAATATGCAAATCAATGAGGCCTAAATTATATTATTGAGGAGCAATTTAATTATAAAGATACAGAGTAATACATATCAGAGTATATCACTGTATAAATATTTTTTGTCTTTCTCTCTTTCTCTCTCTTTAATAAAACAAAATATTAAGGCTGATAATTATATCAATTATGTGTGTTCCAATAGAACTTTAACCTTGAAGGCAAACCTTATGTTTAGCTATCCTCTTTAGTTAGGATATCCCGCCACAGCTAATGTGGCTTGAGATTTGTGAGTTTCTTCTTTTTGTATTTGAAACCCAGTTGTGGCACTCATTTCATTTTGTTTTTGTTTTTAGGATTTCTGTAAAATTCCAGAAATCCTATAAATGCATTAATAGTTACTCAGTTTTATAATGTATAAAACAATAGCCTTTATTTATTTTTATAAGAATATATATATATATATTGAAATATAATGATAAAAACTCGAATTTAAATTTTATATATAAAAAGAGGGCGAGTGAGGGAGGGGGGAAATCTGGATCTATGAGCTTTCTCTAAAAAAAAAGCCTTTTTTGTTGTTTAAAGAAAATGGTTATTTCTTAAATGAATAAAAATATGTACAATGATTGCTAAACAAAACAAAAAAATGAATTGACAAAAAAAATTAGGTACAGGTGCCAGTATCGATACCAAAGTAACTAATTAAAATAAATGGGTTAGTATACGTTTGCTCTAATATAAGATCCATCCGAAATCAAGTCTTACGTAAGGTGATCGCGAAGTTTGGTAAATGGAACAATAGAATTTGAACATTGTGAGGAGTCAAGTTCACTGCGGCAAATTTCTGGTAACCAAAGAAAATGTTAGATGCCAAATGTCAAGTGTCAAATGTCAAATTCTACAGCAAGCTCTCTAAAGTAATAATTACTGTTTACAAAAAGTGCCCTATGAATACTTACTAACTCTGTCTTCATCTGTAATCCAATACTCGGTTCCAGGATGTAAGAAACCCAGATACTGAGGAGGAACATGGGGAACAACTAATTAAAGCTCGGATTAGCAATTGTAACAGTGGCAAAAAGAAAAAAGAAGAGAAAAAGGGCGATAACACTTACTATCTTGGTTGTGTATGACCCGTGTTATTGGGATTCCAGTTCTAACTACATAGTGGGCAAATGCAGGATCTCCAACACGAGGACCACCTAGTTTATAGGCAAATACGATGTTATTCTAATGCTTTTAAATACCACTATTACAGTAGGCCTACCGAATGTTACAATAGAAAGGTTCCAGGCGTCAAAGCGGCTATCACGCTGGAACAAATCCAATCCACCAAGAATAGCAAGAGCACCACCGAGAGAATGTCTAAATAGAAAGAAAATCAAGGTATAAAATAAAAAATAAGTGATTGTTCAATGTATTGGATTAGTAGTTTAAATTAATTACCCAGTAACAACGACTCGATAGTGAGGATAATCAGTAATTTGCTGTGTCATTTCACTGAGAACATCTTTTTGAACGGACATGTATGCATTGTAGAAGCCTAGTCTTACATTTCACATGCTTAGTATGCTTACGCTATATTATATATCTCATAGATCTTCTCAGATTTTACCATTATGAACATTAGTGCCTTTGACAGGAGGATAGCTTGTGGGAGAAAAATCGGCATCCTTTTTTTTAAAAGAAAAAAGAAGTTAATACCCATAGAGCTTACGATATTTTTGAACTATAACACTCACAGCAATCACGTTTGCGAAGGAACTTGTACCTTTTATAAAAATAATAATAATAATTTTTTAGTACATATAATTAGCTAGACTTGATTGAATTCTCACATACCTCTGAACACAAGGCTGATGATCCCGGTCTTGTCATTACGAATAATATAGCCATTGGTGTCCAAACTACCGGACTTAAATGTAGAGACAAGACTTTCATCTCTGGAGCAATGCTCACAGACCCAGGTGTTCATAGGAACAACACTACGGCAATAAGCGTTGGCTGCATTCTGTGCGTAGCCCTTTAATTCTTTGACCTTTTTATAACTGGCATAAAAAGTTGCTCTGCGAGACATTCTAGAATTGACATGATTGGAATTTGCAGCCGAAGAGTTGAAGTCCATGCTATCCGCCTGGTCAACATTTCTTGGGAGAGGAGTATTGATTTTTGTGTCTAGTTTTTGGCCAACCATGTCAAGATAAGAGAATTCACTTGGTACTGTTGCACGCTGAGCAATGACGGGAGGGACGGTGAAGGATCGAGTGGCGTTAGTGGTGAGAGTATTATTGGCAGTCGGAGTAGCCATGGAAACAGGGGAATAAACAAAAAACATAACAACGGCTATAATCGACAAAGAAGTGAGCTTCATGTATGATTGTATTGGAGGTAAAGATAGTGAGCGATGTAGAAATGAAGTATATTAATAAGATATGTGAGCAAAGAAAAAAAAGGAATCGAGGCAAGTTCAACCGATAGATATATATATACTATTTTTTTTTAATATTTATTTTTAGTTTTCATTTGACGAACAAGATCTTCAAAGCTTCAATATAATCACTTTTCTGTTTAAGCACCATACGGATTTATACCAAAGGTTTCTTGAAAATCCTCTACCCTGTCATAAAAAATATCTTTAAGATAAAGTTTCCAAAAGTGAGGGTATAGACACTATACATTTCTCAGGGGGTGCCTGTGTGTTTGTGCGTTTTTTTTTTAAAAAAAAAAATTATGTGTGTGTGTTCCAAAATGCTAAATAATAATTTCGTACCGGCTTGTGGGTTTTATTCGCTATACTTAAAGCACAAATAGAAATTTGCCGGTGCTATTAAGAACAAGTATTCGTTTTGATATACATCTTCTTGCTCTTTATATAAAAAAGAAGAACCAGAGCATACACAAAGATAAAAAAAAAAAGACTTGCTTGACTCTTCTTTCAAGTTCAACAGTCAGGTATAGATCATTCGTATAGATAAACCCCACTTTTTATGAAATTTTTCACGACATTCCTTGTACTTGTATTTATCATTCCTTTAATTGATATCGCTTTTTGCTTTTACAATAGGAAGGATATAAAGCCTTTGATCATTGTCTTTAAAAAGAAACAGAGTTTAATTCATATCATTTTTTTCTATGGATTATTTTCGACCCAGGAAAATTTTGGTTTATACCCTTTGATAAATAAGAAAGACAGGCAATGGATTTGTGGTAGTGTCTTGTAAGTTTGTTAAAGGTTTGGTCGCATAATTTATTTATATATCAGTGTTGAACTATAGGCTCTATCCAATCTTACAATAAGAGGCACAATGATCTTCTGGTCCAGTCGTTATTAGGGCATATTTTTAGAATATACAATTTAACCTTTTGTCTCTTTGGTAAAGACATTCTATTGTGGAGGGTACATTAAACTTAAGATTGTGTCATAAACTATCTATACTAATTTGACACCAATAAGTTTATCCATTTCATTTCAATCTCTCTAAATCTTTAAAGAGATCATTATCCAATATAGAAAACTATTGTCCTACCGTTTTCACTGCTTTCTTGGTTAAGCGGTTTGGTAAATTTAAGCAACAATTCTATACAACCATTTCTACTGTAAAATTAAAAAAAAATAGTGATAATGAAAACCCTTATTATTTGTCGTTTACAAGCTATGATTCTCTTATAAGTTGAATCAAAGAAAACACATCCTTAATGGTGCTTATTTAATTATACCAACCCAAATTGATAGCAACAAGGGTTTAAAACTTGCATTCCAATATCGATGTTTCTTTTTTATCGGTATGTATATTAACATTATCAGGTTCACATTGTTCCTTTATCCCCCTTGCCTTTTTTAAGAAAGAAAAGAAAGAAAGAAAAAGCTATTATTGTACCATTTGTCCCTGGATATAAAATAAAGTTCAATCTCTGTAGTGTATCAGATGTGACCAGTTTTTGTACAGTATAAAAATTACATCTAAGAAAGAAATACATCACTAAAGGCAAGTTTATTTGGGACATACATAGTAATAAATACTATCCTTGTATGATGCAAGTTAATTTTTAAGCTTTTTTTTCTCTATTGATTTGGCTTCTATTTATTTGAATGAATTATGCTACATACATAGTCGATTCCAATTATCTATAGATTCTTTACATTTTTTTAAGAACTATAGTCTATGGGACTACATAATCAATTAACAAAAGCATCTGTGTTTTGGGCATGAATACAAATTTATCTTCTTCCCTTTACATTTACTTTTATTCTTCACATACACATACAGTAGATACTAATATACCAGAGCCACTATGGATACCATATAATGCACCTTTCTCAAAGAGAACTACGAGTGTCTTATTCAATACGAAACATAATATATATATATATATATATATATATATATAAACCCGTATCGTGTGCCACCAGTGCTTTCTATATACATAAATATACACTGACTTTTGTTGTCTCACTGGTTTTTTTAGATGCCCCTCCAGGTGTTGTAGTAAGGTAGACTGACGAAAAAAAATTGGTCAACTTCTCCCTCTAATAAGTTCATAATAGTCTCAATTAAATTCAAGGCTGGACTTTTTTTTCAGGGGATCACTCAAGAATCCTTATATCATAATCATCTTTATATATACAATTATATACATTCTGGTATGGATACTTTAAGAAAAATAACATTGTATTACGGTAATTAATGAATAAGAATGTATTGCAATCGTCTTTTAAGATGTTGTCTTTATGCTTTACATTCAGTTCACCCTATAAGGAGACAAGGTATTTAACACCCCTGGATTAAAGACGCGCGAACACAGTATAAACACAGCACACATAATTTCTCATATCAGAAAACATCAAGGCTCCCCATTAAAAGCCATTAAAGAATATAATGAATGAATGAATGGAAAGAAAAAGAAAGAAAAATGTCAAATTTCATGTACCAATTGGTGCGCACTCGTATATTTATTTATTTATTCTTACTCTAATATCTATTCATATATTTGCGTGTGTAGATTTGGTTTGTTAAGCAGCTTTTGGCTTCTGACCTGCCACAAAGCTCTCCCACTGCTGATACTCCAACTTTGCAACATTATCCACAGATCGCAAGTCTCGTAAATACACCAATTTTGCAAACCTTTGTCTCAGGATAAGCTCGACTAGACCAGAAGGTCGGATTACATGTTCGACCAAACAGTACCACAAAATACCAAAAATTGATCCAATAGAAGCCCCTACAGCAACTTGTCCAGATGTGTGGTAACCAAGATATATCCTAAATAAATTCATATTCACACAAATACATACACATACACATACATATTTATATAAAAGCATGTAATAGAATTAAATTAAATTAAATGAAGAAAAAGCGAAGCAAAGAGTTACTTACCGAGATACTGAGACTAGAATAGCCAAACCAAACATTCCAAAACTAACAAGTACTTTCCAGACCGAATTATCTAGATGAATCGCCTTTTTCAAGTAAAGAGAACCGTACACGGCAAAGAACCAAATGAATTGAGCGTGGCTTGATGGCATACCATAGCCCGTTCCCAAATGACCTAATTATAGAGAATAATAAGTAAATATAATCGATATATATATATAATAAAGCTTTACCATGGGGACGATGCATCTTTAAATATTCTTTTAGGACAGCATTAAGACCTTCATTTAACAGTTGCCCTGCCAACATAAAGATTCCTGCTAGTTCTCTACGGGAAACAATCACAGATGCATAGAATATAAGGATGGCAAGGGGTAAGAGAGTAATGTATGCAAATGCATAGGCAATTTTATCTTCCGAAGAAAACTCAACGTGAGTTAAGGAAAGTGAAGTCAAGGGAACATTTTGAAAAGGATCGCCTTGTGTGGCCATGATGATGATGGTAATAATAATCGCACATCATCAATTCAATTCAATTCAAATAAAATAAAATAAAGACCAAAAGAAACCTCACACTGTGTAATCTTAGAGTAGGCTAAGCCACATACACACACATATAGACACACTGTTACGAAATATGATTATAGTTATTATTGTAGAGTGGATCATAATAGAAATTTATTGAGTGGTTTTTGTACAAGCAAGGTGAGAGAAAGAAAAAAAAAGGAAAGAAAGAGAAAGAGATATGTGCGTGTGTATATTTTAGTTTTTAGTTTTTTTTTTAGTTTTGTTTTTCTTCTTCTAAGAGAAAAGTGTAATAATGAAAGGAACATTTTGGCTTTTTGGTTATTTTGTTTTTTGTTTTTTTTTTTTACCAAGAGTCAATCTTCATGGTACCGTTCTCAAGGAGGTTGGTATGCATCTTGAAGACCTTGTCGAGCATATGGGGCTCGTGACCCATGCCTCTAGCCAAGCACTGCTTGGTGGCCTGGTCAAGGTAGTCCTGGAGAAGGGGTCTGTAGTCAGGGTGGGCGCACTTGTCGATGACAACCTGAGCACGGTCACGGGGGCACAAACCACGGAGATCTGCCAAACCCTGTTCGGTCACATAGACATCCAAATCGTGCTCGGTCTGATCGACGTGGGTAGACATGGGAACGACACAGGTGATACCGTTGGGATCGGTCTTGGAGGGACGGGTAGAAGGAGTATGCATGATACTGAGCTTAGAGTTACGCAAGAAATCACCGGAACCACCAAGACCGTTGAGCATACCAGAACCGCAGACAAGGGTAGAGTTGGCATGGCCATAGATCTATACAAAAAATAAAAATAAAGATAGTGAGTTTATAATGTCTTACAAAGCACATACACTCTGTATATATATATATATATATTTAATTAGCTTACATCAAATTCGACGGGAGTGTTCATGGCAATGCAGCCAAGTCTGCGAATGATTTCAGGTGAGTTGGAGACCTGCTGACTGCGGAGAAGGAGGCGGTCCTTGTAGCTTTCCCAGTTCTTGTAGAAGTGATCGAAACCATCGGGAGAGAAACGGATAGATGTGGCGCTGGCGAACTTGAGCTTACCAGAGTCAAAGAACTCCAAGAAGGTGTCCTGCAATACTTCAGTGAAGCTGTGGCACCAGTAAAGAAGGAGCAGAACACGGGAGATGAATTAGTAAATACAATATAGTATAATGTACTATATTAAACACTACCATCGTTCAGCTTCACCCAGCCTCACTTTTCCTCAATCCAACCCGACCCAACCCAATCCAATCCAATCCAACCCAACACGGCCCAACTCATTTCACCTCACCTTACTTCACCTCACTTTATCTTATCTCTTCCCCCAAATCTTCCCATTCCCCAAACCCTCCCTATTTCCACCTCAATTTCCCTCATTATCCCATCTTATCCCAACCTATCCCACCATCCTTTCCATTTCAGCCCATGGCAGAGAGATCCATGTATTTCAAAATCAAAATCAAAATCAAAAGAAAAACTTACACAGTAACGTCCTTGAAGTTGGACTTTGCGAGGTTACCAATGACAGCATTTGCAATGTTTCCAATACCAGACTGGAGGGGCAAAAGGGTTTCGGGAAGACGGCCCATCTTGACTTCGTGTTCCAAGAACTCGACGAGGTTGTTAGCAATTGCGTTGGCCTTTTCGTCACCGGGAGTGTTGGGGCCGGTGCAATCGGGGCGGTTGCTCTCAACAACGGCAAGAATCTTGTCGGTGTCGATGGGGATAGCCTGGGAACCGATTCTGTCTTCGGTGCTCATGACAAGGTAAGGCTTGCGGTAAGGGGGGAGATCGCACATGGTGATGTCGTGGAGACCTTCGAAGGAAGGAATGCGGGTATTGACTTCGATGATAATCTTGTCGGCCATCTGGATGAGTTCGGGAGTGGCACCAACGGAAGCACCGGGAACAATGTGGCCATCTTCGGTGATAGCGGTAGCCTCAATAATGACAACGTCGAGCTTCTTGTTGGGCTTATCCTTGGTGTAGAAACCTACAATAGAAAAATGAAGGCAAAAAATAATTGATTAATTAATTAATTAATTAATGTTTGTAAATTACGGGATAAATTGGGAGTTTTGTATGTATATGTATATATATATATATATTATTTTAATTTCATATAGCACGTCAAATCATTTTCATTTCCCAGCTTTGTGGGTATACAAGCACAGTGAAGAACAATATGATATGATATGATATGATATGATCTGTAGTGTAGTGTAGCTTTTCTTACCATAGACAAGATCCTGAGGGAACATGGACAAATGCTTATCGGCGAAACGAATGCGACCTGCATTGATACCCTTCTTGATGTTTCTTCCGACCTGATGGGGATAACGACGGTCGATCATGTCGTTGGCAGCCCAACGATCTTCGCACTCAGCACCACTGGAGGCACCTACGAAGAGGTTGAACTTCCACTTGCCCTGAAGGTTGTTCTTCTCGACGTGCTCGGCCATGGCGATAGGGATCATCTTGGGGTATCCAACACCAGTGAATCCAGACCAACCGAGATACCTAAATACACAGATACATAGATAACACACACACACACACACACAGAGCGAGATAGATAGATAGCAAATATATATATATATTGATAGCGACAGTGATTAGATTATTTGTTATATTGTATGTATATGAACATCAAATAGCGGTATCAATGCCATTTGATTTGGAACAAGCTACATACTGTCCAGGCTCAAAGAACTTGAGGGTATCTTCGGCAGTCATAACCTTTTTAAGCAAGGCTGGACGACGAACACGAGACTTCAATGCAGCGCTGACAGTTGCCATTGTTGATTTTGGAAGTAAAGAATGTTATTCAGAACAAAGAAAAAAAAATGAAAATGGAGAAGAAACAGCCGGGAAAAAACTAGGCGCGTCTTTTATATGGATCGAGGGAGAAAACCATCCATAAATAATAAACAGTGGCATGTCTTGACGGAGCGGGCACTTAAAGTTCTTTTTGCCGGGTAAACTTGACACACTACACACACACACAAATGATTCATATAACATATTCACTATCTCTCTCTCTATATAAATATAAATATACATCATTATTACATACACATAATTATCTAACTTTTTCTTCTGTTCCTTTGATTTGCTTTGCTTTACCTTGATGTATTCTGGCAACTTCTTTTATATAAAACAAAATGGTCTTGATTATTTTCAATTGCTTTATATGTACATATGTCTGCTTGGAAAAAAAAACTACTTCTTTTAAGACGGTCTTTTAAAAGATGAAATATATAGATAGAAATAATTACATCTCTTTCTATTAGGTTCTTGAGATCTCTATAGCTCTATGTGTGTCTGTATGCCTATATATTTACATGCATATCTATACCTGTCTATATCTACATCTCTACATTTCTACATTTCTATAGATCTGTACATCTTTTGCACCATTTATATTTCTTTCCTTCCTTCCTTTCTTTTTTGTTTTGTTTCAAATCCAGAAAAGCGCGGGGTAGGTTGAATTAGACAAATATCGCCGTCTTTTATAATAATCTATTTATTTTATTTTATTTTATTTTATATTATATTTTTTTCTCTCCCGCCGAGGTGGAATGTTTACTTGTTTTTTTTTCATTTGCAAATCATATAATCTTTTTGAAATAAAAGCAAAGCTAATAAGTAACCATAGTAACGTCCAATAGTAAGAAGAAGAAGAATTCATACAGAACTATAGCCAGTATTAGTAATTAAGATATTCATACTAGTTGGAAGAAAAAGGGTAAAAGAAAATAGCCAAGAGATAAAAAAAAAAAAAACCATCTTCCTTTGTGCCACAATATCTCTCTTACAAAAAAGGAAATATAGACGGACCTATTGATTGTGGGGTAATATGAGTTGTTTCTATTTTATTTTATTTTATTATTTATTTCTTACATCGGCTAAACGATGAGGAATGAAGGCACTGTACTGTAGGAACATGGCAAGGTTTAGAATACCGAACTGGTCAAAATCGAGCACCGTTAAGTTCCCCAACGAGAAAAGAAAAGCCATGGCTGGAAAACCAGTTTGATTTTGAAGTTTTATATATATATATATAAGTATTCAAATATATATAAAAAAAAACTATATATATATTTGTCTATGAGGATGGGCCTGAGAGGGGACGCTATGTTCTTTTAGCTTGTTGTAGACAGACTTCAATTGCCTAAAAAGAAAGATCATCCAAATCTCTAGGAGGTTACCTTTATACTCTGCTGCTTTGTTCTTTCTTCCCTGTGTTCAATGGAGTACAGTTGAAGATGCTTGTCATTATCAGTTGTTATCTCCATCAGAGAGAAAAAAAAGGAGGGGGCAGATGTGGTTTTGTAGAAAACCATCTTTGCACTCAATGTCATAAAAGACCAGATCAATGGTAAAAGATCTGCAGGTGAATGAGAAAATCGCTTTATTGTTACACCATTGAATCGGCTAAATTGGATACGACCAAAAGTGATGTGAGATGTTTGGGGTTTGGAACCCAAACATTGTTCTAATATTGACTTGTCGATAATCAAGGGTCAAGACTGTCGCAAGAAGATAAATAAGTCTATCAACACACAGATAGAAAGATCATGCACGCTAAGATAGAATGTCTCTGGATCTCTCAATAAACTCATCATAAGAAACCTCAAAAGCATCAGAGATAAGAGGCATGTATCCTGTCATTCAAGGCAACCCGAAAACTGCTACGCGCCATTTTAGAATCCTGTGTAGGGCTAATCACTTTAATCTAAATCTCAATAATTAAAACTATATGCTACTTGCACGCTCTTTTGATATTCCAATGGTATAAGAGAGATTTGAATTTATTCCCAAAAACCTTACCAATTGCCCCAATCTCTGCAGAACTGCAGTCAATCATTATTCTCTTAACATCTCAACCAAAGTGGAAGCCATTTCATGATCTGTTATAAAAGAAAACAGATTGGCAATGCCTTATTTGTAACAGAGATGCGAACAACAATCTTTAGGATCTTCATCAGGAATAGTGTTGAATGACTTGCTTATTTTGTTTATAGATTCAATACACCATTCTTTAGAGTTTTGAAGATACTAATAGAATAAGAACTAGGATCAATAAAGATGCAGGATACAACATAAATATCATAGCCTATTTACTTTCTTTCCGCCACTCAGAATCTCAAGAAACAAGGAAGGATCCACCACTTTCACTCAGTTCTTGCACCCCAAGTCTGACACTTTCATAATGATCCGTATTTTTTTTCTCGAGAGTTTCATTATTCGAGCATTGACTATGTTTCTGACATACTGATGCCAGAGAAACAAGTATGTATGTCTTCCCACTGCCTCTCCTGAGCTTAACCCAATAGAATAATTCTGGACAATGCTGAATAATAAGGCTAAGAGTCATAGGAATCTTTGTAGGAAGATACGTTATCAAAACAAAAAGAATTACAGAAGCTTGAAAAACTGTCAAGAAAAGTCCCTTCAAATGGTTCGTTTCGTATTCTTATGAGTGTTGGGATAAATGCTGAGAAAGGGAGCCTATATAATGGCCAATGGCGGTTTCATCAAGGTCAACAAGGGTTAAGGTAAGAAGCAATCATAAGGCCTGATAAGCGACTGAGAGATGAATTCAGCCAACAAAATACTTCTCTTGGTGAGTAACTTGTAATACTAAGTGGGTGGAAATTACAGTGCACAGTTTACCTGAAAACAATGCAAAAATGTGGGGTAAGAGGGGGGGTTTTTTTTTTATCTCAGCAGATTCTATGTTCAAGTTAGAAAAACACAGTTTTGCTGTATTCTATTGGCTTGGATATACAGCCACACACTAATAATGTCAAATTAAATTAAATTACATATAAAGAAAATTGCAAGTACACATGGTTATTCATTATTCAAAATGAAATAAAAGGGCAATTGATACATAATTTGGTAAGCAGCTATAGACTTTGTAGAAGTAAAGGTTGAGATGTTTATTTAAAAATAAAACAAAGAGGACTGCTAGTAATCTATGGGACCTGCTTAGACACCAATTAGCAGCCTGGCGTTTTCTCTGTGTGTGCTTTTCAACCAAAAGTCCCGCAGACTCTAAAATAAAATGTGATCCATTCCTCTTGTAAAGCCATATCAAAATTGTCCAGGGAATCAATGGAAACTCTTCTCTTATCAATTCGCCTTTCAAGAGTCCATACATTCTCGATGGGATTTAAATCCGGATTTTGGGGCAGGCCAAAAAAAAAAAAAAGTCAAACCCACCAATCTGGTAAATCCTCTTTCACCGTTGGGTATATGCCCCTATGTGACAACTTGTTCTATCATCTTGAAGGATGCAATACCTTTACCATTATTTGTACAAAACAGGAAGGTAGTACAGAGACATTGCAAAACAGCACCTTCCTCATTTGTAGTAAGCCAGTCACAGCAAAAAAAAAGAAGAATGTCTGGACCTGATTTTTTTTTTTTGTACTTTTGCTGTATTTGATGGAATTCAATTTGACATTTTATTTTTATATATATATTTTATAATAAAACCGAAAATTTCCTCCCATTAGATTAGTGTACTTTTGCCTTGGTAAAGATGTCTAAGAACCTTTGTACTTGTTTAATCTATTAATTAATTAATTATATAAAAGATTTCTCTTGTATAATTAATTGAATAAATAGATTAAACCTGTATCCTCCTAATACTCCCGAATAATAATAATAACAATAGTAATAGTCGTCGTAGTGCTATAAGTGGGTAAATGATTATTGACTATAATATTATTTATTTTACCGGCAATATATATATATATATATATTAAAAGAGAAACAAAAAAGGAGGGAAATTGGTTGAATTATTTGAATAATTTTGATAGAGATGGTTAAAGGGCATTCTATTAAACTCCCATGTTTTTTTTTAAGAATACAATCTTATTTGCCATTGTTGCTGTAATAATGATGTGTGAGTGTGTACTGGGAATCTTGTGAAAATTGCCTTGCTTTTATTTTAAAAGTAAATTATAATATATATATATATAAAATGTTTTTTTTTATTGTATATATGGAGATGTTACACATGCGTAACATTTCTATTGTGGTTCTTCCGTAAACTGAAGCTGTAACATTTGAGGAAAGTATGAAAAAAATAAATTATAACAATAATATGTAAATGTTCATTCTTCTTCTTCTTGTTTGTTTTGATTTTTAAAGCTTGAATTGATTCGAACCAGTAAAGATATGATTTGCCCTCTCACTCATTATACAACTATACTAGTTTGTGATATCTAGATAATACAAGCCCAACCAATATTCTTTGATGATCAATTACAGACAGACATAGAATAACTATAGATCAATTCCGTGTTTAACCCAAAATTAATGGCTTTATTATTTGATAATAATAATAATAGAAGTGCGAGAGAAATATATATAAGATATCACTGAACGTTTCTACAATATCAAAAAAATATAGTGAAATAAAAAAGGGGGGATTCAAGCATATTTTGTATTATATATATATATATATATTTATTTATTTTTGAAAAAATAAAAATAAATGATATTTACGCAAAGAAACAGATAGATAGACAGGTAATAAGTAAGTGAAATGATCAATCAATCAGTCAATTGATCGATTGATTGATCGAAAATTACAAGCTTAAATTTTTGTGTGTTGCTTAATCTGTCTTGAGAACCTCTTCAATACTTTCACTAACTGGTCTGACTTGGTTACCCTTGGATTTGTAGTTGTCTCCCATTGATATCGAATGCTTTTGTCTGAGATGATTCGAGAGACGAACCAAATCAACGGCTTTTTTGAATGTTCGGCGTGCATTAAAGTTCTTTCGAACATTTGGAAGAAGATCCTGCTGTTGTTCCGGGGAAGCATTTTCATTGCTTGCCTTTGTCTTGGCAGCCGAATTATCGAGCCAAGGATGTTTGAGTGCCTGATGTGCTGTAATACGTCTTTCGGGTGAAAGTGTCAAGCAACATCTAATAAAGTCCTTGGCTAATAGTAACAATTATAAGTAAAAGAGCATTCTTTTCTTTTTGCTTGCTTGCTTGCTTGCCTTGTTCACTAATACCAGCCCAGTACTCTTCATCGAATGTATAATCAGCTCGTAAGATTGCATTCATTTCTTGGATATTATTTTCTCTCTCAAACGGAACATATCCACAGAGCAAGAAGTAGGCAATCACACCAATAGACCACATATCACTATATACACCATATATATATATATTCACACAATATGTACAAACCATGTTTTTTTTTCTTATTAGACTCAAGACTCTATCCCACACCCATTTACACATTCATTCACCTATTCACAATCCACTACACCTTCTCATCCCTTTCACTTACACTGGTTTACCATGCCCTTTCTTGGTTAAAATCTCGGGTGCCTATTTGTGTATTATAAATAAACAAACAAAAGAAAACAATATCAAGAAGAAGAGTAAATGGAAAGCAAACTCTTTATTAATTAAACCAAGCCGAAAGAAAGAAAAAATGAAGATGATTATAAAGAGAATACTGATAGTAGATGTAGCAATAGTAAAAGAATAATATAATGCCAATTCTATTATCTCTCTCTCTCTTATACACACACACACACATATATATATATATATATATATACCTTTTCTACACTTTGTTACATCATCTTACCATGTATCCTGGTGTTCCGCATGTCGTTTTCAAGATGTGAAACTTTTCAGAGTCAATGATTCTCGAGAGTCCAAAGTCAGCAATAAGAAGATCTGCGTCTTCATCGGGTGTTCGGAAAAGAAGATTTTCTGGCTAACGTGTGTAAAGTAATATATGAGTACGTGGGTGTGGGTGTGGGTGTGGGTGGCTGTAGATACAGAAAAATAAAATGCTGGTATCTAACCTTTAAATCTATAGAGCAAAAAGAAAAAAAAAGAAAAAAGACAAGGTAAATAAAAGCAAATAAAACAAGATGTCTTTCTTTTACCTCTGTGAACAATGTCATGGTCATGTAGGTATGCTGCGGCATCACACACAGTACGGATGATATTGACAGCATCACTCTCAAAGTAGCTACCCTTTTCACAGATACGGTCAAACAGCTCTCCTCCGGATGCGAGATCAGTAACAAGGTATACTTGATAAACGATTGATTATTGATGGTTTGGACATCTTTATCTCTATTTCTCCTTATTCTCCTATTGTTCTTTTTCTTTTTCTTTTTGCCTTTTGCGCTTTTGTGCTCCTCTGATATCAAGTGGTAATAATAATAATAATGATAAAATATACAAAGATTGTACTCACAGTTGTTTAGTGTTTCAAAATGATCCACCAAACTCAAGATATTTTGGTGTCCTTGGGATATCTTTTGAAGTACATTGATTTCGTTACGAATCATATGTTCTCGGCCTTCCATGTGTTGTTTGTTGATAACCTTGACGGCATAGTATTGACCAGTTTCTATCTATTTGTACCAAACAAGTGCATATCTATGCATATCAGATAGGTCCTCTATCTTTTTTCTTTCTTTGAGTATATTATAAAAATGTATTTACATGAACTGCCTCTATTAACCCAAGCCAGAATACAATATATATATATATATATATATATACATAAAGACGATGAGTATGTTTGATGAAAGAGGAATCTCAAGATTACGGAATCCCAAACACTTCTTTCACTCTTCTTCTTCTTTTTCTTTTGTTGCTGTTACCTTTTACAACGGCATAACTACCGTTACCAAGAACCTTTCCGGTCTTGTATTTACAGGGTACAGTAACTGGTGCACGAGTTGCCATTAGATGAGATTACTGATTATGAGTTGCGAATTACAATTTCTTTAAAATAAAAAATATGGAAAGAAAAAATGAAAATGAAAATGAAAATAATAAGCTACTCTGCGCTATGCTATGCTAAACTAAGCAAGGTTAAAATATAGATTCCCAAAAATAATCAATAAATAAAATAAAATAAAAAAAAAAAAGGCTTGAAACAGACTCAAATCCGCCGAGCCACGGATGGGTTGTGTATTTTGTGTACCTTTTTATTTCCTCTTTCTTTTTTCGGAAACTCAACTTCGCCACAATGAGTAAAAGAGGAAAAGATGAATAGATAGGTAGGGTGGATCCACTCTTCCTTGTATTCATTTTTTTGTTGTTGCAATTGTAAAAAAAAAAAAAGGAGGTAAAAGTGATGATAATAAGAAAGGCAAATGTAAAGGCATGGAAGGGGTTTGAAAATACAAGAGGTATAAAGTTGTGTTGGTAACAAAGATGATAAAAATAAAGGACTTGGAATAAACAGAGCATCTGGATAAAGAAACATACAAAATGCAAGTAAATTAAAATCACCTCTTTAAGAAAATATTCTTTTGTTGCTGTAAAGTGTCATTTATTTAGCTGGTAACAGTAACGGTAGACATATGAAAATTCTGAAGTGTATGCATAATATATATATATATATATAAATAAATAAAAAAATACAAAAAAGGAAAGAAAAAGAGCAGCTGTGATCTTGTTGTCTTCTGATGATCATTATTCCTTTAATATCATCATTAAGGAACATAAGAAAAGAGACACAGTCTGTGCTTGTGTATTCATGTGTTCAGCTAAATGACAATTATATTCAAACCAAAGAGAGAAATATACATATACAACAACAATAAGTATTATAAGAACAGGACATATTCCTTATTCTTCTTCTTCTTCTTCTTTTGACTCTTACTCTTGCTCTTATTATTAATCTATAATTCCTTTTGGGGTTATTCAGACTGATAGCCATCATGGCAAATACAATCCCAAACAACTTTGAATACTTTGTAAACCAGACTTCTGGGCAGAAACGACAAGAACAACACCAGAAACCAACAAAGCTCGGATCATGTAACCAATACCACTCTAGCTTGCATGTTCCACTCTATCGATTTACTGGAGATCAAAGAGACAGGCGAAAGTCAAAAGAATCTCTCAAAAATGAAGATCAAAGCCCGACCAATCGTTGGAACTCGCTCATTCAACGAATGTCCTTTACAATGCAACCACAACAACCACAACAAAAAGTAGTAGCAGAAGAACCAAAAAAGGATCTACCTGAATCAGAAAGAGAGGAAAACCATGAACAAGAACATGAACGTGGCAGTTATGATTATGATTACGCTTATGTCAATGGCTATAGATACAAATACAAATACAAATACAAGTATGAACAGAGCCGGGGTTATGTGTATGATAGCCCTGTAGTTGACAGCATCGATGATCATCTACCTTGCATGGAAGAGGTGGCCAGAGAAGGAGCAAGGGCAGCCGATCTAGCAGAATCAAAGTCAGGCTATTTTGAAAATCCGTTTGAGCCTGATATAAAACAAATATCCAGCCCAGCCGACCAACAGCGTACAAGTGCAACCAAAGTTTCAACTATGGATGCATTGACAATCACAAACAACAACAACAATGAGGAGTTTCTTGGTGAGTCTCATGACACTCATGACACTCATGACACTCATGACACTCAGCTTGAACCAGACCATGTTACACACACCCTTGACCACCCAGGTAAAAAAAAAAAATACCATACCATACCAGTAGTAACAATAATAGCATTGCAAATATGGATAATGGACATTTAATTAATGATAATATTTTAGAGCAAGTGGCCAGAGTACCAAAAACCCAATGGGAAAAGGCATTGAATAAACTACGGGTTGTCAATGCTCTTTCGCATGTAAATGTGGACCAAGATTATTCAGTACCGCTTGGTATGTACATATTGATTTTTTTGTTCTTTGATTATATTGCCAGAATACTTTCTACACTTTTTTTTTTTACTAATATATATATATATACATTAATTGCAACAATAACGAA
Source organism: Phycomyces blakesleeanus NRRL 1555(-) (assembly GCF_001638985.1). NCBI lineage: Eukaryota > Fungi > Mucoromycota > Mucoromycetes > Mucorales > Phycomycetaceae > Phycomyces > Phycomyces blakesleeanus. Next base: position 962,364 of record NW_017265151.1, read on the forward strand.
ATACAAAAAAAAAGTACAAAATACAGACGGTCGTGAACATGGATTGGTGAGCGCCCAACAACTACCATGAACACAGCCAAAGAATTATTCAAAAGACTAACACAGCTTATTGGGTGGGGGGACTGTGTACAAAATTAATCAACCAAAATAAAATAAAATAATGATGATGATAATAGTCACCTATTATATTTGATAATCTAATGGCAAGTACTTCTTACTCACCCATACACACTCACTCACTCACTCACTCACTCACTCATTTATACATATAAAAAGGTGTCGGTGACAGACTCTGAATTGGACCAATCTGGTTTACAGCGCCTGTGGATATTTCGAATCAGTCTTCAATACGGAGACATCAAGTGGGTTATCAAGCGTTCGATCATCGAAGTCTACAACCTCCATCTGATCCTCACGTTCAAAGCCAAGGTCTCGAGTCATTTAGCCCACCCGCCCTCTTTTCCTAGTCAGCTTTCTCGGTTGATCAGCACCGCCTTGATCATCCGCATTTCGCAACCCGACGATGACAAGGACAAGGACAAGGACAAGGACAGGGTGTCGCATGAAACATTGATGAAGAGAAGGGTTGGTCTGGAGACCTACCTCGAGGAAATCATCCAGCTCTCTAGATTTTCAACAAGCCTAGACCTCTGTGAGTTTCTGGAACTCGGTGCGATTAGTATCGTAAAAGACATGGGCTGGAAAGGAAAAGAGGGCTACCTAGAGACCAAAGTCAGTCCGGCGCTTCCATCTCTCATCCAGTCCTTTAGACCGACTCGACGAGGCAAAGAATGGGTTATACTCAGAGACTCGTATGTTACATAGCATATATATATATATATATTATTCTTACTAACATCTCTGTGTGTGTATATATATATATATATATATATATAGGTATATTGCGTTTTCAAAAGATATTGCTTGTTCTTCTCCTAGTGATGTGTTTCTTTTTGACAATACTTTCAAGGTCTCTCGTGTGACCAAGAAATTTGCAGCGTATCATCAGAACAGTAGGATCAGAATATCAAACAGCTCGAGATCAATTGAACTAAAGTGTCCGACCACAAGAGTCTGTGACGAGTGGATGGAAAATCTGGTCAAGGTCCAGAAAGAGAGTACCTGGGTGACAAATCATCGCTTCAAGTCGTTTGCACCACCCCGTAATCTTGCAAAAGCAAAATGGTTTATTGATGCCAAAGGTAAATACAATTGTATGTAATTAGATATATATATATATATATTAATCAATTAATTAATAATTAGATTATTTTGAGGCTGTTGCAGAGGCAATTTTATCAGCAAAATCTGAAATATACATCGAAGACTGGTGGCTGGTGAGTAGGATAACAGAAACTGTGCGTATGTACATATTTGTTCTATTGATATTCATTCATTCATTAAACATACTTTTGCGTGTATGTGGTGTATAAACCAAAATACTAATGATAACAATAATAAAGAGTCCAGAACTTGTAAGTATTTCTTTCTTTCTTCTGTATTTGGTCAAATATAAATAAATTTAAAGAGGTATCTTGATATATTAGTGTGTGTATTATGAAAATAATGATCTTTTTTTTTGTTTTTTTTTTTACTTTAATGACTATCCTTCTTTTTCTTTATTATATATAGTATCTTCAAAGACCTCCAAAAGAAAATGACGAATACCGGATTGACAGACTATTGAAAAGAAAAGCGAGCCAGGGTGTTTTGATCTACATTGTCGTCTACAAGAACCAACCTGTCCTTCCTTTGGACTCCCAACATACCGTCGATTGGTTGAGCAACATTCACCCAAACATTATCGGTAAGAACCCTTTTCTTGATTGATTAATGAATATCGAGTACCAAGATCCAAAACTACCATGGTCTTCAAATTTACATACATTTATTTACTCTTTTTTCTTCTGTTTGTTTGTTTTGTTTGTTTGTTGATAATAGTGCAAAGACATGCCAGTACAACCCTGTGGTTGTGGGCACACCATGAGGTAAAGACATTGTGATTATTTAACTTGTAATCTATACATATTAAAGCCTCTTTGGATCAAAAATCAAAATAGAAAATTCTAGTGATTGATCACAGACTGGCATTTATTGGAGGTCTTGACCTATGCTTTGGGTATTGTATTAACTAACCAATTGATTGATTAATAAAGAATCAAGCCAAATTGAAATTGAAATTGAAATTAATTTTACTTGTAGTCGATATGACACACAGGAACACACATTGAGTGACTATGGTGGGCCTCACAATTCAGACAATCAAATCTTTCCTGGCCAAGACTATTCCAATCCAAGGATAAAAGACTTTAAGAATGGTAATTACTCTCTTGATTAATATTAATATTAATAAATAAATAAATAAATATATATATATATATATATATATATAGTGTCTCAATATAATATATCCCTTATCGACAAGAAAACTACACCAAGAATGCCGTGGCATGATGTTCATGTAGCCATGGTAAGATGAATAATGTATATATATACACAGCAATAATACTTCTTTTTGTTGTTGTTTTTGTTATTTTTTTTGTTTGGTTTATTACCAGCTTGGTCCTCCGGCTAGAGATATTGCACGGCACTTTGTACAAAGATGGAATTTTGTAAAGTCCACACGAGCTAAAGATCGTAGTGATTTGCCATTTTTGATGCCAAAAGGAGAGTATGTATCAAGTAGAGACGAAAGTAAATTTCGTGGCACTTGTCGAATTCAAGTTGTACGGAGTAGTGCTGGTTGGAGTCAAGGTGTGCCTAGAGAGGTAAACAAAAAGGAAATAACAGATAATAAACCAGAATAGACAATAGGAGTATATCTATTTAAGAAGAAGAAGAAAAAAGGAATTGAGGTAAAAGAAGTGTTAATGATTTATAAATATATATACATGCTTGTAATTTTATATAGCATTCAATTTATACTGCTTATATGGAATGTATATCAAAAGCCAAACACTTTATTTACATAGAGAACCAGTTCTTCAGTAAGTGCTAATGGGCATGAATGACAAAATGAATCTAAATATCTAGGGATGTATCTTTTAACAATCTCTCCCTCTTCCCCCCCTCTTTTTTTTGCCTTTGTTTAATAGTTGCAGCCACACATCCAGATGATAAGATTATCAAGAACAAGATTGGAGAGGTATGTATTATTTTTGAGATTAAGTAAGCAAGAAATCATATGTATGTATGTATGTATGTATGTATGTATGTATGTATGTATTTATGTATTTATGAATATGTTTGGCATATAGGCCCTAGTCGAGCGTATTAAACGTGCACATTGGGAAGGCCAGAAATTTAGAATCATTGTCGTAATTCCGTGTGCCCCTGGGTTCGAAGGAGACTTTAACAATACTGATTTGAGGTCCATGTCTCTAAGGTATAATACACACATGGTCTTATGTCTCTATAGCTAAACTATCCATGTCTATTTATTTTGTCTTTCTTGTAGATCAGTGGCTCACTACCAATATATGTCTATCTCAAGGGGTGGGAATTCGATTCTAGAAAGACTACAGGCAGTCAATATACCCGCAGAAGAGTACATTAGTTTCTACAGCTTACGGAATTGGGGAAAGATCACATCGACCACCACAAATATCAATATCAATATCAATATCAATAGCACTAGCACCAGTGACAACGCACAGACTAAACAGCAATTTACGAATGAGCCGTTTGTACCACATGAATCATCGATTCTGTCCAGACAGCCTACAATAGAAACAGCTGCACAGACAGGATCTGACACTACACTGAGTAGAGGGTTCGAAAGTAAGACTGAAAAGAGTGACAGTGAAGATCAGAGCCAAAACCAATACAACTACAACTATCAGTATCAGTATCAGTATCAGTATCCCTCAGTTCCTGCTTCTGTTCCTGCTTTTGTGTCTGCGTCCGCTTCTGCTTCTGCTTCTGCTTCTGCTTCTGCTTCTGCTTCTGCCTCGGCGCCTACTTCTGTGCCTGTGCCTGTGCCTGCTTCTCTTATTCTTAATAGCGCAAAACACCACAAGGCTAAAAAACGGATACACGTGCACTCTGGCTCAGAGGACGTGGGTGTGCAGGCATCAAAGTTTGTGCCAGGATGTATTCGAGGAAACATGTCTGATGGGCGTCTAGACTATGTAACCGAACAGGTTTACATTCATTCCAAATTGATGATCATTGATGACAAGATTGTTTTATGTGGATCAGGTAAGATTCCCTTTTATATTTATTTTACTTGTTTGATTTATATGATTTGAATATTTATTTATTATTATTGAAATTGTACTAATTTTCTTTTGTGTATATATGTAAAATGTACAAAACGAATAAAAGCCAATATCAATGACAGGTAAAGAATATACCTCTTTAAAGAAAGCAAATAAAATAAAATAAAAATAGCCACACATTTGTACAACTTTTTTTTAAAAAAAAATTTCTTTGATTCCTTTTCTAACAACCCCTCACCTCACTTTGCCTCATCTTATCTACCTACCTACCTACCTACCTCTCTTTATATATATATATGTTCTGATCTCCTTTTGTTTCTTTTGGGTGTGATTGGGTAGATCCCAACTTGGCCACAGAGACTCTGAAATTGCAGTTGTTATTGAAGACACAGACCTTGTGCCATCGAGAATGAACGGAGAGCCTGTAAGTTTATATATATATATATATATATATATATATATATATATATAATTGTCTGTCTGTTTCTGTTTATTATTTTTGTCATGTTAAAAAAAAAAAGACACTAAGTATCCTTGATATATGTATATGTATGAAATTTGTACATTTCTTGTACTGTACTGTACTGTACTTTACTGTACTGTACTGTATTGTGTTGTGTTGTGTTATGTTGTGTTATGTATATAATCAGTACATGGCAGGAAGATATGCACTGACATTAAGGATAGAATTATTTAAAGAGCATCTCGGGTTGCTTCAGGGGCCAAAAGGCGGCCATTTTCCTCTTCAGGACCATACATTCTCCCAACATAATAACAATAACAATAACAATAATGATGGACTGTCTACCGAAGACAGGCTTGTATTGGATCCGCTAATCGATTCCTTTAATTCCAATTGGAAAAAGACTGCCAAGAGAAATACTAAAGTCTATCGCCATTTGTTTCGCTGTGTTCCAGATGATACTGGTAAATGTTTTTTTTTTTTTTTTTAAAAAAAAATAATAATAATAATTTATAATCCAAAGTCAAATTTCTTAGCCCTAATACTAAGAACCAATACAATTATTACTAATGAAAAATGAAAAATGAAAAATGAAAAAAAAAATTACATTTCACTGTTCTTAATTACATAATTATGTGGTTGTTTCAGTCCATACATTCGAGAGGCACCGCAAATTTGTTCCTGACACCGCAAATGTACATGCAGGTCATATCGCGAATCCACATCTACACACCAATGATGAAATTCTCAACAAATTAAACGAAATCCAAGGCCACCTTGTTGAATTTCCTACTCAGTACCTGTGTGATGCCAACATGACAGCCAGCATCGTGCAAGAAGCTGCACCTCCCGCCCTATTTACTTGAATAACGACCATAATTTATATACAAATGATAGGTAAGATTAGATATTTCTACTTTAATTTTATTTTAATTTTAATTTCACAATCTTAATTAATACGACAATTATTCACATCTATACATTTATGTTTATTGTTTGCGGTATATCTCTATATGTACAGCACACACTTGTACATTCCATACAATAATTTATTTATTTATTTATTTATTTATATTACTAGTGGCCTATTCAGGGAGATTAAACAAGATATCTACAAGTATTTGAATGGTCTCCTTTATCCACAAATCAATTGACTATATACATATAAAGTAATATAAAGTAGTATATTGTATTGTATTGTATTGTATTGTATTGTACTTTATTTAATGACTTTATAAAGAAGAAGAAATAATAACATCAAGATATATAGATAGACAAAATAATAATAATAATAATAATAATAATAATAATAATACTTATTAAATTGAAGAAGAAAAAATGTATACAATCTTCTTGTGTTCTAATTAAACAATATATACATAAATGCTTATATATAAAAAGAGAGAAAGACATGGGGCGACAAGAATGATCAATCACTACTGTTCAATAAGAAATATAGATGAACTATCTTATGAATAATTAATTAATCAATTAATTAATCAATCAATTAATAGTTACTTGCTATCATCTTTATATGAAAAAGAAGACGAAGAAGACATGGTAGTGTTTCTGCTAGATCGAGTAGAGTTTGATCCAAGCTTTGAGTAATCACCAGAGATGATACGAAGACAGCCATATTCAGATCGACCAGTAGGACAGTCAAGCTAAAAGAGAGAGAGAAAGAAAAAAAAACAATTAGTTGTTAAGAAAACCAAATGTATATTCTTTACTTACGGTGTCTTGACAACATCGAATACAGAATCGGCCGAGATCAGGCTCAATCATGCTGACAAAAAAGTCATAGCCTCTGCAGAACGCACCGATTGGTTTGCGGCCAGCATGAGAATCGTATTGACCTCCACCGTCGCTGGACTTGAGAGAGTATTTTGAGATGTTGAGGTATCCAGTGACTTGTTCGTATTTGGATGTCTTTAAGTAATGAGCCGTAGTAATAAAGCCTATATTGATTCAAAGAAAGAAAAAGAAAAAGATTATTAACAATAAAAATTAATTCAATACTATTATCATTTTTACCTTGTGGTATTGGCTTGGAGTGAGGGACAAGATTAGGAGCTGTACAGAATGGAAGGGCATTGTCTTCATAAGGAGCGATCTCTAATCCAGGACGGGGTGGCAAGAACAGACAGAAACTCGATTCATTCTTGATAGCCACACTTGGGCCATTTGCTGGACTTGTGGCTGCCATTCGTACGGTAGGACCAGCAATTATCGGTTTGGCCGACGAGCTCCCAGCAAAAGCCATGAGTCCAAATAAGACACCTGTCAGGCAAATTGTAAAACAATACATTTCTTTTCTTTTATATATATATATTATGAATTCAAGAAAGAAAAAGAAAACAAAAGAAAAAAAAAGGATCTCTAACAACTTTTTTTTTATTTTATTTTATTTTATTTTCTTTTTCTTTTCTTTTCTTCTTTTTTGACAAGAAAGGATCGTCCAATAGGAAAACCTTGTGCCTCTCAAAAAATAAATAAAAATAAAATAAAATAGAAAGTAGGAGAGGGGAGGGGAGGGAGAGAGTGAGAAGGGGGTGATAGAAAGAGAAAGAGCAGCAAGTACAAATATGGAAACGTGACTTTGGTTCAACAACACACATATGTATATGTATATGTATATGTATATGTACACAAAGATACGTTTTAACCCATTGACCTCTAAAATAAAATATGCGTATCTTGATTTCTTGATTTTATTTTTTATTTTTTAAGATTTGTCTTGCGCATTTTTAATTTGTTTCTGCGTAAAAAATAAAAATTATATATACATTTATTTTTAACCTTTGGTTTAGACTTTGTACACCCGCCTTCTATGGCTTAAAAAAAAATGTATATCTGTTGTTATAAATCAGCAACAAGAGAAGTAATAATAATAACACATATATACAAAAACAAAAAACAAAAAAAAACGATAGTTACGAATTCTGGGTTTTAATATTAATATGTATATATATATATATATACAAAAAAAAAAAAAAAAAAAGAGAGAGAGAGAGAGACATCGTTTAAACCCTTTTATTTTATTTTATTTTATTTTATTTTATTAAATGGCCAAAATTGTAGACAGAGCAATATGGAATATTGGGCCCTTGTTTATTGTGATTGCAGTTATACTAGTTGACCTTTGTGCTCTGGCATATTACCTTGTTGTCTTTCCATATACTTACAATTGGTCCGATGCATCCATCCTAAGAAGAATCTACATAATCGCAACCTTGGCTTTTACTTTTTACATGGTCTACTGCATCCACTTTCATTACTACATGGCAATCAGAACACCACCAGGTGGGACTGCAGATTCTGGACGAACCAGTAGACCAGACCAGACTTCCGAGGTAGATGCAGGATGAGTAATAAAAAATTTAAAATAAAAATTTAAGCCTTTGGGTGGGGGAGGTTGATCCAAACCAAGGTAAGCTTATTATTAATTATTATATGTGTGTATATGTTATCATTTAGGAACAAGAGGCTTCGCTCCGACAAGTACTGTTAGAAATGGAAGAATATGATGAATACCCAAGAACATGCAAAAAATGTAAGTGTTTTATATTATTTTTTTAATTTTTTAATTTTTTTTGATATTTAGGTCATCAACCAAAACCAGAGAGAGCTCATCATTGTAGTGTTTGTAACTCGTGTGTGCTTAGATTTGATCATCATTGTAAGTATCAAGGATCTTGGAAAAGATTTATTATTAATATAATAAATGTGTTTCTTTATTAGGTCCTTGGATCCACAACTGTGTAGGACACTTTAACCACAGATACTTTGTCCTCTTTATGACTTACATGGTAGTATCGGCTGCATACTTTGCTGTGTTTTCTTGGAGACCCTTTATTATCTCTATAGACTTTGTTAACACAGAGGTAAATAAAATTGACATGCTATAGAAATGGAAATAAGGAGATATTATAATCCATAACACACATAAACATAGTGGCCATATTATTTCCCTCGTCCACTTTTAGCCTTTGCACTGATCCTTGCGATATGTATGGGTCTGGCATTAGGTAAATAAATCATATATACATACAATCTATGAACTCACTCACCTATACTCATTAATTTAACCCTACCAACCTTCTATATATATACATATACTTCTTTAGGAGCCTTGTGTGCATGGCATTACTATCTCGTATGTATTATTTCTCTATTTTATTTTATTTTATTTTATTTTATTTACTTTTTGGAATAATAGATCTTGACAGCACAAACTACTGTTGAATTTTACAACAATTATTATGAAAAAGGACTTGCAAAGTCTGAAGGAGAGGTACTTTAAGACAATTCAATATATGTGAAAAGCATCTAGTCTAGAGATTAATTTTATTGTATAATAGATCTTTGTGAATATGTATAACTTTGGAGCAAAAGAGAACCTAAAGCGATTCTTTAATATTGGTGATCGATAGTAAGTTTCTTCCTTTTAAATAATAATAATAATAATAATAATGTATTACTATATATATATATAAACAAAGCCGTTGGTACACCGTATTTTATCCTATACCAATTCCACCCAGGGTAAGAACAAATATTAATATTAAAAAAAAAAAAAAAAAAAACAAGCAACATAAAGATAGAGTTAAATTGAATTCAATTGATTGCAGAAAAACCCAAAAAAAAAGAACATATATGTATAGAACTCTAATGAAAGGTTGTTGTTTTATATATATATATATTATATATGCATGATTATTATTAGGGAGCCGGAAGGGTGTTTGAGAAATGTGAAGAGTTTTACCAATTGTCTCATTCAAGACAAAGGAACCAAATCCGAGCAAACCAAGAAGTACAAGATCTTGATGATATGAAAGATATTTAACTAATTACTATATATATATATATATATATATATATTAAAAAAAATTCTATTTAAATTTATATACATACATACATACATACATACATACATACATATATAAAGAAAACTTTGTAGTTGGCTGTCAGTAACATCAAATGTAGGGTCAAGATAAAGCCAAGAAGTATATTATTATTATTATTATTATTTTGTAAGGAAATTCAGGTTTCATAATATTAGGAGAATAAGGGATATTGTAAAAGACAGTGGTGAAATATATATATATGCACGGTTAAACATGTGAAGTTGTATAGGTAAGTATGTGTTAAATAGAGAGAGAGAAGGAGTAGAAGGAGTAGAAAGGAGAAGAGGGGGAAAGGGATACAAAGTTTCTTTTTTCTTTTTCTTTGGTTTGTGTGAAAGTGTGGAGTGTATGTATGTAATGTATGTAATGTAATGTAGTATCCTGTTCCTTCAAATATATATATATATAAATTTCTATACGTATTTAAGCAGTCACATAATACAATACAATACAATACAATACATACATACAAAATTGATTACAGAAGAGGAAAGTTTGTTACAATGGTTTGCATATACATGATTATTTGTGAGGGATTTCTTTCTTTCTTGGTTTGTTTTGCGTATTGAACTAATATATGGCGAGAAAGATGATGGAAAAGAAAGAATAGAAAGAAAGGCAAGTATATTTCTTTTCTTTCTATCTATCTATCTATCTATCTATCTATGTATTTTACTTTGTAGTTAGACTATTAGACTATTAGGCTGCAATGGCAGTAGTAGTAGGTTTAGGAAAAGGTTTGGTAGGGAGACGAAGGGAGAACCATCGCTTGTGTTTTGTTTGAGGTTGAGTTGTATCTGAGATGAGTGGTTCTGCAGGGAGGAGGACTGGGTTCATGGAGTGTCTCTGTTTCGCAGTCATTGAAGACAGTGGTTTCTTGGATATGTCTGCAGACGAGGGACGTTTTTGGGATCTTTTGTGTGACGAGGAGGCGAGAGGTTTGGAAGAGTTGGAGGAAGAGGAAGGTGAGGCAGAAGATTGGTTCTGGCTGTGGCTGTGGCTGTGGCTATGGTTGTGGTTGTGGTTGTGGTTGTGGTTGTGGTTGTGGTTGTGGTTGTTGTTGCGGTTATGGTGACGGGACGAAATGACATTATTAGTATTGGTGCCTGTACTTGGTGGTAAGCTTGTACGCTTATTGACTGTCATCATTTGATTAACTTGGGGCTCATTGTGTGATGGCTGTGTGCCGTGTATGGGCGTGTAACCTTTTTTGTATGCCAAGAGAGCGAGCGGGACATCATCTTCCAAGAGGCGGGCTTCTAGGCGAGCCTGTCTTTTTGACACAGTCTGAGGTGGTGTTGATGGTTGTTGTTGTTGTGGTTGTGATGCCAATGGTGCGGGTTGGCTGTGTTCAGGAATCGTTGACATTGTGGTGGGAATGGATGATACATTGCTGCGTCGTGCGACCGAGGCTGGTGGAACGGCTACCTTTGGCAAGGTGTTACCAAAAGACGACTGAGAGGACTGTCTAGGATTTGTGGTGTGTGGCGCAACCATAGGACGTTTGTGAGAAGGTAGAGGATGTGTAGGGTTCCATTCGAGTCTGTGGTTGTAGTTGTGGTTGATTGGAGTCATCTCTTTGTTTGATGTAATGTGGTGTGGTGTATAGATTTGAATTTAGATGCTGGTAATAGGTAAATTATCAATATCAAGATCAAGGTAGTAAGTAAGTGAGTGAGAAAGAAGAGAAGAGAAGTTTTTGAAAAAAAAAGAAAAAGAAAAATATAATTGTTTTATATATAAATATTTATTTTGGTTGTTGTAGTTTGGGAAAACAATATTTATAAGGAACGGGGTCATTGTCAGGGTAACGGGATAGACAACGTGGAAAGACACGGTAATAGATTACGATAATATAAATACATTTAAATATAAATATAAATATAAAAGAAAGAGCGAAAATTCAAGACAATTGGCAAGAACAACTGAATAATTTATATTATATATATATATATATAAAGAAGAAAAGAAAAGATGTACATACGGATGAAAACATAAATTTAGGATATTACATTCATGCTAATCAACAAGGGTAATTTATATATGTATGTAATACTGCAAGGCGCAGAAAAAAAAAAGACTAGCACAAGAGACTTTCAAGAGCAGGAATCACAATATATATTTTTAAGAAAATAAAAAAGCGGGGGTTTCCGTTTTTGATTCTGCCTTTCTTTCTTATTTCTTGAAATTCTCTAGGGTTATTTGTGTACAAAAAGTCAATATATATCATTTACCTATAGAAATACTCTAATATTTTGTTTTGTATATACAAAAGAGGTCGCAAATCCGAATCTTGTATTTTGGATTTTACACAAATAAACAAAAAATATATACTCAATACTCAATACTCAATACTCAATATTTAATATTTGATATTTGATATTCAAAATCACGCCTTTTATTATTATTATTATTATTATTATTATTATTACAAACTATACAAGATGTACGCGTTTGTTATTATTTTATTTTATGCACAACACACTGATACTAGTATAAATATCAATATCAGCAAAGTGCAGTGCAGTGCAGTGCAGAATAGTGCAGAATAGTGCAGCATGGTGCAGCACACCATTAGTATATATATATATAGAAGATATAAGAGATGAATTATTGAGATTAAAGTATAAACGCCCAGAACATAATTATAATTATAATCATAATAGCGAAAACAAAAATAAATAAGATGATTGTTACAAATATAACAAACAAAAGTAGATTTGTACTCTATTATTATTTTCAAATATGTTTAAATATAAAAGTTAAAAGCGAGATCCAAGAGTACAAGGACAAGTAAGAGTACGACAAGTACAATTACAGCTAACAGGTAACAGGTAACAAGTATTATTAATATTTGGTTGCAAAAAAAAAAAAAAAAAAAAAAAAAAAAAACAGAAATCCAATTGGTTGAATTATTTTCTCTTAAAAAAATATTAGAATATATTATCTATTGAAAATAATTAATACTAATAGAACGCAAGGTTTTCATGGGCAAATTCTGATTAGAAATGACACAAAATTATTATAATAAAAAGAATACTAAAGTAAAATATCAAGTGCTCTTTGTTTCTAGAACCAATTTTTTTTTGGTGAGAGCCGGGTTAAGGGTGTACTCATTAAATAAGCAGAAATCTCACATCTTTGTATTTGTATTTGTATTTGTGTGTGTGTAAATCACTGTATATAAAAATAGGCTCTAGAACAAGATCGAAAAGTGCAATGCTTAATTAGATCGATGTGGACTATCACCAATAGATAGAAAGGTGTATAATCTTGATGAGCCTGCATTTCATATAAATGTGAAACGTATTAGGGTTTATTTATTTTACTTTTTTACATTAAAGGAAATATACATATTTAGAGAGAAAGAAGAAATAAAAGATGCTCAAGCCTTAGCACTCGTGAATACTTGCGAATCTGCGCATATTGAGTCATCGTATCGCTCAAGGGTATTGACGGGCAATCTTTGGAATTGTATTCTTCAGAATCCAGCTCAATTGAGTTGTTCTGACCTGCAAGTTAAATTCATCTAGATAGATATATAAGTGTGAAAGAATAGCTTGAATAGATTAGAGATGCTTATATAAAAATTATCTAATTGTTGCATGACCTTGGTAGTAATTTAATATGCAAGAAGAATATATGTATTTTATCTGATTTTCATTTCTACTACATTCTAATCTTTTGTCACTCTGAGAACTGACCTTGGCCATATCCACAATTAAATAAAATAAAATAAAATAAAATAAAATAAAATAAGCCTCGATTTATATAAATTATATGCCATGTGTAATGATGTGAATACCAGATATCTAAAGATCATTCAATTGCTGGTCATTGATCTCCAGGATATACATTACATTCAGTATTAATAAACAAGAAAGATAAGACATCTGTCTTGATATTCACAAGTCAATTGCCTCAATATACATACAATATATCTATTTATAAAGCCTCAAAAAAAAAGCTTAATACAATGCACCAGAAAAATAAATAAATAAATACATCAATCAGTCTGTTATTTATTTATTTCTGACATTATATTGATGAGAAATATACTTCTTTTTAAAGAATCATTTGAAATACACAACCATTACCACTATACAGAATTTCAGTCGGAAAGAATTGATTATATTTGAAGATACATACTACTTTCCTTGTACAATATATATATATAATTTATCTTGTTAGAGCTGTTAAGGAGAGGGAAGAAGAAGAAGAAGAATGGTGGGGACAGTGTAGTTATAACTGCGCAGTAAAAAAAAAACAAAAAACAGTCGAGTTTCTATCCTACAGACATTATCTATACATATACACCAATAACAAGTGATTATACCTAATACATGAAAGAAAAGAAATAAATGTGTACTGGGAAAGATAAGGCAAGTTGAATTGTACTTAATTGTATTGTATTGCATAGTTTTCTTTTTGTTGGTCAAAAAAAAATAGGTACAATTTTATATACAGCTATGCGTGTAGTGTATAGTAGATGCATATATTGATCGAATCTTTCCACAGTGTAATGGCACCATCTTTTCAGGGTAAAAATTGATTCAATCATTCTACTTTTCTGTTCTTCTTTATCTCTCTGTCTGTCTCTCATTGGCTTACAGTAGATATGTATTTATATTTATATTGAGCGATTATACGCAATTTTATTCATATTTATTTACTTAGTTACTTATTTTTCTATACATTTTGTTGTTGTTGCTTTCTTATATATATATATTAAATGCCATTGTCCAGCCTGCGCAAGACCTTTTCAAGTTCTTCTTCCTCAATGACGGCCCCGGAACCAGAACACTTTGCCTTTTGTTTCATCTCCATGCAAAGTTCTTCAATATTCACCTCTTCGATTCTTGGATGATCTGACAATCGTTCCCAGACCTGTGAGTAAGGGATCATCTTGACTCCTGTCAAAGTTGCCGGATGTGGTTCATGCTCGAATCTTTTGGTTGTGCTTTGAACAAATCCTTCTGTTGGACAAGGCACGCCCCCTAATCCTAATTCTAACCCTCCTCTTCCATTGCTGTTGTTATTTAATCCTCTTACTACTAAATCACTACCATTATCACCATGATTGTGATTATGATTATGATCATTATTGTCATTATCATTCCGGACCATTGTATTCGAGTCGTGGCTTTGATAGATTTGTTCCTCGAGATTTGGAGAAAACATATCCATCATATCACTGCCACCATTAGATTGTTTGTTGTTGTTGTAGGACATGTTGGATAGTGGTAGTTGTACAGGTGAAACCTTATCTTCAACAACCAGAGGCTGCTGTGGTCCCGAGACAGGTGGAGACATGGTCTGACTGTTTTCTAGAGACACATCAATACCAGCCTCCCGAAGCTTGTTGGCAGAGATTTCGAAAGCATAGACCGCTCCCCGCAGAGTATAGATGTCGGCCTCCATGCTCTTGACCAAGGCCTGGAGCTCTTCGTTTTCTTTCTTGAGGGCATCATTGTTCTTTGTGTATTCCTTTTCCATCCTCTCGATCTTCATCTCGAGTTCCTTTACATATCGCTCCTTCCTCTCCCGGAATGCACGCTGAGCAGCCCTGTTTTGTTCTTTACGTCTCGTCTGTTGTTCCTCTGATTTATGTAAACTATATGTGATGTAACGAATATGCGATATGATTTAATAAGACAAATTTAATTAAAGATATGTATGTACAGCTCTTGCTTAATAATCGAGCCACCTTTATTACATTCATTCATTATCTCTTTCTTTTCTTTTCTTTTCTTTGGGGTTTATCTCATTTATCATATTGTAATAAACAGAAAGTTATAACTTACAAATGGGTAAATATCATCAAATCCATTTTATCCTTTCTTTCACATTATTATATTCTAGCTTACCTATTAGTAATGATATTAATAACGTCCGAATGACAATAGAGGTTATCTATCTACATACAAAAAGAAAAGAAACAATACTTGCCTAGTGTGCCTTCAAATGCGCTATTCTCTTCAGACTCTTCTTTTTCTAAATAATACAGACAGACAGACATGAGTATTCAATTATGTATGTTAACATGTAAACTATCTTACGGAATAACTTGTTTGCTTGATTGTTGTTATCTGGGTCTCCAAGTTCTTCCCATTTACGCTTCTCTTGGTCATTGTTGGGTTTCCATTCTGACTTTTGTCCTCTGATTGGCATTGTGTTTTCAAATAAAGCTGTGTTGGGTAAGCCAAAGATTGGGAATGGTTGGTTGTGATGGGAATCTGCAAAAGGTTGTGCTTGCATTTTTATCTTCTTATTTGCCTTTTGTCTTGTTCTTTTTAGCTTTAATAGTAGTGAGAAAAAATAATAATATATATATATATATAGTATATATTTATATATGTGTGCGTATGTGTTCGCTTTGTGTGAGTGTGTGAATAGAGAGAAAGGGAGAAAGTTTGTTTCTATGGAGCGGATATCTAATATGTATATTTTGTTTTATTATTTTATATAAAATAAATCAATCAATCAATCAATCAAATGTAAGGCTTGAACATCCAGACTTTCGTTTATAGATGTAACTCATGCTCTTTTTTTTTTTTTTTGGTTTTTGGTTTTTGTTAAAGCAGTCCTCATAGTCATCGCCGCATCATTTTGTGACAGGGCTGTGTTAAGATAGACATACATGAATCTCCTTCTACCCCTTTCCTCTCCCCCCAAAAGGGCTGAATGAAGAAAATAAGAATAAGAATAAGAATGTACATGTACATATATTTATACACCAATATGTTACACTTGTTACACTGTGTTTGGTAGTAACGTACTGTTTTGATCTGTGTAAATAAGTACCAAAAATAAAAAATAAAAGAAAGGAGGAATCAAAATGGCTGTTGAGTGGTCAGGCCACAAATATGAACAATTATCATTATCATTATCACTATCTCTTTCTTTAATTCCGTATCTCTCTTTTTTTTATTTTTTTATATTTGTTCTCTGTAAGTCAGAAACCTTATATTCTGGCTCTATATTACTAAATAGCGATGTCATTTTTGTACAGAGGTGGCTTTGACTATATTGACTTTTACTTTTTTTTCTTATGAAACTGTATACAATTCAATAGAGACACATATACAGATAGTATAGTACAATGCCCTACACAGCCTGTATATGTATAGATCCAAGAGATGGAGGGTGAGGAGAAAGAAAAGGAAAAGAAAATGGATAATATATATATAATTTGGATCACAGCTTGAAAATGACAAGTAAAACGTTTCTCAAAGTGAATAACCCGATGGGCCGGGAAGTGCATGTCTTTTATGGTGATGTACAAATAAGAAAAATGAAATAAGAGAAGATCGGTTGTAATGAATTTACTATCAAAATACAAAATAATGATATTTATATTTATATTTATATTTATATTATCTTCTTTTACCCTTGTAGCCTAATGAATACTTTAATTATCAAATTCACCAATGATATGGTATATACTCTATATATATATACCTTTTATATACATATTTATATATAAAATGTATGTATATGGGTATAAAAACAAAATAGCAAAAAGAAAAACCATTATTCTTATTGAGTCAAAATGTCGATTTATGTACAAATATCAAACAATTATCAAGAATACCACAAATCTCCTTTATGATATACAGAAACTATACGAATATTCTTTACACATATCGATGCTTTATTTTTATTTTTGTTGTTTTTGCAAAATATAAAATCTGAATATAATTGTGTGTGCATGTGTAACTATTACAAAAGTGTTATCATACACACAGAAACAATTTGTCCAACTTTGACCAAACGGGGTTTTATATATAAATTATATTTAAAAAAAAAATCAGAGCCCAAAGCCTGTGCTCCATAGAGAGTACTTTATTATTACTATGATTTAGATAATAAAAAAAATTACTTCTGAAAACAAGAATATATATATATATATATTGATTGATTATCATTTAAATTTATCAGCTTGATTGTTATAATTATCCATTTTGCGATCTTTCAGAAAAGCAGATTTCAATATTGTTCATGTCAATTAACTTGAACAGTTTAATGTTTATCATTATAGGGCTAGCAGTAAGACAAACAGATTGCTTAGTGTATAGTGATACCAATCATGGTACAAAGAGCATGTTCGAAAAAACAAATAGTTTATATAAAATAAAGATAGACTACCAAAAGAAAAATCTAAGCTCGAGAATTTTTTTTTTGACGAGGTAAATTTCCACAAGGCTGACTATATCTTGATTTGTACAGAAATGACATCGCTATTCAGTAATAAATAGCCAGAACTTAATTTCTAACTCACGTGGTATTGGGAAATCACACAAGTCAAAAAGGAAAAAAAAAAAAAAGCCTAGACAAAGTCTGTGAAAGTACTTGTTGTTTGTAGACAGTTATTTGATAAATTACAGTAAAAGTTCTAATACATAATAAAATAAAACTTTGAAACTGTTCTTATTCGGATATTTGTACAGCAAATATTACACAGATCAAGGCACCATTTAGAAATCAAGATCAATCAAGAAATATGATTCCTATCTAGACCATACCAATTTACATTTGACAAGGTCATTTTATACCCAAATCCTACTCTTACTTTTACTTTTACCCTTACACATTATTTTTGTGGCTATTACATGTAATAAGATTGTCATTGGAAAACTATGAAATTTGTACAAAAACTTAATCGGACAATTTCAGAATTTACCTTGGTATTGTATAGATTTCTTTTCTTTCTTTAAAGACCAAAATAAAAATAAAAAGCTAATGGATCTTGGTCACTGATATATCAAGTATCAATCAAAAAACGTCAAAAAATTCCTAAACCAAAAATATAATAAATAATGATTATGAATAAAAAAAAATTACATTTGTATCAAAGGCTTAATGTTTACACACATTTAATATAGACAGTGTCATTCGTATTAAAGCTTTGAATTTTATACATTCTTCCGGACTTATTATTTGCCATTAAATCTTTTGGAGTAAATCACAGACTGATTTCATATCTTTCTTTCTTGTTTGGAATATATAGTGTACCCAGTGTTGTTTTTATAACAAAACATATTGCAGAATAATTTAACTTGATCTCTGCTAGGTTCTTGCCATATTGCTGTGAATTTTATACTGTTTACTTCTTTTTTTTTGTCTACTTTATATATCAATTGAATTTAAAAAGAGACATGTTTATGTTATTATACAGCCAGTACTCGATTGAGTAATATGGTTGCATTATATGGACATTGAAGATCATCTCTCTGCCCACATACTATTTATTTTGTTTGGATATTTGTCTGTCTGTCTTTCTCTAATATAAATAGCTCCTTGTTATTCTTAATCAGACATCATCTTTTTTTTTGCTTTTGCTTTTTACTACTATTTTAGTTGCCTTTACCATATCCTAGACACTTTACCTTGTAGAAACAACCTCAGTATTATGAGGAAAATGTGGTCCCGCAAGCCCTTCATGATGAATATGAGAATGCAAGAGAAGGTTAGGTTTGGTATTGAAAAAGAAAAGAAAAAAATTCCCAAAAATTGCGGTATAGAATGGTAGTTATCAATGAAGATAAACACAGTACAATAAAGAAGTTTATCTAATCAATGTCAAGGAAAAAATATTAAGACACACATACACACACCAATATAGATATATATTACAGTTAAGCTTTTACAAGAAAAATTCAACTGCTATATTAGACTTTTGGAAGCTTAAATTGGAGTTTATTTAATGGCTTGTATGCTGTAATGCTTTTCTTAATTGGTTCATTGATATAATAATAAAATGTGAAAAATCCATTTTATATAAACAAATGCCCTTCACAGATGAATAAACGAACGAATATGCCTTTAAAACTCCAAAGTCACATCACGTGAAATTAACATCAGTGGAGAAAGCAAAAGAGTAATTTGGTGTAAAGCCAATGCAATAATAGCCAGCACCACCATCAGGTTACTTTTACATAACTTTCTCATTCATCTCTCTTTCTATCTTTCATCCCCAATTTTTCTTGTAATGACCAGAGCTACCGAGACATTTGCTGTTATGGCCATTGTCATTGTAGCCTACATTGTCCTTTTCTTTGGTTTTGTACCTTTGCCAGAAACCATCCAGGACAAGATCATCCCTGTGGTAAAATACTTTCTTTATCTACTGTTTTAGTTTATAATGCATAGAATTACATACACACACAAAAGTAACGAAATAGACATACAAAAAAATAAATGACGCGCAAAATCATCTATATATATAAACAATAACTCCATCTTCTCAACTCACATATTCATATTTACCTTTTTATTAGTTACCTTGGTGGGGATTGATGACCTTTGGTTCTTACAGTCTAGGAAACTTGGGCTGGCACATCATGACATTTAGTGACTGTCCTGATGCATTCAATGAACTTATGCATGTAAGCAAAAAAAAAAAAAAAAAAAAAAGACAGGCAGACTTCCTTTAAGTTACCAAATCTATGTATTGGTCAGTTTAACTAACAGAGATTATTATTGTTATTACTATTTATTCTGTAATAATAAAATTATAGGAAATTCAAGAAGCTAAACGCGATCTTCAATCGAAAGGCCTCGTTCTCTAAGAATTAAAAAGAAGAAGAAAAAGAGACATTATATCACTACACAATACACAATACACACTACATCTGCACTCGCGCCACTCACACACTACGCTTACACCTACAATTACACTACACATAAACAAGTCGATTCTCATTTTTGTTCCACCTTATTGTTCATAAATAGATGCCCTTTGCTTAATTGATATATCATTGTGTGGTATTGGTAGTATGAAAGAAAATATGGAAATAAGGAAATGTGGTTTTGGGCGTGTAGAATACAGTATTGGGACTCGATGTTATTATATATATATATAGGATATTACTTTATAGAAACCGACTGTAAATATTCTTTTGTATTTGGTATCGATGGGTTGCATGTTATAAGAAAAGGATCTTGTGCAGAAAAGAAGTTCATATATAGTGATTATTATTATTATCTGCAGTAAAATCTGTAAATTAATTTTAATTTTTAATCTATTTGGATTGAAATGAATCGGATTGGATTGAATTAAAAGGCAATCAAGATATTCGATATTTATAATAATTTACTGGACTTGGATACAATAATGGCTGATACTTCTTTACCTGGTACCCAATTCCTTGCTAGTCTATTCTTGTGGAATTAAATTGAAACAAAACTCAAAAGATAATAAGCTTAAACTAAATGAAGACCCTTTTTTTTTTGAGTGGGATTTATACTAATCCAGCGGAGACTAAAACAAAAAGGCAAGTCCTAGGGTCAGGCACAGCAAAACCCAAAGGTCTGTGAGTGTGTACAACCCTAGGCTTCAATTAAAAAAAAACATATTCTCCGCTGTCAATTCATATGTGTACATATTTTTATCTATAAACACTGGCAAATAAAATGGTGCTTTTCTTTTATGCGTGTAAAAAAAGAAGAAGAAAGAGAGAGAGAGAGAGAGATAGGAATTATAGGTATATATCTGTGGTTGTGGTTGTGCTTGTGTATGTCAAAAACCAATATTAATATTGTCCTCCAATATTAGCCTTTATTTCATCAGATGTTTTTTTTCTTTAACTATCTAACTATGTGTCTGTCTCAAGGCCCTTCACGTCACCCATCATTTATTTGCAATTGAAGGGAAGAAGGAGAGAGGGAGGGGTAATAGGGACGGTGAAAGAGAGAAAGAGGGAGGGAGGGAAAAAAAACAATCTGGGTAATTGAAAGAAAAATAGAATAGAATAAAATAAAATTTAATAAAAAAATAGAGTAACAAGTGCTATTCTTTCTCTCTCTCTCTTTTTTTTCTTTTCCTTTTAACCGTCAAGACTTCTTCTTCTCTTCCGTTTCCTCCTCTTCTCTTCTTGCTTCTTATTTTATTTTATTTTATTTATTCTATTTGAACAATGGAAACTCAGCCTTCCTCTAGGCAAGACCAGCCAGACACCGAGATCATTCCTCCACTTAAAGATGTCTCGACAACAGACATTGCCTCCATTGAGGAGAACGAGACACGAAAAACCCCGCCTACAGCCAACATTCCTGCGGACATGTTACCAGACTTTCGCAATCTGGGTAACAGACATCAAGGACTCCAGACAGAACTCGAAACAAGCGATGCGAACGAAATTCTACATGCTCTCGAGGCAGCCCAAAAGAAGCCTGTAGTCAATCCTGGACTCAGGCACAGTAGTACCTTACGACGATCATATACAGGCCGTTCCGGTACCCTAAAGACACCAAAGACACCTGCTGCTGGTTCGTCTCACGGTTCACACGCACCGCGGATTCCAGACTGGTTTCGCGTCGGATGGACTTCCTTTTCAACCAAACGCAATCCAGGAGGATCGCTTAATTTACGAGCCACAGAAAAAAAGGACAATTCGATTGACGAGTGTCTGGAAACACTATATTTTGGGGAAACATGGCACCATTCTGGAATTATATTTGTCACAGGCTTTCTTGCCTGGTTATTTTCTACATGGGGCTGCGGTTTACCAACAATTATTGCAGGAGCAATGTTTCTTGGTAATAAAAATATATAAATATATAATTAAAATTAATATCCGTGTCACTGCTTGAATACAACATTTGCTGAAGCCAAATTTCGTTTTTTTTTTTTTTGGTTTTCTTGTATCACTTACCTTACTTTGCCTAACCCTTTCTCTCTCTCTCTCTCTCTCTCTCTCTTTTTTTTTTTTTTTTTAATTTCAGGCACCTATTATCATATTACCAACCGTCGATTCTTAAGAAATGCCCGCGATGATATTCAACGTGAATTTGCAGTGGCACGCGTAGAAGAAGAACCTGAATCTGTCGACTGGTTAAATAACTTTGTCGAGCATTTCTGGCTTATTTTCGATCCTGTTATGAGCGCATATGTTATAGAAAACATGGATACATATTTGGTAGATTATCTGCCTTCATTCCTTGATTCTGTCCGTCTAACCACATTCACACTTGGCTCGAGACCCTTCCGTATCGAGGCCGTTAAGACCATTCCAACAACAGAGCCTGATACAGTGGTGAGATCAATTGATATTCATATATATTAAAAGAAAAAAGAAGAAGAAGAAGAAATGTAATATGCTCAGAACAACTAAAGTAAAGAGAGAAATAATAGTAATAATAATCAAAAATTATTCTTTCTTTCTTTCTTTCTTTCTTTCTTTCTTTCTTATGTGTATTTGTGTGTGCGTGTGTGTGTGCGGGTTTGATTTAGTGTATGGACTGGACCGTCGCTTTTACACCAAACGATGTATCGAACATGACACAAAAGGAGATTGAACTCAAAGTTAATCCTAAAGTTGCACTCAATATCCGTTTGGGAAAGGGTATGGTCGGCACAGCATTTACGGTCTTGGTAGAGGATATGAGCTTTAGAGGTCAAATGCGAGTAAAGATGAAGTTGATAAGCAAGTTTCCACACGTCAAAATGGTCGAGGCCTGCTTCTTGGACTACCCACAGTTTGACTATGTTCTAAAGCCTCTTGGTGGAGAAACCTTTGGATTTGATGTCAATAATGTAAGGTTCTATTACTATTACTAATATTAAGATTAAAAGAAGAGTTATATTATACAACATTATATGTGTTTCTCTAACTTATTTATTGGTTTATATAAAAAACACCTGTTTTTGTAGATTCCTGGTCTTCAAGGGTTTGTGAGAGACCAAGTGCATGCTATTCTGGGGCCAATGATGTATTACCCCAATGTGTTTGCATTTGACGTCGAAAAATTCTTTTCTGGAGAACTTGACATTAGTAAGTTTTTCTTTTTTTCTTTTTTTATTTTTTCCTTGTGATCAAGTACATAATAGGACTATTGACCGAAAAACACATACACACACACACACACAAATTACGCATGTTTGTGGGGGTCATTTATATATTTATATATTTATTTTTAATTTTTAGCTCAAGCCAATGGTGTTCTGGCTATCACTGTCTACTCATGTTCTACAATCGATAGTGGGGACAGTACACTCAATCCTTTTATCAGATTCTTCTTGGACAAGGCACAGGAGCTTGGACGAACAAGTGTGCGAGAAAACACATTGCAGCCTATTTGGAACGAAACCCATTTCTTGTTATTGAACAACCTAAATTCAATAATGACACTCGAACTTCGAAACCACAGCTCATCCAACAAAGACAGGCGTATTGCACGTGCAAATTTTGATCTGAAGGATCTTGAAGAAGATGATAACGAAATACAGGGACTGTGCGTAAGCCAAATAAAATCGATCAAATCTATATTTACATCTACAGCACAGACACTCTTGCTTTATAAGCGACAATAACTCATTTTTCTTCTTTATTTTATTTTTGTAGAGACCTTTTGCTTTTACGACATGGTAAACCTTTGAGCGATGTCAAGGTTGATATGCGTTACATGCCGGTGTCTAAACCCATTCCCCGAGAAGACGGGACGATTGAACCTCCAGCGGAGTCAAGTAAGAAACATCATCAACTTGTAGCACAAAAATAATATAAAATAATATAAAGTAAAATAAAAGTGAAAGAGAAAAGAAGAGGAAGGAAAGAAAGTAACAAACTAGAATGTGATTTTTAAAGCCTGATATTTCTTTACGTTTGTTTTAGATTCGGGTGTGCTTCGATTCACAATACACGAGTGCAGAAATTTGGGATCGACCAAATTAAATCCCTATGCACGAGTAATGATCAACGGTGCAGAAAAAATCAAGACACCGGTATTCAAGCGTACTTCAAATCCAAAGTTTGAGAGACCAGGTGAGGTGGTTGTGTTGGATAAGACTGAGGTCAGCATCCGAGTAGAGGTCAAGGACAGTGTCAATTTTGCCGAAGATGTTACGGTGGGTGTGTGGACAGCATACCTGGTCGATGTAATGCAGCAGCAGGACGGACGCAACTATTGGTGGGATTTAAAACATGGTTCCAAAGATGTGGGTCGCATACGTTTCAGTGTACAGTGGAAACCAGTAGTCATGGAAGGATTAACAAAGGCCATGTGTGGAAATGGATATTCAAGTAAGGTTCTTTAGTATAAAGCTGCAGCTACAGATACCACTACAGACTATTTATAGCAAAAACATCACAAATATATATGTATATATATATTAACATTTTTGATATGTATATGTAGATCCACCGATTGGTGTTGTTAGATTATCCTTTTGGGAAGCCCATGATTTACGTAATGTGGAGGCTGCTACAGGAAGCAAGTCTGATCCATACATCCGTGTTCTGTCTGGTACACAAATTCGCACACGTACCGAAGTCGTCGACAATAACCTGAACCCCGAATGGGGAGAGCATCACTATGTACCTGTGCACTCAATCAGAGAGGATCTCATGCTGGAGGCTATGGACTGGAATGCAAAATCCAAGGATAAAACTCTTGGCTATACAATACTGCACATGAAAGATCTTATCCGACAGCGAACAAAAGAACACAAGAACTATATTGACAAATGGTTTGAGCCTTTGGTAGAAAAGCTTGAGAGGTAAAAAAAAAAAAAAGGAAAATCTTAATTAATGATACACTTTGTACAAAAAATTGGAGGGTATATTTTGAGAAAACAAAAGAGAAGAATCAAGATGAAACTAATTGATATATTTTATTTGTTACTCTCTCACTTAGATGTGATCCACTGACATCAACCGACAAAAAGGCAAAAGGAACCTTACGGTACACGGCCGAGTTTTATCCAACATTAGCTTTACCATCTCCACCCGAGCCCGGGGATGAAGACTATGAAGAAATACTTGGGGAGAATGGTAGCCAGATAAGAAAAGACCCAGTATTTCTTGATGCCATGCCTGAGAAAGATCTTCATGGAGAGTATGTTAAATACACACCAGACGATATAATCGATCTCCCAACATACAATTCGGGAGTTGTCACCGTCCGGATTCACGAAGTCAAAATGAGCAAACCAGTCCATGCTTACTGTCAGTTCCTTGTGGACTCAATCATGCCCCAGTTCAAGACCAGCAAACAAAGCGGCGATGCACTTGTTTTTAATGAGTCGGCAGATGCGTTTGTTAAAGAGGCAGATTTCTCACGTGTGGCTATCGAAGTCAAGTCCGCAGATTCGGATGAAAAAGACGATGTTAAGATGGGCTACTGGGTCGAATCCACAAGCCTCATCATTCGACGCATTCAAAACAAGCGAAGACAGGCGATCCAGGAAGAAAATGAGCTTGAGGAAGGAGATTGGTTCAATTTGTTAGGAACAGAAGCACCAGGAATGATCCGTCTAAGCTTTGATTACACTCCTCTTATTGGATTTGCACTAAATCCTGACGAGAGTTTGGAAAGTAAGACTTTTTTTTTCTCTTATCTCTTCTATTTTATTACAATGGATTATGTTTGATACTGACGGGAAATATTCTTTTGTATCGATCTATTCCTTTGTGTGCGATTTTTTATAGATCAAGGAAACCTCACAGTTACATTGCTTCGGGCCAAGAACTTAAAAGCAGTGGATAAAAGCGGTAAGTTTGTATACAAATGTTTTACTTGTGCGTAGGTTGTTAAACATATATATAATATATATCGTATACAATAGGCACTAGTGACCCTTATGTAATCTTCACTGTAAATGGCACTCGTGTTTACAAAAGTTCAGTAATTAAGAAGAACACAAATCCCACATGGAAGAATGAACAATTCGTTGTACCAATTGTATGTAATTCTTGGTCTGTTAATAACAATAATAACGTTTGTTTCTTATGCTGTGTTTTATTGTTGGTTCGTTTGTAGCCATCAAGGGTAACAGCAAGCTTCCGTATCGAAGTTTTCGATTGGAATCAGTTCCAAGGAGATGAACCTTTAGGTAAGTTTTTTTTTCTCAGATTTACTGTAATTTTAATACAATCTGTGAATTTTCCTAAAAAAAATCTTACCAATTCTTCTTCTTCTTTTTTTGGTTTGTTACCTTTTGCTTTATTATAGGATCCGGTGGTGTTTCTATTCGTGGCGACTCAGTCGAGAGTTTCGCAGCTCGTAACGTCGACATTCCTCTTGATGGCATCGCAGGAGTTACTGGCAGCGTGCAGGTTCGGTTCCTCTGGCAACCCCAGCTTCTCGCCCGCAAGAAAACCAACACCTCGGTTCTTGGAACAACCAGAATGTACACATCTACCCAGATGTCAACCCAGATAGGCACAAGATCAGCAACCCAGTTACTCGGTCGTATTGGTACCCAGCTTAGTTCTCCATCTCCTAGTAGAACAAGTAGCTTGCGAAATCCTGCGCAGGGAATTCTACCCCGATCAATACAAGCCATGAGACAAGACACCATGTCTTCAATAGATTCAGGACAGATTCAGGACAGTCCGGTCAGCCGACACTCACGACAGATGTCAGCGGCCGAGAGTATCAACTCTATCATGGACAACAATAGTCTCGTCTCATCTGAGCATGACTCAAATATAGGTGGCGAAGACTCCTTGACAGGCATGGAAGGCTCGGTAATGATTAATCTAATTGAAGCTCGTGGTCTGCGTGGGGTGGATAAAAGTGGAACAAGTGATCCTTTTGTGCGTGTTCGAATTGGAAAAACTCAGGCATACAAAACCAAGTACATCAAAAAGACATTGGCCCCAGTGTGGTAAGCAGAAAGACAAAATTTATGATGATACTGTTGTTTTTTAAAAATAATAATTAATTAATCAATACCTATTTATTTATTTTTCTTTGTAGGAATGAGTCTTTTAAATACTCGGTTCCTAGTACACCAATTTCTATTGATTTTAAGGTCAAAGACTATAATCGCTTTTCAAGCTCTGTTGATCTAGGCGAATGTCAGTGGAATCTCTGGAGCTTGGTGCGCCCTGAGCAATCCACTATTTTTGAAGGATGGTTGCCTCTTTACCCTACTGGTAGTGGAGAAATTCATGTAAGAATTGAGTTTTCATAATCAAGTCTTTGGTGTGTATATTCTACACATAAGAAAAAGATACGCACATTAGTAATTAAGTACATATAACATCACACTCAAAATAAAGTAAAATAAAATAAAATAAATGTATATTGATCTATAAATATTTGTGTGAGTTGTGATTATTTGCACCATGTTGTAAATAAGGAGCTAGTATTTTTACGGAAAATACATTACCAAAAAAAAACAATACAATTGGTGTATATATAGGCATGCTCGTTTAACTAAAATCGTGTTTGGAGACTATGCTTATATGTATAGCTTATAAGTATATTTCTCGGTGTATAGCTAGATTAAACTTGAATTTCTGGAATATAATATAAGAATGCTCAAAAAGCAAAAAGAGAATGTAATTTTTAAATGGGAAAATTAGAGTGATTTCTGGTAGAAAGCTTCCTAGATAAATAATTTTTATTGAAGTATACAAAGGCTATTCTTTAAAAACAAATTCTGGGCAAGTAAAGGTGAGGTAAAGTTAGAAAATTGAAAACATAACCTCTTTTTTAAATGTTTCAATTTTAATATCTACTATTCATTTGCTATTGTGGGTCAATATAAAGAGGAAGGAGGGGTAACGCGCTTAGATAAAATGCAGCCCTAAACCCCTCCTAATACACTAAAAAAACCTGGTGGAAATAAACCCTTTAAATAACTCTTTTAGCTTTTCATAACGTTTACTTTTATCAAATCGTATAGCTCATAAGGCAAATAAGAAATTTATGTATTATGGATTGTTGTAATAATTATGTTATTTTATTGTCTTAAAGGCCATGCATCTTATGCTTGGATTTTCGGAAAGGTACTTTCAAGTTACAGAAGGTAATCTAGGACGAAGAATTCAGAGTATTTTACTTTAACTCAGTAGGTAATGTAACAGTTATTCAGCATCTGTGTAAACCTATAAAATGAAGACTTTTGAAATCCATGTATATCATACTGTGACTAAGTAAATCCCAAAGGTTTTGTATCAAAAAAGAGAAACAATACAATATTTCTGGTAATTTAAAGCATTACCCAACCTAGTTTTTTTTTCAATGGTGTCTAATAATTATTATAGTTTTAGATACTTTTGAAATATTATATACTTGCAATTAAGGGGTAATCAATGCTGTTTAATACATCATGTAGCCAGAGTAGAGTTCTCATCAATTATTAAACCACAATATTATTTATGATCCGATTTTACAAGTGGTCTAGTCAGCTAATGAGCTTAGCTATTATAATTAACTATCTTCACATCACATTTAACCAAATAGCAGAAAAATAAGGCCGTAGGTGAATATGTACAGCTAATAAAGAGAACCAAGACATAGATATATAGAGAAATCACAAAATGTAAAACCGTGCTTTTAACACTCTCCAAATAAGAATTGCTAAATATTTTAAATTATAGTGGTCTATTAAACACAATACTTTGAATATATGATCCAAGAGAAAGAAATTCTTTTAGGATTGGGTGTACGTTAGCCTTTTTCGACTATTGAATAGCTATTTGCTTCAGATATTTAACTGTATATCTCAACGAAGGACCAAATCATTATTGCTGTAGAATCGAAAGCACCCTTGGCAATTATTCGACCTTGTTCATAACCAAGTCACCATGGGCCTTGAGTAAACTGAAGGTGTAATTAGATTATCTTTTGTTTTTATTATATCCTTAACAGAACCCCCAGTATATAATTTATACTAAGTAGTATGTAATAGCCGGCTTGTCAATGTCAATTAGACTTTAATAAAAGGATATGATTCGATCTTTTCAGTAGTATTTATTTGCCAAGCACTTTAATTTTTATTTATACATAGCTACTATCGATATCTAAATATCTTAAAGAGTAAAATTCGGGGCTGTCTATTATGTTTTGCACAATAAGCTCTAAACATTTTATAGTAAAGTCTCCTTTTCTTGGGAACTCATCCTCATACATTCAATTATTGGTATAGCCTCATTTTAATAAGACTCGTGCTTAAATTTGAAATTCCACCTCCTACCGTATTATGATAATTCAGATGATATACATGTATACTTATCGCTTAATGTTGTTATGAGGTGCGCGTATTTTTTTTTAGTAAAAGTTGCGTCCCTTTTATGTCTACTTGTACAAGCAAAAGAAAAATACTTTCTCTTGTGTCCTCGAACAAAAAGTGCACAGACCAGTTTAGAGTGACCTACAAATCGCTGTTATAGAATTTTGTACTCCATCTTTAGAGTTATTGCTATACCGATCAAGATCAAACCCTTCATTACTTCTTTACTTCTTTGCTTCTTTACTTTACTTTACTTCACCTTACAAAGTTGACTTCATAAGTACTCTGAGTGAATATTATTAGCTGTCTCTTCTGCCGTAAAACAGTTACACAAACCCAGTAAAAAGAATATATAGCTATGTCACGTTTGCTCTGACGTGAACATCTAAGACTGACAGAAAGCGCAGTCCTAAACTTTAATCGCAGATGAAAAATTTTCTGTTACATATAGACCTCCTCCAACGCGCGTCGTTTGTTTTCTCCTTGAGCAATAACAGTCTCGGTTTCATAGTGAGGCGTCTCTTGCGACCGTTGCAGGGAGATTCTTCCATGCTACAAGCATCGGAAAGTGAAAGTTGTTACTCGCCAGCTCAGTTAATTCTGAGAAGTCGTGGGGCATGGTCTCTTTTCATTTTTGGAAGGACTACTGTGTACATCGCATCGCCAATGTGGAATCATGATGCTGGGGGGAGGGAGGTCTAACCTGTGGTGAGATGTGCTGGCTCTTCACTGCTAACCTGACTGAACTCTTTAACGGCTGACGGTGAAGCTACTGGTAGTCGAATGAGCTGGACCTTATCATCACCTAGTGGTAAGTTCTCTGGCGAGTTCGCACCCACATTACTCGGTGACGAGATGTGGGGCTGGATGAACGGGTGCTTTCCGTTGGTTTGCCACCATTCCAGCACCTCCTTCGCTACCAAGTCAGGTTTACGTCCTGGAGGAGATTGAGCCGCGTAATGCGGGGGCAAAGAACTTGGTGTCATGCTTTTTATTCTTTTGCTCATGTAAAAGAACATTAAGTGAAATTAAATCAAATAGAATAGTTTCTTTATGTATATCTTTAAATAAATAAAGTTTTTTTAACTAGTATCGTCTCCAATAAAAAAGACACGCTTTTAAACCTTTTTTACTTGATTGGAGAAGTCAATGTTGTAATTAGGAGGACTCATTTATAAAAAAAATTAATCTAGTCAATCAAATCTGAAGATTAATAAAATAAATGTTTGTATATTTTAATGTGATATGGATAACTTTGTCTAATTGTAAAAGTTTCCTTTGTCTATAAAGTGTATAATGATACTGTCAGAATAGTTTTTCAAAATGCTGATGGCTTGAAATGTATATTACGGAATTTGGCTTATTCGGATGAACATTGTGAATAGCAGGCATTGGTGAGAGAAAGAGGAACGTCTTATTTTCTGTCGGTTCAGATTTGAAACAAAAAGATTCAAAGGAACGAGTGGCCGCTTTTTCTTTTGTTTTTTGTCTTTAAAATAGCAGTGTTTGTTTATGAAAAAAGAATACTTCTTTATAAAATACAAAATAATACATGTGTAATGTTTTTTTTTATTGAAATTGGGTATTCATATTTCTAAAACTATTTCTATTTCTATTTCTAATATTATCTATTCTATCTAACAATTCTTTAACACAACGAGTCATATCATTTATCTCTGACACATCAATGTCAGAAATTGTTTGCATGTGTTTGAGATTGAGCCTTTGATGATGAAGTAAGGTGGTGTGAGTGATAAGGTCTGCAATAGACGTATCAACATCATTTTGAGCACCTACAACATCTTCTCTACTGTCTTCTTCGTCAACAATCACAACTTCTTCTTCTTCTTTAGCTAACACTGCGGGTCTTTGCATTGCCAAGTGATTGGCATCTTTTTGAATTGTATATAAGACGTTAATCTTACAGTATCTTTTGAGAAGAAATGCATGCTTGCAAGGCACTTGCCGAGAGATGTATCTGGGACACGAACAGCATTCGATCAAATCATTTACAACAGTGATAGACTATCATGTTGTATTATTTGTAAAAGACTTGATTTGCTACTTGCCACCAGAGTCATCCATACTAGTACTAATCACATTTAATGGACTGATGATCATAGAAGGGAGTATGTCATCTTCTATCTTGGACGCAACAAATTCATTTCTCGCAAGTTCGTTTTTCTACCGGTCTCATCTTTCCATTGTTTAAGTGAATAAAATCCACTTCTTGTTCGTAGAAATACTCTACATTGTTCATAAGGTCAAACAAAAGGCAATCCAGTCTTTTGATTCTAGCACGGCCAAAGTAGATGGTCTTGAGCTGGTTATGCCATGACTCGATGTAGTTATTCGTCAAATATCTTCTATGTGAGTCATCGACATAAGGGCGCCCCCATCTTTTAAGCAATACTTCGCTTCCAGTCCGTCGTGTTTCGAAGTATCTCAAGAAGTGTAGCTAGTCGGTTATATCGCGTTTGAAGTCAAGGATTCTTGTCAAAAATATTTCTTCGTTCGACTCCATCAAGATATACTTCAGCTTGTTTTTTAACTCCTGCTTGTATGCTGCCAGCTGAGCTGATGTGAATTACGCATCAAGTCTTACTTTGTTGTCGAGGTTTGTTTGCCAAGCACGAAGAATATGGAATTTACAATAGTGAATTGCAACGTGAGGAAATGCAGATGTAATCGCATTAACTTCGGAAATACTGCAGTCAATGGTGATATTCAAAGGATGGAAGTAGCTTCTCTCACGAAGATGCACAAGCCATTGGCTGATCGGCCTGACTGTCTGGTCATTTATAACCATGTAAGCAACAGGAAACCCTTTTCCAGTTACGTTGTGTTGAGTCACTAAAGAGTACATGGCCTCTCCACTTCTTGCTGATATGCCATGAGTAGCATCAAGGCAGAATGATGTGGCTATTCTCGTAACTCTCACTTGGACAGGCGATTGAAAGCCAGAGGCGAAAAGATTGCTTTCAATGTTGTTGACACCAAGGTCTCCGGTAAAAATGCAATAATTTCTTTCTGGCAATTTCTCATTCATCCAGTTAGCAATAGATGCCTTCTCATCAGAGTTGAACATATACAGCAGATTTGTCATCTATTTTATTTTATTTTACCAGAACTGTTAAATATGAACTTCCTTTTATCTTTTTTTTTAACACACCTTCTTCATTCTATTGTATATCTTTTCGTAGTTTGGTTTTCTAACACCAACACCCCAGCTGTCAATCTGTCGAAGGACAGATATTCTTGCGCTTCTACAGCTGCTTCCACTTCTCAGTTGATCTTCAATCAACTTAATAGCCTCAAACGGCAAGGGCAAAGTTCTGATCTCTTATCTGTCTCCAGGAACATGATTGTTATGGTCCCTTGTCATACAGAAAGTAACAATAGTAGGGGAGTTTTTGAACTGCTTTATTTTCAAAGCTCCATTCATCCGCATGCCTTTGATTCTTTTTGTGCAGGGCGGGAATCTCGCTCTGGTATATATATGCTTGCACGATAACACTGACGTGTTTCTCCAAAAATATATTCTTTTGAATCAAGACGTCTTTTTTTTCCATTTCGTTGAACAAAGAGTATTGATTCGGTCAAGACAACGACTCCATTCACTAGCTTTTACAGGTACGACTACTTTAAAAGGAAGCATCTTAATCCCCTCTAAAGACGTGTTGATTTAAACATTTTGAATGTTTGAAATATCGTAAATAATGGGGTTGGACATGTTGAGATTGGGGTTTAATTTGTATTCGAAATAAAGAGAAGGAAAAGAGAAGGAATAAAAAAACCCCCAATAGAAAATTAACTTTTTCAAAAAGCCTCAAAAGGTCAATTTCAAATTTGAGCAGGCAGAAAATAAGGCGTTCCTTGAAGAGGTATCATCTTTTGCAAAAATGAATTTAATACAAAACGCTTCAATATAATTATAGAGAAGACCATGCTTAATAATTCTATTCAAGGATTTTTTATTAAATTTATTTTTGCAAAAGTTGAATCTTTTGAAAAATACCGTTATACATAGATACTTAAGTCCGATAGCACCATACATGCTTCACTAATCCTTGTCATGAGCGTATCTTTTTCCAAAAACTTATTTCGCTTAACTTTACTCTTGACGACTGACCAGAACTGCTCAATCGGATTTAGTTCGGGAGAATACGGAGGAAGATATACTTACCTATATCACTTGAGCTGTGGATAGGAGCGTTATCCATGACAAGGTAATGTCCCTTCATATTGGGATACTTGTCCATTTCATCAAGAGTAGCCTTTAAAAAGCTCAGATGATGCCCTGTCACTGTTCCTATGCTACAGCCATCAGTTTAACGTCCAATCTTTCTCTTTTTAATGCGTTTTGGAACTCTCAAACTGACATTGATTAAACCAGTTGCAGATATTGCACCTAAAATCGATGTTGTGTTCGCTTTAGTTGTAGGCACTGTAACTACAGCGCGAGTTCCCTTCTTTGACCAGGTAATACCTCGTTTCAAATTGATATGAAAGACTGACTCATCAAGAAAGACTCAATTTGTTGTGAAATCCAAGTCGGTTTGCTGCCACTTTTGTACCCAATGGTACCTTTGTTGAATCTTTTCTTCGCTGTTTCTTTCTACAGGCTGGAATTGTGCCTGCTTAATAGATAGATTGCGCTCAGTTGCCATAAAGCTATAAATAGTGCTGCGAGAAGCGTTAAGACCCGCAAAAATTTGTGTCAAACTTTCTGTCACTTCAATTACAAGAGCAGAGGGATTCTCATCAATGTAATTTAAAAGAAACTGCTTATGATCTTCTCCAAGAATACGACGCCGACTTGACTTTCTCTTCTTTTCGAAGATGCTTCCAGGGTCTTCGTAATAACGTTTAACCCATCTCTGTGCTGCTCGGACATGAATACCCAATTCATGCCAAGAAATTCTATTGGGCAATTGACTAAGCAACAAGTGAAAATAAATGAAGTTTGTAATGTGAGCACGACTTTATTTTTGGATCAGTCGACATCATTGTTGAACACGCAATTTTTTTGCACGACATCAAACTCAAAATCAGCAACTTTACTTTCTGAAATGACTGTATATGTATAACAATAAATCACAAAATAGCCTTTGTAGTACATAACTATCTTGGTAAATCGAGTTTGTATGTCTAAGCAACTATGTGTCAAGGCAGATATTTCATTAATCATCCTTAATAACTGTTTTACCCACATACTGACTCTTGATAGTTTGTTAATTAAAAAGTCTGAATACCTTCAAGCCATAATCTAATAAGCATTTAGATGAGCTCTATACACTCAGATTTTTATATACATATCTTTTAAAGACAAATGTATTTGTTCTTTGGCTATTTTATTTCTTAAATCTCAAGGTATCGAATATTCAGCGAATATGTAAGTTCCAAAAAAAAAGTAGCTTGTCTCGTACATAGTATAAAACCCCCAGTAGAATTACCTAATATATTTAAACTATGTGTAGAAATATCTTTTGGTTTACAAGTGTAAATTTGTACCACAAAATAAAAAATAAAATAAGGTGAGCATATAAAAAAAAAATACCCATATATGACAGCTAAAGGACTTTTAATGGAGACCTATTTTCAAATATATGTA
Source organism: Phycomyces blakesleeanus NRRL 1555(-) (assembly GCF_001638985.1). Taxonomy (NCBI): domain Eukaryota; kingdom Fungi; phylum Mucoromycota; class Mucoromycetes; order Mucorales; family Phycomycetaceae; genus Phycomyces; species Phycomyces blakesleeanus. Next base: position 997,534 of record NW_017265151.1, read on the forward strand.
AATGAAATATAAACCGAAAGTTGTACAGCTCATATAGTTTAATTGAGTATGCTTTTTTTATAACATAGCTTACGATCGAACTTCAAGTCTATTAATATAATGCTACCGACGTCTGTGCTTTGTTAACTCTTTATTATATACCAGAAAATCAATTTATATATTTGTATATAAAAATTATAACATCAATTGTGGTGCTTGCATTTGTGAACTCAAATTAAGATTTATTTTTTCTTCCTAACACCGTTCTTTTTCACATAAGCAAAACATGATCCCAAATGGTTGTATTTTAACCAATGTCATCTATATATGTGCAAATATTAAGCACTAATGTGTATAAGATATATATTTGGATAGTAATATATTACCAAGGTGGCTTAGATATTGTCTTGAATAGATTTAAAGTTTTTGCTGTTAAAGAAAATTACAGTTATATTCAGTTTATTGCATAATAATATTCTATTTCACCTATAATTGTCTTTTCAACTCAGGAATATTTTCCGTATTAATTTTGAAAGGCTGTACTGATATATTAGAGAGCTTGTTACTTGTATCAAGGTAATATTTATTAGTTGCTCAAAATATCAAAGTTAGATACTGGTCCAAAAAGAAGAGGAATATCATATTCATATTACACAATAGTTCAAAAAACATGTACTTTATTTCACAGATACAAAAAAACAATGAATACCAACTTACTAAAGCAAATTTCTATTAGCTAACATTGTACTGATCGTGTGTATTTCATCTGGATACACATATTAGACACTGTGAATTTAAAATGAGCTTCACATTAATCCGAGAGTAGATTTTTCAAAACGTACGTAGCACACTGATTCCAATGACAACCTTAATATACCTAGAACATGATTTATTCTAACAAAGTAAACGATTACCAAGCATTTGAGAATTGAATAATGTGTATGTACATACTGCATGACTTGGATGTGGTAATACAGTAATGTTACTAAGATTTCAAGTTAAATGAAATGAGTATGGTGTTCTTTACATAAAAAAAAGTATATATACTCCTAGTTAATTTGATCTATATCTACTTCATTATAAACATATTCTCCTTAATAATACGCAATACTAGCCATGAAGATTACTCAATTGTCCGTTCTTTCCATCTCTATTACCCTGGCCTTTCTTAATGTGTCGATGGCCGCCCCGGTAAATGAGGGTCGTGCAGCCCTTGTATCCAGAGATTATAGTCTTCCTCCTATAATCAAAAGCCGCGCAAATATCTTGGGAAAATTTCCAAAGGTCGACCTTACTGCCGAGGCTACTGCAAAAGCCAATAATGGACCTCTTCCTGAAAATGTTCAAACGACCGATGGTATTGCTGTCAATGCAACCTCAGGTCCATCTCAAGCTCAGACCTTGGCAGCCATTGGTAATTCAGTCAGCATTGCTACCGAAGTTCAAGTCCAAGACCTTAAAGTTTTCACTCAATTATCTGCCAATGTCTACTGCCGCGTCGTCGTCCCTCTTAACCAGTGGGCTTGTGCTCATTGTTCTAAGGATGAGACTCTTGTTAGTACATTTTTTACTGTATTAATTGATACAAACGGCTTTATTACCAGAAATGATAAATCAAAGACTATCAGTCTTGTCTTTAGAGGTACATACATATATGCAAATTTATATATTATTGGGACTAATGTACTTTTAATATATAGGATCAAACTCATTCTAGAATTTCTACACTGTGAGATATATCTGTTTTACTCTGTGCCTGCTGAATGCAAAGTAATAAGATACACTCAATTTTTATCTTTTAGGACTTTGACTTTATCACTGTAGATTACTCTCCTGTAAAAAATGCCAAGATTCATGGCGGTAAATTCAAGACAGAAACAAACGAAACGTTTATTTATAAGGAATCAAGCTTTCAAGAATTCCTAATGTGTTTTTTTTTATACATTTTTATAAAGGATTTTATAAAGCTTACTTGGATGTTCAAGAGCCTGTTATTTCTAAGATGATTGAGCAGATAACTGAGTATCCTAACTACAAGGTTGCAGTCTCTGGGTAAGAAAAAAACCCAAAAAGTATAATTTTTAGGACCAATATATATTAACCAAGTATCTACCACTTACTGTTAGACATTCGCTTGGCGGCTCTCTTGCTGAGATTGCTGCTATGGATCTTTACCAACGCGACACTCGTTTCAATTCCACAAATATAGTACTCCACACATATGGTATATAAGATTATGTGTATTTACCGACTATTATAGTAAGGGATAAGTAGTTAACTTGTTTTTTTTTTTAAAAAAAAACCCCCCAAGGTCAACCTCGTACTGGAAACTCTATCCTTGGAAGCTACTTTACTGGAACTGGAATTGAATACAAGCGTACAGTTCATGATCACAATAGTAAGCCCATAGTTAATTATACAGCCTGATTTCTATAGAATTTAATGATTATTATTATCTGTCCAAATTTATAGTGATCCCCCATCTTCCCCCCCTTTCAGTCGATTACATGCATGTTGGTACTGAATACTGGGAAACCGAGACTGGACCAGTCAGTAAGTATTTTAGAAAATTTGTTTATGATTCGGATCAATAGGATGATATACGAACTAATTATTTATCGTTATTTTTTAATAGAAATTTGCACCGACTTTGAGTCTATCAAATGCTCCAATTCGATCGTTCCTTTTACTAGCGCAACAGATCATCTATCGTAAGTTCAATCGATAGATTATCCTATTTTTACACAGCTTACAGTTGATATTTTCACTAGGTACTTTGGTATCAACACTGGACTCTGTCTATAAATATTTGATATTTTTTGTACATTCCAGAGTGTTTATTTAACTCTGAAGTATATCTTTAACCATTATTTTTATCTATTCAATAAATAACTTATTTTTATTCTCTCCACAATCACAATTGATTTTAATGACTCTAGTGCATCTATAACTTGTATACAACATCATAGAACTTATACCCAGTTCAAATAAAAACACAAGATTTGTTTAATATACATGATCTCTTTTTGTATTACTCTCTTGAGCACTGCTTTAAAAGTCTAGTAAATAATACTTTTTATGCAATGGTATACTATAGCCTTGGTATTATGTTATATGGACCAAAGGCATGCTTTTTATTTATATGTTTTAAATAAAATAAACCCTGTAAAGAAGTGTGATATTAAGAGAAACTCTTCAGTATCTTTAAATGTAAAGATCTAGATCCTAGATTTAAATATTGTTTTTATATTTCTTTACAGATACTGCTAAATACTATTTTTTGGGAGAGAGAGAAAAACACTTTCATATTATGTCTAAATTTAGAGACAAGCTAATTCTTAAAGATAGTACTCAAGTTACTCTCAGCTACCATGGTCCGTTTTTGGAATATGCTTACGCAAAAAAAAACCTTCTTCTGCGGTGGTGAAAGAATCCTGGTATGACTACACCAATTTAGCGATCCTGATCCTAAAAAGGGGTTTTCCTACGTATAATTTAGACGACAAACGGACAGGTAAAATGTCTGGATCGAGAATAGGCTAGGAAAAGGATAACAGGTCGAAATGTGGATGAAGACCAGAACCGAATACAGCTCTCTTATACACAATTACCTCACATCAACTACTTCAATACCATCACACCCAGAAGTTTTGCTGACTCTCCAAAAGCAGGAAAAACAGTTTCACTTCAAGCTATTTGTCCTATGTGTTTGAATTATTTAGCCAAAAATCTTTTCACTGATACAACAAACAATAATATAATTATTTCTTCAATATGGCTACTCCATAACTCTTTGCTTTAGATGAAATGTTCTCCTAAGACTACATTTTATTTTATTTTATTTTATTCTATTTTTATTTTATTTATTTTTTAAACAAAGCAAGCATTAATTTCTACATTGAATTTAAACATTTACCAAATATATTATGGCACTACAGGGCTTACTAATATGAGCTTTGGTTTAGCTGTAAAGCCAAAATTTCCAGAAAATTGTCCTGTAGAAATCCTTTACAGAATAAGGTTTTTAAACAAATACTTATCCAACTGACGTATATATACTATTATCTAGTGGATAAATTCAATATAGCCGGCTGAGTAATCATTTAATATATCATTTTAAAATAGCATTTTTCCGGGAAGCTTATTAAGCATCAAGTAGCTTTGTCATATATATAAGCCCTAGAAAAAACAAAAATCTTCCTTTTATACTATCAAAACACTTGTCTTGCAATGTCTTTAAACACTCAAGTTATTTACACAAAACCTCCCACAGGATTCCCAGTGGTTGGAGAAACTGTCAAGACATCGAAATCCACCATTGACCTTGATGCTCCTCTCCAGAAAGGCGACATCCTCTTGAAAAATCTTGTGCTTTCTATTGACCCTTATATCCGTGGGTGTATGCGTGACCCTGCAATTGCGTCTTATGCTCCAGCCTTTGAGTATAACAGTGTCCTGGCAGGCGATACTGTGGCTGTGGTACTTAAATCTGACAACCCAAAATTCAACCAAGGCGACCTGGTTTGCGGCAGAACAGGCCTCGGATATTTTGAAGAATACTCGCACGTCAAAGGAACCTATGCAGATAGCAACTATGTGGTGCGCAATGACTCCAAAACCAATGGTCTTCCATTGTCTTACTATGTGGGTATTTTGGGTATGCCTGGCCTCACCGCATACGTTGGGTAAGCCTATAATGATCTATTATAAAAAAAAACACACACCTTTATTAACCTGTTTATCATTCACATATCCAGCCTTAATAAATATGGCAGACCACAAAAAGGTGAGACTCTCTTTGTATCGGCAGCCTCAGGTGCAGTCGGTCAAATCGTTGGTCAGATTGGCAAGACACTTGGACTCTATGTGGTTGGATCAGCCGGCTCCGATGACAAGGTCGAATACCTCAAAGAGCTCGGATTTGATGGTGCTTTCAATTACAAGACTGAGAACATTGATTCAAAGTTAACAGAGCTTTGTCCCAATGGTATTGATATCTACTTTGATAATGTGGGAGGTACTATGCTTGAGCATGCTCTTGATCATGCCAACAACTTTGGGCGTATCATTGGATGTGGCATGATATCTCAGTACAATACCCAGGACCAATATGGAATACGCAATCTTATCTATGTTGTGTCAAAGCGCTTGTCATTTGATGGGTTCGTTGTTCTGGACAAGGAGAACATGGCATACGAAGAAGAATTCATAAAAACATGCACACAGTGGGTTCTGGAGGGCAAAGTTAAGTATAGAGAGACAATTGTTGACGGAATCGAAAACACTCCTCAGGCAGTACTGGATGTTTTCAAAGGTAGAAACTTTGGAAAGCAAATAGTCAATGTCGCAAATTTGTAAGCAGTTTAGCTGGAAGTATTGAGAATAAATAAAAATTGCTTTTTTACACTTATTTCTCGTATAGACTCCCATAGCTCTATTTCTTAGCTCTTTTTGATTACAAAAGTATTCGATTTTTATTTATTTTATGCTGCCAATATGTTCTGGAGTTACATTGAACCTTTGATCCGATTAAATATGTGAGCTAGACAGGGTTTTCAGAAAAAGAAAGCTCTAGGGAATTATTCTAATATACATAAAGAACTTTACTTTCTGTTTTAGTTTGTTCGGTCACCTACTATGCTTGACTACATAGACGATGACTTGGAAAAGGTCTAGAGCAAGTTTACTAAAGAATATACCACCTATAAAAACCTTGGAGTTTTTCATTATAAACGGTTGCTATAGCTGGATAATATGCAGAGAAAGTGTGTATCCTGGTGGTATTCAAATTTGAGCATTAGAAATTGAATACAAGAGGAGCATAAAGGGTACAAAGTCAAGATTGTGTTATACGACATTTATTTGCACCATGGTGTAAATAAGGAGCCAGTCTTTATTCAAAAGCTAAAAATTCAGAAAAATATACTACCAATAACAAGAGTAAATATGCCGTATATCAAGACTAGCTCTTTCAAATAGAGTCTTATTGTAGAGATGATACTCAGTAAAACGCTTGACCAGTTATATATATGTATATATATTATCAAAATTAACTTTTTTTTTTAATTACCCTTTATTTCCACCATATGTCTTTGTTATTTCTTCAAATTTTTGGTGGCAATTTTTTGACAATCTTCTATAAATGATGCTTGTTTCTGATGAAAGAAAATGCGAAAAAGCCTTTGGCCTTTTGGCACACCTGGTTTTAAGTATAGTATACATTTGATAAGGATCAAAGAGAGAGAAAGCAAGTAAAGGACAAAAGAGGTTTGTGGATTAAAAACATGCGCGGGCTTTAGAAGGCTTGAATCAATTTTTCTTTCTATTACCTTGCAAAAAATATTTTCCATTGTCTAAAATGTATTGTCGGTCCACAATAAAGGGATATTCTTATTTAAATACAAATTATACACCTGTGGAGAACAATAAATTTAAAGCACAAAATGCACAAGTAAATTATGAATATTATGTTTAGCGAGCTGGTTATAGCTGATATTTATTATCCTAGCAATGCTTGCTTATAAATAATGTATTATTATCATTACCTTTATTTACTTTGTCGAGCCTGTATTTTGCCGCTACTATTCTTCTACCGAAACATAAACAAAAAGGTAAAAGCACAAATATAATACTCCTAGCTTGTAAGAAAAAAATCTTCTTCTTCTACAAATAAACTATAATAATAGTAAGCTATGAGGATATCATTGAACTAAAGGTAAAATCCTACTTATCATCATAATATCTTGTGCTGACAAGTGAATTGATCAATTTATACGAAAGAATTAATAGCTGCGTATTATATGTATCTCTAAAATTCATATCTTAATTTGTTTGTGTTTGTGTTTTGTTTAAAACTGGTGGTTGGCTTATACATACAAATTGTGATTAATATTTCTTTTCTTTTGAGTACCATAACACTAACCTAAGCTTGTAGATAATGTTGTAAGTAAATAATATTTATTTTTTCTCTTGAAACACCAAATTATTGTACAGATGTCCATAGGACCTGGTTAGATAGATAAGATATCAGCTATACTAACTGTGTGAGATGAGAGTGCAAGCGACTAGAATTTTGACTGGGTTTTTGGACATCTGATATAATCAAGCGTAGTAAGATGGATGTAATCACAAGCAAAATGAAGGAATCGAGAAGATCTGTGATTTCTTTGACTTGTTTATTATTTGGGATGCACAAGCATGGGAACTGTAACCGAAGATTTATATTTGTTTTCTAAAGTCTAAAATAGATAAAAGATGGGTCAGTGAAAAGATTGACTATCTTGTGACCAACTGACCCATTGACCCACTGATTAACCAACCGACCGACCGACTGACTGAATGACTGACTGACAGCCTTAAATATTCATATGTCGGGTACCATGCCCGAGTAAATCATATTTTCTTCTTCTTTTGGTGTAGAGGATTATTATAGTTGAGCTGGCTTTGCATTCTATTGAATGCAGTACAAACAACCTTAAATTTTGAGGTTTGTGATCACGAACAAAGCAAGAATTATATATATACATATATATACATATATATATGTATATTAAATGAAAAAGAGATAAGCTCGAGGTATAAAGAACAAAGGTGTTGATATTTTAAGGCCGAGTAAACTTGAAAGAGCGGCTTTGTTTGAAGAAAGGCTAAAGATTTACCGTGAATTTGGCCATGTCTGCTTGGTCTAATAATTTCTTTTGTATTTCTTATTTTATCCTGTATCTTTTTCTTGTGTACCCCGGACCCTGGTTGGTTTTTTTTTTCCTTAATTTTTACCCCAGGGACCAAAGGGAAATACTAGCTTTCGAGGCCCGTCATTAATATTTGACTCCAACCAAAGGGTTTTCCTTTATCTTATTTTTTCTGTTATGAATATAAAGAGGTATTATGTATTCTCTCTCTTTCTGTGTGTCTATACAGTCTTTTTTTTTTTAAAAAAAAAAAGCGTACTAATGATAGTCACAATATTGTTCGAAAGAATATATATATATAAAATATAGGTTGGTCAGCATTGAACCCTGATATATAGTTGATATGATATATATTTATTCTCCTCAAATATACAGATAAATATAATACTTTGCTTCTGTAGCTCCGATTATAGTAGCAATAAAAAAATATACATAAAAGAACAACAACCAAAAAAAAATAGCTGCTGTAGTTCTTTTTTAACAAGATATGAAAGGCAGTACTTTTTTCCTTTAAGGAATTTTATTATGGATTTAATATGTGCCATGTACATAACAATAATGCAGCCACAGAGATATGGTGTGTAGATGGAAGGGTGAACAGGGTCCTGTGGCTACGTCAGGTACCCAGACAGGGATTGGTTATGTAAGCAGGAAAACAAGAGTCCAATACTTTTCTTCTTCTTTTTTTTCCTATTCCTAATCCAATCAGCGTATCATAGCCCTAGTTTTTCCTCTTCCCCGTAACCCACACATTCATTTGCCTTACTTTACTTTGTTGTGCTTTACTCTATATCATTTTTGTGATGTCACCAAGTAAATCTATAGCAACAATTTTTGTTTGGCTATTCAGATTTGCATTTGTTTTGCTGGATTTTGAGTGACATGGTTTGTTTCTTATTGGTGTGGTCATGTTAACCTCACCTGTAAACTGTGCCACAAAGATTGAATGAAAACCCAACGGAGTTCAATACACCTAATTCAGGGTCCTCTCCTACTTGGCTTTCCAACCAAAGTAGACTACATTATTAGCATCAAGTATATCAACCTAACAAGTACACACATATGACAAGTGTATATAATTTTGGTCATCAAAATCAACAAATAAATTATATACTTAAAGAGCATCTTTGAATTGTATTTACTATTGATTAATGCTTTCATTTGTATAAAGAATATATATATATATATATGTTTTTTATTTAAAAGAAGCATTAAAATCAATAAAGATCAATACAACTCTTGTACTACAAGACTCTCGCAACTTCAAAAAAAAATTCCCTTTCTCCTTTCCTCATCCCCCCCCCCCCCCCTTTTTTTTCATTTTCTTCTCCCCCAAATTCTGATACTGAAACTTGTATTGACTCTACCATTGGAACCCTTATAAATATCTGTATATATTTTTAAATAAAATTGTAATATGAATAGAACTAGAACTAGAACTAGAACTAGAACTAGAACTAGAATTAGATTAAATTCAATTGAATTGTATTGTTTGCCTCTACTATTTTAAGGAATCCTTTTCTTCTTCTTCTTCTTCTTTTTATTCTTTTTATTCTTATTTCTCAACCTCTTTATATTCTATTTCATATTCACCTTGCGTTACCAAAATGACCAATACTGACATTCTCTTCAAGACTCTCGAACAACAGTTCTTGTTACCCAAAGACAAACTTAGCCCTATTATCCAAGGTTTTATGGAAGAATTCAAGACAGGTCTAAAGACGCCCTCCAAGGGATTAGCCACGATGATTCCGTCATTCGTAACCCGATTACCGAATGGCAATGAGACCGGTACTTTTCTATCACTTGACCTAGGTGGAACCAACCTCCGCATCTCTGCGGTCGAGTTACTTGGAAACGGACAGGTTCAGGTCCTTGAGTTGAAGCGCTGTCCAGACACACAACTCAAGACTGGTAAAGGTTCGGTCTTCTTTGATTGGATTGCGGATGCAGTCAAGGAGCTTGTTACAGTCAAAGCCAGTCATCTTTTCACACCAGACCAAGTCAGTGGAAAGGAGACGTTATTGCTAGGTGTATGCTGGAGTTTCCCTGTAGAGTAAGTAAGATCATATATATAAAAGGAACAGAATAACAGTTTCCAATTATCATTCTCACACTCAATTTTTCTTTTTATTTATATATATATATATATATGTTTTTATACATTTTTACTTACATAGTCAGACAGCAGTAGATCGTGGCACTATATTGAGAATGGGCAAAGGATTCACACTTGAAAACACAGAAGGAAATGATCTTGGTGACATGTTCCACAAAGCATTTGAACGCAAGGTAATATATATAAAATAAAGAAAAGAGTGCTTTCATTAAAGAAAGAAAGAAAGAATAGGGTACTATTAGTAGGATAATAGTAATAATAAGTGTATTAATGATTTTATAAAATTATCTAGGGTCTCAACATTAGAGTGAGTGCCATTCTGAATGATACTGTAGGTACTCTGGTTGCCCATGCCTATTCGAACCCTCGTACTCGCATAGGATTGATCTATGCTACAGGTATAAATGGTGCGTACCCTGAAAAGGTGTCTGCGATCCAAAAACTGAGTGCCAGTATCAGAGATGCCTATAAGCCCGGGACTGAAATGCTCATTAATACCGAAATCGATATCTTTGGAAACGATTCCTATCTACCCTTGAATAAGTACGACCTTGTACTGGACAACAGCCACAATCAGCCACGATTTCAACTATATGAGAAGATGATGTCTGGGGCTTATCTTGGAGAATTGACTCGGCTGGTTGCGCTTGATTTCATCAAAGAGGGATCTTTATTTGAAGGTGTTGTTCCAGAGGGTCTTGAAGAACCATGGTCATTCCCCACAATGTACATGAGTACCCTTGAAAGGTAAACATCTTTTTATTAATACTATTGCTTGTGTATTGATACCCTTTCTTTCTTTTTTTCTTTGTTGGATTAGAGATTCTACTGTAGGTCATGAAAAGAGTCTAGAGACCCTGAGTGGCTATCATTTTGTAAACACTCCCACACTTCAAGATATCGCCATCCTGACCCGCATCTGCCGAACAGTGTCTACCCGTAGTGCATCACTTGCTTCGGTTGCTATTGCTTCAATGATCCAACAACAGAATCTCATCAAAGGTGACCAAGACATCATTGTAGGAGTCAATGGATCCACATATGAATTCTATCCATTTATGGAGGAGCGTATTCACCGGACACTCCGTGAGTGGTTTGGCGTCGAGATCTCTGACCGGATCAGACTCGAGGTTGCTAGAGATGGTGGAAGTATAGGTGGTGCTCTTATTGCCATGTTGTGCTGTCCTTAGATTATCAATTAACATACATACATACATACATACATACATACATACATATATATGTGTGTGTGTGTGGCTTGTTTCTTTCATTATTAGAATCGTTCTTATTTTTACATATATATATATATATATATTCACTCTTTATAAATAATTGTCAAATATATTGTGAACAAATAGGTCTATTGTTATTTTATGTATGTATGTTTGCTGGTTGATTTATTGGTCTTTCTTGATCTAGACATATCATCGGATTTTGACTGGTTCCCAGGGAAAAAACCAAGCGAATCTTTAATATGTTTTAAGAAACTATAAATAAATATTTCCTTTTTTGGTTACTTGCGATTGGGAAGGTCCTTTGGGTGGCGAACAGGTCAAAAAATAAAATAAAAAATAAAAAATAAGGGGAGGCTTTCATTTTCATATATATAATATATATACTTTTTAAATAAAGTAATGTACATATAAAGCGTTCATGCACATAGTTAATGTGTGAATGTGTCTATATTAGTATAAAGGAGTGATTGATTGATTGATTGATTGAGTCAGTGAGTGAATGTGCGTGCGCGCGTCTGCCTATCTCTCTCTCTCTCTCTCTCTCTTTCTTTCTATAATACATATATATATAATATGTATATATATATTTCAAGTCAAATTAGCTTGTATATATAATTTTATATTCTCTTTCTCTCTTCCACTTGTAGACTACTCTTCTTTCCTTCTCTTCTCTTCTCTTTTCTTATTTTATTTTATTTATATACATATCTTATTACTCTGACACCTTTCTGCTTTAAATAATGAGTTCAAACGAAACAGTGAATTCTCTTATTGGATCAGGAGATGCTCAGGGATCACTGTATAAAGCAATTGGTGTCTCATTAGCTGTAGCAAGTGGTAAATTGTCTAAACCGAAATGACTGCTTCTTTGTTAATGAGCAGTAATGAGGTCCCTTTTTTTTTATTTCTTTTACTTTTCCAAATATATATATATATATAAAAGTAACTTTATTATATTATACAACACAGGCATATTTATTGGAAGTAGTTTTGTATTCAAAAAGAAAGGACTCTTGCAATCCGTAGAAAAGGCTGGTAATGTGTATATAAAAATTATATCTGCATATACATTTGATATTAATACACGCAGTCTTATTATTTCCCTACACTCTACAAGGTGGTGTGGCTGGTGAAGGCTATGGATATCTAAAATCATTTATGTGGTGGGCTGGGATGATCTTGAGTAAGACAAGGCTTTTTTTTCACTCTTCTTTTTTTTAAGCCTCTAATTTAACTTTAGAAAAACCATAGTCTATTTTACGAATTATAATGATTAGCTTAACCAACTAATACAATTACAATAACTACAATATTATTACCTCTAGTGATTGTCGGTGAGCTATGCAATTTTGTTGCCTATGCATTTACTCAAGCAATCTTGGTAACACCGCTGGGTGCCCTGAGCGTTGTAATTAGGTACATTAGAAGATAAAATGATAAACAATCTGTATTAATATGCACATTGTCCACAGTGCCGTGTTGTCTTCGATCTTTCTCAAAGAACGACTGACCTTTCAAGGCAAGATTGGATGTCTACAGTGCCTTGTGGGTGCTGTTGTCATTGTATTACATGCACCAGTAGAAGATTCCAGTGACTCTTCTATTGCTACTTTTAAGGGTCTCGTATTATCTGTCGGTTAGTACATTATTTAAGGATCCTTTGTATGCCGACCAACAGCAACAAAAAAAGATATACTCATCTTTATTACTATTATCATTAATTATTCTTATAAAACACATACATACCATACAAAAAAAGGCTTCTTGGTGTATGTTGGTATAGCTGTTCTTATATCACTTATATTGGTATTTTACTGTGGACCTCGATGGGGAAAAAAGAATATGCTTGTCTACATCACCATATGCTCTCTTATCGGATCTCTTTCTGTCGTTTTCACTCAAGGCTTCGGTGCGGCCGTAGTTCACTCGATTAGCATCAGCAACCAGTTCACAAATTGGTTTATTTACATTGTCCTGATCGTATTTATCATCACCCTCATTGTCGAAATCGTCTATCTCAACAAGGCACTGAATCTTTTCAATACTGCTCTTGTAACACCTACATACTATGTCATCTTCACTACTCTCACTATCGTCAGCTCAAGTGTGTTGCACCAGGGATTCCATGCGTCTGGTACGGACATTGGAACCTGCGTCCTTGGCTTTGTGATCATCTGCTCGGGTGTCGCCCTTCTTCACAACTCAAAGAGCCAGCCTGACGACGACGACACCGGAACAATGATGGACATCTTTACGGCCAAAGAACAGCCTCTTCAGGAAGGCATGTCTGGCGATCGGGTTGGCACCAACGGCCCAGGACCCGCAGATATTATACCCGCACCGTTTGCAGGAATCCACCGCTATGCCAGTACTACCAGACGCAGTCATACTATTGCCCACTATCGTAAAACAACCACAAATGATAATCTAGAATCACCAACATCACCAACATCACCAACCACCAGACAATCACATTCAAATACAATCGGAATTGGAAACACCGTTTCCGGAGAAGATGGCTATGGTAGAGAAAACAGATGGAAACAAACCGATAATGACAATGCATTTGATCAAAAAACCCTTGTTCTTGAAATGGATCCAATCAGTAAGTTTCCCTTTATTATTTTATTATTATTATTATTATTATTATTATTATTATTATTATTATGTAAATACATCTTAACTTTTCTTGTTATTTATGATTTAGGCAAGGAAACTGACAATGGGTTGCATTCTCATCAACAAAGTACCATTGTATCGTCTCCTATGGACTACACTCCTACTCTTCCAACAATTGCACCTCCAATGTCTGCATTTACCAACAAGTCTGTCACCGACTCACCTTCAAAGTCTCACCGAGCACAGGAACACATGGATCCTTTTACGACCCATAGGCTAGGTCTTAAGAAACGAGATTCAGACGAATGGAAAGGCTTGATTGATCATGATGATCCTTATGATAACGCACGCCAGTAACCGAACCAAGTTAAACCAAACCAAACAAAAAAACCAAAAAGCACAAAAAAAAAACCCAAAAACCAAAAAAAAAAAGCTCAATTCAATAGGTTTTTTTTTCTTAAAAGAAAAAGCAAGATTATTTCTGCGTATGTGTGTGTGTGTGTGCCTTTCTGTGGGCTTGTATGTGTGAGTGTGTTTTTTGGTATTATATTTGAGATATAGAAAGAGTTTTTTTTTTTTGTTTATAAAAAAAAACAAACTTACGCCTGCACATATAATATATATATAGAGTGAAAGTAAAGAAGAAGAAGAAGAAGAAGAAGAAGAAGAAGAAGAAAAGTGAAAAGAATATATATATATATATATATTAGAGAGAGAGAGAGAGAAAGATATAATGATAAATGACTAGGCATGACCACCAACGGCTGTTGATAGAGCTGACATGATAGTGTATGCCTCTTTGCCAGTGTCACCCAGAATGTGGTATACACCTTGACGTGCATTGATCGCAAAGGTGTTTGGTAAACAGATGTCTTCTTCTTTCTCGAGTGTGCGCAATTGAGAGGCTCCCTTCAGATCCACAATTACGGATGGGGTGACAGCCTATAAGATTTTTTTTAGATATCTGTTTCTTGTATATTTGTGCGCCATATCAACAAGTTAAGTTTAGTATTACCAACTCATCACGATACAGCAACAAAGCCTGATTGCGAACTACAAAGAATCGACGTCTCCAGAACTGTCAAGAAAAAAAAAGGGATCATTTAGAGGCCCACAAGATTCAATTTATACAAGCTACTTACTGGACTTGTGTGTGGTTGGAATGAAGCAAATCCAACCAAGATAACCTTTATTCAATAAAATAAAATAAAAGGTTATGAATTTCTTATTCTTTATTTTTTCTTTTTTTGTTTGTATTCAAAACCTTGTCTTACTTACACCTTCATTGCGTTCGGCTTCTCTCAACCTGGCTTGAAGAGCTGCTTGTTCTCGTTGCTCTTTTAGTCTGTTTTCTTCTTCCAAAGCACGGACTCGGGCCTCCTCTTCTGCACGTCTCTTGGCTTCCTCTTTTGCGGCCCGCACCTTGGCCTCTTCGATTGCACGCTGCCGGGCTTCTTCTGCCGCACGCTGCCGGGCCTCTTCAGCTTGTTGCGCAAGGTGGCGCTCACGCTCTAATTTTTCGGCCAGACGGCGCTGTTCAACCTCAGCAATGCGCCTCTTGCGTTCATTTTCCCGTTCACGTTCCAGAGCCAGTTCCTCGAGACGCTTTTTTTCTTCGATCTCCAGTAGTCTTCTACGCTCGCTTTCAAGACGGGCAGCTTCTTTTTCTTTGGCAGCAAATGTTTCTCGGGCATCGACAAATATATCATCATTGTCTTCAGGTACTTTGTATACATGTACAGGGGTAACTGGTTGTTGTTGATGTTGTGGTGGTGGTGACAATGATGGTGATGGTGATGCAGAAATAACAACAGCAGGAGCAGGATAGGCAGAAGAAGAAGCAGAAGACAATGAAGCAGAAGAAGACGCAGACGCAGAAGCAGACGCAAACGCAGATATGGATGCAGAAGTAGAAGCAGAAGCAGAAGCAGAAGCAGAATCTTCTAGTCCATTTAGGGACCTGCTAATATTAGGGGAAACTGAAGGTCTTTTGCGCACAGAAGGGGGAGCACGACGTGCAGATGGAGAGGAGTCTTGGTCTAGCTTGAGTCGAGTTCGAATATTAGCTTCGGTCAGTTCAGATAGAGAAGAGACAGTCATTTGGGCCTGGTACAATGATAGATACGCAGCCACAGATCGGCCATGAACCAAAGCACGAGCTAGATGAATTTCATGTACATGTAAGAGCAAATAAACATAAAAGAGGTATATGTATTGAAGTTTCAAGGCATGTCAGTAATACGCATAGGAAGGAGAACGATAGAGATATATAGAAAAAACAAGAGAGAGAGAGAGAGAGAGAGTTGGTAAAGGGAAGGGGGGGGGGGGGGGGGGGTTGAAAAGGGGTGCGCGTTTGTGTAATTATGTATGTGAGTGTGTATAGATGTGTATGTAGATATTTTAAATATATATTTATATATATATATTACCTCGACGGACACCACTAAAGGGGATATAGAAGAAAGAGTTTAATTTAACCAGTATGTTACTTTGGAATTCAGTCTTGACTTACCTGACTTGATCTGAAATCCAAGTGATCAATATACACTTGTTCTCAACCCGGAGAAATCCATAGAATATCTCGTTTCTCAATTGATTCCGTAACTCTCTATTGATTACAATGGATTATGTACAAATAGGCACACAAATCATACACACTGGTCAATGCTTAGAATTCCTCTTTTTCTTCTTCTTCTTCTTCTTTTCCCCTTCAGTTTGACTACCCCTTTTTCTATATATATATATATATATATATATATAAAGTTGATATTGCTAAATGTACATTTGTGTACATACACACATATCATAAGACGTACTCTAGACCTTTGGTACCATTTGCTACAACTGAAAGAACGTCTCGAGTATCGTTATATCCTAACAAAAACCTTTTTTTTAAAAAATAAATAAATAAATAAATAAATAATAGTTTTGATATAATTATTTCTTTATTTTGCTTAATTTTAATAATAGTCTGTTTTTTTTTGGAGGGTTACCAGTTGGTCGGGTGTCCTTCAGTGACAGCTTCATAAGCAATGGCGATGTTGGGATCAGACAAGTCGCACATTGTGAGGAATGACTTTGGAGATTGTTATATTGAATGATGTTTATGTATATTTATACAATATATATACAAACGATATATTCTTGTAGACCAAAAGGAATAAGAAAACAAGAATCAAGTGAAAGGAAGGAAGGAAAGAAGGAAAGAAAGCTAAAGAGGACAAATACTCTTACTGGCCAACTAAAACCCTTCTCCTTTTTCTCTTCACAATTAACTACCCCTCTTTTTTGTTTCTGTTTTTTTTTTTGACTTTTTGGCTTTGGCTCAAAAGTATTCTATTATTATTTACGTTTAGGCTTATTTCTTTTTGGGTTATTTATTATTATTATTTTATACAAACATGTGTGTATGTGTCTGTTCTTAATTTCTGTCCAGATTTGAATTATTATTATTATAATTATTATTTTTGCTTTGACAATTGACGTGAATGTATGATTACAAATAAGAAATCCACATAAACGCATACATGCATACATATATGCACCTTTTAAAAAGTATATATAATATATTGGTACATAATTTTCTAAAAGAAAAAAAAAATTGGCTAATTAATTCATGTATCAGGTAGACAGTACAAGATCTTGAAAGTGGCGTACTTCTCGATCCATTGACTGTATTAAAGTTTTGGTTATTCCAGGACAAGATTCCAACAACAGATTCAGCAGCAAAAAAGAACCTGCTAATTATAGAGTAAAATACATTTGACTGTCAAAATATTTATATACAAGAAATTTTTGTCTAATGAAAATATCAAGGACGGTTGGAATGTACAAGACTATGGAATTCCCATCATTAACATCAAATGACACCAAAACACATGTGTATCAAAAATATAATTCGCTCAAGAAAGGCCAAAGGCTTTTTCGCATTTTCTTTCATCAGAAACAAGCACCATTTATAGAAGATTGTCAAAAAATTGCCACCAAACATTTGAAGAAATAACAAAGACATATGGTGGAAATAAAGGGTAATTAAAAAAAAAGTTAATTTTGATAATATATATACATATATATAACTGGTCAAGCGTTTTACTGAGTATCATCTCTACAATAAGACTCTATTTGAAAGAGCTAGTCTTGATATACGGCATATTTACTCTTGTTATTGGTAGTATATTTTTCTGAATTTTTAGCTTTTGAATAAAGACTGGCTCCTTATTTACACCATGGTGCAAATAAATGTCGTATAACACAATCTTGACTTTGTACCCTTTATGCTCCTCTTGTATTCAATTTTTAATGCTCAAATTTGAATACCACCAGGATACACACTTTCTCTGCATATTATCCAGCTATAGCAACCGTTTATAATGAAAAACTCCAAGGTTTTTATAGGTGGTATATTCTTTAGTAAACTTGCTCTAGACCTTTTCCAAGTCATCGTCTATGTAGTCAAGCATAGTAGGTGACCGAACAAACTAAAACAGAAAGTAAAGTTCTTTATGTATATTAGAATAATTCCTTAGAGCTTTCTTTTTCTGAAAACCCTGTCTAGCTCACATATTTAATCGAATCAAAGGTTCAATGTAACTCCAGAACATATTGGCAGCATAAAATAAATAAAAATCGAATACTTTTGTAATCAAAAAGAGCTAAGAAATAGAGCTATGGGAGTCTATACGAGAAATAAGTGTAAAAAAGCAATTTTTATTTATTCTCAATACTTCCAGCTACTCAACTGCTTACAAATTTGCGACATTGACTATTTGCTTTCCAAAGTTTCTACCTTTGAAAACATCCAGTATTGCCTGAGGAGTGTTTTCGATCCCGTCAACAATTGTCTCTCTATACTTAACTTTGCCCTCCAGAACCCACTGTGTGCATGTTTTTATGAATTCTTCTTCGTATGCCATGTTCTCCTTGTCCAGAACAACGAACCCATCAAATGACAAGCGCTTTGACACAACATAGATAAGATTGCGTATTCCATATTGGCCCTGGGTATTGTACTGAGATATCATGCCACATCCAATGATACGCCCAAAGTTGTTGGCATGATCAAGAGCATGCTCAAGCATAGTACCTCCCACATTATCAAAGTAGATATCAATACCATTGGGACAAAGCTCTGTTAACTTTGAATCAATGTTCTCAGTCTTGTAATTGAAAGCACCATCAAATCCGAGCTCTTTGAGGTATTCGACCTTGTCATCGGAGCCGGCTGATCCAACCACATAGAGTCCAAGTGTCTTGCCAATCTGACCAACGATTTGACCGACTGCACCTGAGGCTGCCGATACAAAGAGAGTCTCACCTTTTTGTGGTCTGCCGTATTTATTAAGGCTGGATATGTGAATGATAAACAGGTTAATAAAGGTGTGTGTTTTTTTTTATAATAGATCATTATAGGCTTACCCAACGTATGCGGTGAGGCCAGGCATACCCAAAATACCCACATAGTAAGACAATGGAAGACCATTGGTTTTGGAGTCATTGCGCACCACATAGTTGCTATCTGCATAGGTTCCTTTGACGTGCGAGTATTCTTCAAAATATCCGAGGCCTGTTCTGCCGCAAACCAGGTCGCCTTGGTTGAATTTTGGGTTGTCAGATTTAAGTACCACAGCCACAGTATCGCCTGCCAGGACACTGTTATACTCAAAAGCTGGAGCATAAGACGCAATTGCAGGGTCACGCATACACCCACGGATATAAGGGTCAATAGAAAGCACAAGATTTTTCAAGAGGATGTCGCCTTTCTGGAGAGGAGCATCAAGGTCAATGGTGGATTTCGATGTCTTGACAGTTTCTCCAACCACTGGGAATCCTGTGGGAGGTTTTGTGTAAATAACTTGAGTGTTTAAAGACATTGCAAGACAAGTGTTTTGATAGTATAAAAGGAAGATATTTTGTTTTTTCTAGGGCTTATATATATGACAAAGCTACTTGATGCTTAATAAGCTTCCCGGAAAAATGCTATTTTAAAATGATATATTAAATGATTAATCAACAGCCCATATTGAGCTTGTCTACTAAATAATTGCTCGCATACGTCAGTTGGATAAGTATCTGTCTACAAACCTTATTTTGTAAAGTATCTCTACACGGTAGTCTTTTGGAAAGTTTGGGCTTTAAGCTAAAGCAAAGCTCATATTAGTAGGCTCTGTAGCGCCATGGTACATCTGGTAAATGCTTGGCTTTGATGTAGAATATAATGTTTGCTTCCTTTTAAAAATAAATAAAGTAGTCTTAGGAGAATATTCCATCTAAAGCAAAGAGTTATGATGTAGCTATGTTAAAGAAATAATTATATTATTATTTGCTATATTAATGAAAAGGTGATCTTGGCTAAATAGTTTAGGCATATAGAAGAAATTGTTTGAAATGAAAGAGCTTTCTCTGCTTTTGGAGAGCCACCAAAACACATAGGTATTATGGTATTGAAGTAGTTGATTTAAGGTAATTGTGCATATGGAGACTTTACTTAGTTCTGACATTCCTTCACATTTTGATCTATTCCTTTTTTCCTGGGCTATTTTCAATCTAGATATTTTTAGTGCTCATTTGTCGTCTAAAGTATAAGTAAGCAAGCCACTTTTTAGGTTCAGTATCATTGTCTTGGTGTACTCATACCAGGATTCTTTTACCAGTGCAGGGTTTTTTTTCTGGGGGTAATCATATTCCCGGAAGGGATTAAGGTAGCCGAAAGCAACTTGCACACTATCTTTAACAATTAGTTTATCTCTAAATTTAGATAAAAGCTGAAAGTTTATTTTCTCCCAAAAGATAGTCTTTAGTAGTACCTTTAAAAGAATCTAAGACTCTATAAAGTTAGGATCAATATCTTTACATTTAAAGATACTGCTGGAGTTGCTCTTAATATTACCCTTCTTGACAGGGTCTTATATTTAAAATAAATAAAGAAAAAGATGACTTTCGTTCATAAATCATGACACAAAAGTTATAGTGCATTGACTGGAAAGAAAATGTTTCAGCCTCTAAGCACAAAAATTCATGAAAAATCATGGCATATATTCAATATGCAACTGCTCATCAGTGTTAATAGTTAAAGCCTTCAAGCTTCAAATAAAAGATAATATACATGTTTATTGTTGATATATATATAAAAAGATTAATATTTTGTATGACCTCCTTTGGCTGTAAGTCTTGATTCATTGGACCATGCAACACCTTTCCATTGGTCATTTGACAAATTAACATGAGCATGAACCCATTCTGGTCGTCTTTTTCTTCTTGCGGTTTTCTGCCAAGGCTTGGCTTATGTGCTGCGATATATGAAACAAAGCTTAAATGCGTAAGGCGTCGAACTACTATGGCTTCCAATCCTATCTTCAATGTGTATATTCTTCCGGATTATTTTACTTGGCTCAGGCTGACTCTGTTTCTTTGACTCTCTTAATGCTGAATTTGACTATCGGCAGACTCGTGTCAACAGTGGCGTAAATGTTTGCGCCTTAATTTACACAAATGCATACACATGACACATCCGTATTTACAAGGATTGTCTTTCTCATTTTAAATGCAAGCAATAGTTGATGAGATTTGATCCTGCATGTTGTATTCGAATAAAAGAGTTAAAAAAAAAGCGTTTTTATTTTTTATTTTATTAATTTCTTTTGGTTGATTTTGGGTGCAGGTTGATATTTTTTTCAGCGTGTGTGTATTTTATTTTAATTTCTTTTTATTTGATTTATTTTTTAATTTTAATTTTAATTTTTTATTTTTAATTTATAAAAAAAAATTGAAAAAACACAAAAAAAAACACAAAACAAAAATTGAAAAAACAAAAAAAAAATCAAAATCTATATAAAATGATTTGAGAAAATCAATTTATATAGATTTTGATTGGTTCATTTTCATTTATTTTATTGAATTTATTTACCATTGGTGGCCAGCCAATGATGAATGTGGGATCTCCCTGTTGGACGAGAAAATTTTCAAAAAACTCGCAGTGGGCAACAGATAGGTTATCAGCATTCTACACCTGCATAGACATCGCGTGGTTTATATAGTTTGGTTTATAGGTCTTCAACTGTGAAAGTCTTTCGACCGGTTTACTAAGGCCACATCTATGAGCAGACTACGTAGATAACCGCCACAATAAAGATCTGAAAAATTTGCAAACTTTTGGCCCCTTTTTATAGACAAAATGGTTCAATTCTTGTACGACCTTTTGCAATTGAAAGAAAGTCACGGAACGTGAAAATTAAAATGATTGGTGTTTGAAAAATGAGTCAATGACTTTTAAATCATTTTGATTGGCTTTTAAAATTGTGACGCCATATGAAAAAAAGAGTCCTTGGGGGTAAAATAAAAAAGTCACATCAGAGAGAGAAAACCGAGGCGGCTAAAAAGAAAAGTCACCGCAAAAATGGCTCATAGTGTTAGGAAGGATATTGGATACGTGACTTATTATTTTTAGGTGACGTCTATTGTTCTATAAGGTTCTATGAGAAAGAAAATATTCAGTGTGTGAGTAATTTGGTGATTGCATAGTATCTAAAGCGTACACGGCCGTTTGCTGCCCAAAGTAAAACGAACTTCTTTAAACGATTATTTTTTTAAAAAGAGAATATAAATCCAAGTATTTATGCTTTTTTAAACGGCTCCTATTTAAAATCCATTTAAAGGAGTTACACTACAAGAGGTACGCACGGCCGTTTTGGCCGTTTTTGGTTTTTTCAAGAACTGAAAATCTCAAACATTATTTTTAATATTTTTTTGTTAAATCGTAAATCATCCAATACTGGCAGGATTGTCTACAAATCAATATCTCTTCTTCTTTGGCATTAAATACATCCTCTTCAATGAGTGACGTGTGATATTCGGATTCAATAGAATTGGAGCTTCACAAATTACAGCAATACATATTTGTATCTTTCTTTTTCATAAATATCAATAAACAATAATTGACCAAAAAATTGGCTTACTACGAGACTCATTTTTTAAGGACAAGACATTTTTTGTAGATAAAAGGGTATTTAAAATATAAAAAAATTGAAAAATACAATAGACTTTTGCTTATATAGATATAACATTGGTTCTTATTATTAAAATCCTTTGCAAATTTTATACAGCACATACAAAATATACAACAAAGCTTCTTACTCTCAGAGGCAGATATCGTTTACAAATATATATATATATTAAAGTCAATAGTTTCAAAATATTATGTAAAGTTTTAAGATACGTAGAGGAAGCTATCAGAAGAATTACTTTGGTATGTGTATATGGCTCTTTCCAATTTCTTCTTATGGAGACAAGAATAAAAAGCAGTAATTATTAATATGTACATGAAGTGTGGTGTAGTCTGACGATACACAACACTCTAATAACTGTCCATAAGAAATCAAATATAGACATATTCCGTACTGAGTAAATATTTGGACTTCTTAAATGTTAAGGTACATGGCATAATCTTCGCATTCTATTATATTTTTATTTTACTCCTGAGCTAAAGTTGGGTACACACTTTATAAACAATATTTAATGACATTTCCTTTTGGTTTCTCTTCCCTCTCGTATTTAAAATATTAGATTACTTTTCGTTCGCTGTATAAATATATATGCATATATAATGGGTATAATTGATTCTTGCTATCGTCTTGAACACGGTGAGATGAACACCCAGTGGAGTATTCGAACTACAAGATAGAGATAATAATAAATATAATAAGCCGTTTACATTTAAACGGGTAAACATATTCGCATTAATGACTGGATGTAACAATCCCAACCGAAATATACTCCAATATCGCGGAAGCTCTTCCTGTAAACGAACTTTATTTTGTTTAGGTTAGTGTACCAAAGGAATCCAACGAAGGCAGGGTTCAGACCAACTATATGAAAACAATGATGCTTTAAAGAGTCTATAAGGCATTTGCTTTATAATATGTGTAGTCATCTATTTTACAATGAATTGAAAACTAGATTATATACTGCATAGACGGATGTTTAGCATTGATACAATTAATTTAGCAGAATAGTATATGATCACATAGTCAAAATAACCAAGTTGGTTAGAGTAACCGAGCTGTATCACGTAGCACCCGCACTCTAATCCATTTACTTTCCATGGATAGTAAACAATGTGTGCTTAACATGTTCACAAATTATGTAATTATTGCTTGATGTACCTCAAGTGATACAAATCTCACAACCTTTTTTTTAAAAAAAT
This sequence comes from Phycomyces blakesleeanus NRRL 1555(-), assembly GCF_001638985.1. Taxonomy (NCBI): domain Eukaryota; kingdom Fungi; phylum Mucoromycota; class Mucoromycetes; order Mucorales; family Phycomycetaceae; genus Phycomyces; species Phycomyces blakesleeanus. Next base: position 1,021,375 of record NW_017265151.1, read on the forward strand.
AATTATATATGAAAAAACAATGGGTTTATATATGATAAGGTAATTAAATATGAAGGGTAAAAGGTATATGGTATAGTGTTTGATTAGATAGTCTTTTAGATACTCAATTAGTTTATCTATTCTTTTTTCTTAACTATTATAGTATTATGTTTCTATCCAATCCTTGGTAGCTGCCCTGAATATGTGCTGACCCATCAGCTTCGCTACCACAGAACCGATAGCTTCTTGTTCCATTACAACTTCTACAGATCCAGCTGCATATGTATGCCAATAGACCATCATATCACACTCAGTATGTGATTTTGGAGTATCCATAGAATAAAGTGTATCATACTGCTCCTTCCACAGTTCCGCCTGACGCTGTTGTAACTTCCGTCTTGCTTCTTCTGCAGATGGAAGCGAAGCTGGCAAAGCTGACTTTGTACCCAAAGATCCAGAAAGAGTGAATAAATATAAATGGACTATAGATGCCATTATCTTGCGATGAGGATTCATAGGATTCATTATCCCTTTTCGTACTTCAGGTCTAATGAGTTTCTGTGTGAAAAAAAAATGAGATTATTTTGTTGGATCAAGAACACATTTCTAAAATCAACTTACTTGAGCTCTCATCATATGGTTGATCCAGTAGAGTATCTTCTGTTCATGTTCGATAATCTTTTGATAAGATTCTATCGGGAACGGAGCCTTGCTTACTCGGGGCTCCGTACAAGACAACTGAAGCATTGCTCGCGCTGATTGAAGTTGTGCCCAAAGACGTTTGCTTTGTGTAGTGGTGTCGGCCAGGGTTGATTGGTAGCGATAAGAAGACGTATTTTCTTGGCACACAAGTGAAGCTACTTTGGAGTACTGAATTCCCGTCTCGTTAAGGAGGGCAGCCAGTTGTTTGCGCATAACTTCACGTGCCCAAACAGGCCAGAACAAATTATCAACGATCATGACAACCAAAACGGCAATAATAGAAGTAACAGTTCTCTTCCACACCGGATCAAATAGTGACTCGTTTGTATTGTTGGAATACCCTGTGGACACAATGACGCTCAATGTGAGTAATGATATGAAACCAATGCGCGGATAGGCTGATCCAAGTAAGAAGTACCAAAGCGGAATTTGGAAGACGAGCACGAGGACAGCAATAACATACGGGTTCTCATTGCGATTTCCGGCCAACAGAGCAATATATCCACAGACTGCCCCAAGAATAGTGGCAATAATTCTATAAAAGCACTGCTGCATTGTTGACCCTACTGTATAATTGAATACTACCATGGCCGATAAAAGTGCCCATTGACCGTGGTTTTCCTTTTATATGTCATGTCAGTTTAATGTTAACTGGTAAGAAAATAACTGTAGCCTACATTATAAAGCTGGTTAACACCTGGTATTGGCAACCATGCCATTAAAGCCAGTATTTCAGTGACCAGGCCATATTTTATGGCGTAGCGTGTAGGTCCAGATTCAAAGAAATCAAAAAGCGAGCGCAACCATTGATTCCACACATGCTTTCCAGGTGCATTCTGAAGTGGGTATTCTTCATCTGCGAAATCTCCATAGTTGCTCTCTAGTGATGAGTTCGATTCTCTTCGATTGGTAAGATCTAAAGTATCTCTAAGTTCTGAAGTACTAGAGGCCTCTGACCGTAACCCTGGCCTTGTCTCTACACGCTCGAGCTCTTTGCTGAATAAAGTCTGTTCGCTTGGATCATGCTCACCCTTGTTGTCATTGCCTCCCCTGGAAAGCCATTTTTTTAGTGGAACTCTCGGAAAAAATAAACGAGACCAGCTTCCCGGTTTTCTGTGTCCCAGTAGTTCATCCACAAAAACTTCCAAATTTTTCATTTCTTTACCAAATTCTATTAAAGTAAATACAATGGTGTATACCAAGTAATGTTCTTCCATTGGTGTCATACTGCGATCTTTGAACTCGCGATGTAACAATATATAAGTTGCCTTGATATCTCCCAAGGCTTTGTCAAGACTACAAACGCTTTCGGTCCCTTGAAGGAATTCTGGCGAAGTGCGTGCAGATAGAGAGTTCTTTGATTGTGTACGATATCCTGGTATAGCCTTGCGCTCTGCCATCTTAACTCTGATGTCTTCCATAATATTTTTGCACGCCCGAAGAAATTGCTTGAGTTCTGGCTGGATTAGATTTTGAAGATGTATGATATGAAGGTACTTGATCGGGTGGGATGCAGATAATGAGTTCGTCATATGAGTAGAGTAAGCATTCAAATTATTGACTCCAGGCTGACGTTGGCGTAGAGTATTATATTCAGCTATTTTCTCGTCGTCTATACCTCTGTAGGACTCTTCCAGTTGACGGGAAATCTTGATATCCAACATAATCCGGGCTTCTTTTTCGATTGCTAATGAGAAACCTAGCATGTTTTGACAAAGGGCTTCGACGGAATGAACTGTCTCTTTATACCATCGAGGGTAGAAGTGAGATACGACTACCTCGTACTTTGCTTCGGACCAGGCTTTATTCATTTTTGTCATCTCTGCTTGAAGTTTGCTACTCATTGTCGAAAGTTTTCTGGCCAGCTCTAGATCACCTGCCATGATTCCTGTGTCGTCATTCTTTAACATATCAGTGTGTACAAAATCAAGAATCTGATTAATCGAACACAGGACGTCTTCAAGAGATGTTCTGTGAATTGGTAACAATAATATAACAGGTTTTAATGCCGTTAATGATTAAATATGCCGCAAAAGAAAGAAAGAAATCTATCAACTTACTCAAACGATTTTGATGCTGTTGCAGGCCAGAGAACAATGTTGATAAGCAGAGCTAGGGCACCTCCCATAATTATAGGATAAAAGATACCGACAATAGACATTATATTAAAAGAGGTTTCGTAAATCCCTTTTGTCAATGCAAACATCGGGGTGGTAAATCCTTGAAAGGCCGGGATATATAGCCGTGGATACTTGAGACGATAGTATGCAACACCCATCATACTGATACCAAATCCTATACCGGCTATCACGCCTGCACCATTGCTGTATAGTTCTTCGTGGCCATTTAGGCGAGCTCTGTTATAGAGTGTGCAAAGATAAACCAGAACGGCAGACCAGATCGCAGGAATGATCATCATTCCGATGTTGAGAAGCATTTCAATACATTGATTACCGGTAGTTCCACTTGGGTTGAAGAATAGAGTACCGAGAGGTAATAGGTAAGGTACGGCCCCTAAATGAGGGCTGACTCGTGGAATGAGTACCAGGATAGTTCCAATTTCATAGGCTATAGTGCATTTGATTATTTTCTTCCAAAGTTCTTTTTTTCCAACAAACAGCGATTTGGTCGATTGGACCAACTTCATCCCCAACATGAGACAAGCAGTTAATTTTAAAAAGAATGGTTTCTTGGGTTCTTCTGATTCATTTCTTTATTTTGTTCGAATCGTAGACGCTTTATATACATTTTACAAAATTAAGTTTTATTTTGCTTTTATCAAAAAGGAAAATTTATATTTAATCCGAATCAGTAACTTATATCTTGACGTAGGACCTAATGCTGTCAAATTGACGAAACTAGGTAAATTGGTTTTTCCAGTCATCCTATGTTACAGTCTATTTTTATTTTATTTTATTTTATTTTATATGTATTCTTGTTCCTGTATGAGGTTACAAGTGAAATTGTACCAAATGTTTGGTTTAGAAGTCACATATCCAGAACGCGATTTTTTTATGACCATACTAGGGAATTGAAAGAAGCAGAAATATATATATATGTATATATAGATTCTATCCTGTTACTTTTAGAGAAAGAAATTAGTTGATCCAAATGAGTAATTTAGACATTGTTCCTCGGGATGCACATGATCCTGGATATACATCGCTTGCATACAAAGCGGATGGAAGGTGAGCTTCCAACACTTTAAAAAAAAAGTTCAATAAATAAATTCATGACAACTCATCAATGACAAGCGACAATTAAATAATCAACAATTCTTTTCATTATACGAAATAAAACAAAATAAAGCGAATTTGTCTCGGTTGGATCAGACAGCACAATTCGTATCTTCAAGACATCTCCAGAAGAACGTTATGGTGACCCAATTGAGATCAATTATATCTCAGGCAACCTTGAGACAGTAGTAGCCAACGTAAGACAGATATATATATATATATATATTTAAAAAAAAACAGATGACAAAGAAAACTATGTCTATTATGCACAAGATAGACAAAGAGAAATATAGAGAAATAAATATTAAGCTTTACCCGTAAATATATATGTATATATTATAATAGAAAGACCATTTTGCTGCATCTGGAGAGAAGGGTCAAGTTATCTTGGGAGATGCGAAAACCAATAAGATCCTGAAACCACTTTTCCGTAGCACCGTACCGGTTAGATGTCTTGCCTTTAATGTCAGTGGAACTAAGCTGGCTGTGGCAACAGAGTAAGAGCTTAGTGTTATCGAATACACACAAGAATTATGTAAAATCTCAAAGAGGCATTGATTTTTTTTAAAAAAAAAAAAAACTAGTGAAAATGCTATTCGGATGGTTCTTTTGACAGATATCTCCCGCACTGTTAATATTCGTGGTCATACCAAAGGTGTTAAATGTATAATATTTGATCCCAGAGGCACTTTATTGGTAAACCATTCAGAAAATAATAATGCATAGAAGCCGAGATAATGTTGTGCACGTGTAAGCATATGTACTGATATATATATATATATATATATGTGTGTGTGTGTGTATGTGTGTGTGTATGTGTATGTGTTTTCTTTGATAGTTGTCTCTAGGATGCGAAGGTGATTTGCGTGTTTGGGATATAAGTCCAGAAACATCAGAACCAAAATGTATTAAGCATTATCCTGGTGCTGTGAAGCCAACTCATGAAGATGACACTATGAACGGTATCCTTGCATGGAGTCTGGATGGCTCTTACTTTGCTGCTCCTGGAAAAGACTGCGGTAAGAGTTTATGTTAAATGACTTGTATAAATGGACAGAAAGAAAGAAAGACTAACTAACTATTTTTTAATGGATAGATGTAATTATCTATGAGCGAACTACTTGGAAACAAAAGGGTGTTTTATCAGGTGCTCATGTCGAGGTAAAGCTTTAGTACTCTTGTTTCAAAAATGATATGGTTCCTGAAATTGTATTTATCACCATCATAGCCTGTTACATGCCTTACATGGTCCAAAGTTGGGGACTGTATTGCCACTAGCTCTGCCGATTGTCAGATTATTATTTGGGACGTTAGCACACTAAAGGTCATCACAAAATACACGGTATCAATGGAGCCGTCCTGTTTGGAATGGAGCCCTACTAAAAACGAATTGAGTTTGGTAAATAAGGATATAAGATAATAATTTGGTGGGATTTCTCTTTAGTTCTTGTGTATTATATGTATTAATTTATATAATGTTTTATTTATTTATTATCCTTGGCTAGGCAGATAAATACGGCCAAGTTTTGACAGTGGATAATGCTGGTACCGTCAACCCCAACATACGTGGACCTCCCAAGAAAAACGGTTTATTTGTATCCGAGAATCCTACCGGAATAGAAGAAGCCTTGGAAAAATTGTTTAATGACGATGATGTTGCTGACGACGACGATAATGACAATGACGATATCGATATGATGGACCTGCTCGATACTGCTGATGATTTTGTGGTAGACGATGATGGAGCGGGATACACAGAACATAATGCTGAAAAAGAAATGGTTCAAAAGAAACTAGAGCCATTAAGAAAACGACCCGAAGGTATATATATATATGTGTGTGTGTGTGTGAAAGAGAGAAAGAGAGGGCTTTACTAATTATCAAGTAAAGCTCCAAGAGCTCCTCGTGTTGATTTCACGCCCCATCCAATCGTACATCCTGGAGAAACACCATTCCATAAAACTAGTGGTAATAAGGACAATGTACCAGAAGTTGGCGATAGGCGCTATCTGGCGTTCGACATGTTTGGTGTTATATATACTATTTTCCATGGCGCATATTCGATTGTAAATGTAGAGTTCCATGATTTGACTGATCACAAGAACTTTCATTTCCGCGACTTTGACCATCACCATATTGCAGCCTTGGGTAGAAAGGGAGCTGCTTTTGGCTCCAAAAGCCGCAAAGATGAAAAAGAAGACGATGATGATGAGGAGGATAATGATGAAGAGAAGAGGGTACCTTCGACAGTTCATTATAGACCTTTAGATAAAGGTGCCAACAGACTAGAGTGGACAGTCCCTCTTCCGGATGGAGAAGAAATAGAGACTGTGGCAATCAACGATTTCTCTGTGATTGCAACCACTACCGCTGGATTTGTCCGTATCTTTTCGCTTTCTGGTACTCAAACTCATTTGTTCCACCTTAAGCAAGTTGTGTCTTCAGTAGCCTCTGCTGATATGCTAATGTTAATGCACTCACCTAACCAAAGCGCAAACAGTATGTGAAAGAAAGGATAAGCATAAGAAGAACAGCTTGAAAAGTCGATCGTGACTGAGCTTTGGGCTAATTTGTTTCTTTTTGTTAGATATTCATCATATCGAATATCGTCTTATGAACACTGATACCTTTGAGACAATTCAAGTTGGTTCTTTACCTCTTAATTCAAAAAAGAAATTGACTTGGGCCGGATTCTCTGAGAACTTGGTAAGATCATAAAATTATCCGTGGGTTTTCATAGTACTGATTGTAGCTTTTTTCTTCTTCTTTTTGTGGTTGTAGCAACCAGCAGTATGCGACTCTGCTGGTGTCGTGTTTATACTCCATCAACCTAGACGCTTGGGTCAAGCTCTTTGGGTGCCTGTATTTGATGGTCCTGCAACTGCAGTCAGGCGTGAACGAACAGAAAGATACTGGCCTATTGGATTGCTGAAAGAAGAGTTGATGTGTTTGATACTTAGGGTAATATATCATAGCAAAAATAACAAAAAACATGTTAGTTTGCAACATCGTATAATTAATATATATAAATTGGTTTGTTTTCTTTAGGGCAAGAATATGTTTCCTTATTTCCCTCGTCCTCAGGTCAATAGTGCTGAACTCATGATGCCAACTACTCAGCTGGATACAGAGACTGGCCGATTGGAAGAAAAGTTAGTACTATTGATGTGTAAGCAATTAAAATAACACAAATCATTAGGTTCTTGCGTACTAAGATAATCGCAACTCATGAGAAAGAAGAAATCATACTGGATGGTGGTGATGAAAACGCTATCAAGAAGATGGATCTTGAGATGGATAAAACATTGCTCCAATTAATTCAATTGGCATGTAAGGCAGAGAAACATGACAGAGTCCTGGATCTTTCGTCTGCTCTTAGCTCAGCACGATCAATTGATGCTGCGATTAAGATCGCTTCTCATTTCAACCTTTCTCGTTTGGCAGAACACATTACACGAATTAAAGAGGTAATCCAAAAAACAAAACGAAATAATAAGAATAATAATAATATATAATTGACGCTAACACAATTGCGTCTAAAGTCCAAGTTTATGGACGATAGTATGTTTGATGGATTTTCAATGCAAGCGTAAGTACGAGTATAGTTAAAATTGAAATCATTTTGTTCACCAGCTTTTTCTTATTAATATATTTATATATTAGCCACCATGGAACCCAGTCATTTTCTACTAAGCGTTCCTCTAGAGATGTAGATGATGACATGCACTCTTCTAGCTCCCAAGCTTTCCATAAACGAACCCGGCCAATGTAACTGCCATTTGTAAATAAGATGTTTAATATATATGTTATGAGAAAATAAAAAAGGAATTGAAAGAGAAAGAAAAGAAAAGAGAGAGAAAGAGACAATAAGTGACAAGGCTTTGGTTTGGCGTGATTCTTGCTTTAATGCGAGTGGGTGAGTGGGTGAGTGAGTGAGTGAGAAAGATAAAGATGCCAGGTACTAATACAAGAAGAAAACGATGGAAATGAATTCTTCTTATTCTTGCTTGATTTACTGGCTCTTTTTTTCCACTTGTGCGTGTGCTAGACGAGGAGAATCATTGCGATCCTTGGGAAGTCCAAAAATGTCGCTCTTTTGTCGCTTGTTTGTGTTGGCTTCAAGTGCTTCATATTCACGTTTAATGTACTGTTGTTCTTGGTGAGACCGCTCAAGCTCGGCCTTGAGAACTTCATTTTGACGACTAAGGTCTTGTCTAGTTCTATCAAGCTCAACTTTGAGTACCTCAACCTGGCGATTTAGCTCGTTAATAGCTTGGTCTGTGAGAAGCTTCTCAAGCGTCCATTTTTCGAGAGTAGATGCTTCATTCTCTTTAAGCTGACGAATATAGGCTGCTGCCCTTTGAAGAATCGATCCTTTGTTCTTCTCGCAGCCAGGTACAATTCGAGCAATCTCGTTTATACCGTCATTGATAGTTTCGCGACGACGTCGTTCGACCTGCTTGTGGTTCTCACGACGAATCCGATGCCACTCGTCAGAGCCAACTGGTGGCTTTGAGTCGTCTTGATTGACATCACGATCTGTTCGGGAAGAATTTGGTTGTGGCGACTGTTGAGTATGGGATGCTTGCTCTTGAGATGAGTGCTCTTGGTGCTGATGTTGCTGGTGCTGTTGAGCAACTGCCGTGAGCGCGCTAAGTGGGTTCATTCCAGCATTCTGTATCGATTGATGCAGTGCCTCGAGTGAAGCTGACTGTGATGGTGTCATTCCTGGCCTGGATTGCAATGGATTTGATTTGCAAACTGTCTGTCAGTTACCAAATTCCTTTTCAGCGTAATGGTACCAAGTCTGTTTTACCAAATGTGTGAAGTGACGGCCGCGGGGTAATCAGGCGATACCTTGGACTTGGCTTTATCCTTTCTATCTACCTGAACATCACATGAGAGTCAATTAATTGCCAATTAATATAAAGCACTAAGTCATAAGCAAATAGAGGTACTCATACGTTTTGTTCGTGGTCTGTCTTTTGGTCCATGATGATATCTTTATGCAAGGTTACAAAGTATTAAACTAATTTCTCGGTCTAGAAAAAAAGAGAGAATGACGGCCTGACACATTGAACATTAGCATCCTCGTGTACGTGCGCATCGCCAATGGCTTCCCCACCCCTTTTTTTGCGTGTCGGTTCTTCAGACCCTCCGACTTCTTTTTCTACCTCTTTGCTTCTCGTGACTTTGTGACGTTTTTGACCCTTTACTCACCTGACTTTGAGAAGGGAAGCTTGTTGGGATGGAATTGACTGCGCCCACTGGTGTTCTTGTCTGCGTCATCACACAACTATTTACACCTTGCATGCGGGGTTTTATTATTTAACTTATCCAATCATATCATCTGGAATAAATAGATATTCGACAAGTTACAGCTAAGCCTGTTGAAATTTGATAAAGAAGTGTCTAGATGCCAAGACAAAGGGGGTTACTACAATAATATACCCGGAACTCCCCCTATTATCTAAAATAAAAAGAAATAGCATATATTTTTATATGCTTTGTTTATATAGTAAGAAGGCATACACACGCGTAGATACAGGTCTCGGCAGCCTCAAGTTGAGATTGGTAACCGTTACACTGACTCGGCATGATCTTGTCTTGTTTACAGTCAAACTGAGAAACAACCAAAGCAAAGCAAAGCAAAGCAAATAAAAAAGAGACAGCCTAAGAAACGCGTTAAAAGAAGAATAGACAGTTTTGAGAATACTAATTGTAATAAGGACAATGGTTTTTCGCAGTCATTGATTTTAAGGATTCCCTTGGTGATAAATATAATGTGTTTGGCTCCTCTTTTTTACTTGCCAGACTTGAAAGCCGGACCTTGCCATGTGGATGTTTCTTTTCAAAAAACTACGGTGTGGCGGATGACTAAAATAGGAAATGGTCACATTCCCTGACCACTCCGCTCTCCGCATGCGTGTCCAGCCCTGTGCTATAAAACTAGCTGGTGTGCTTTTGACCGTCAGCCTTTTTTCCTTCATCACATCACATCACATCACATCATGGACAAATTCAGAGAGGTAAAATTTGAGCTATGGGCGATATTTTACATATACATTATGTACTGGGATTACCGCAAATTCAAAGGAAATAACAACTAAAACACCACGTATTTCTGTTAAATTTCAAATAGAAACTTACTAGCATTCACGCTGAGCTCGATACTGCCACCAAGCGCGCAGATGATCTCGATGAAAAGGTCAAGCTCCTCGAGGAAGAGCATGAGCAGAAGGATAACCAAGTGACTGAGTTGCAGAACCGTGTCAAGGTTCTTGAGGAACAGCTCGAGAAGGCTGAAGATGACCTCAAAGATACCACCAAAAAGTAAGCTAAAAGAGATTAGTGATATAAAAAGAAATCAAACCCAAAGACTTGTCAGGAGTTCCTACTAGTCACGAATCTTCTTCTTTCAAAAGGTACTGACCAAACCCTTTTTTATTCTTCTTCCTTCCTTCCTTCCTTTAGCTACCGTGAGGCAGATTTGCGTGTTGAGCAACTCGACAAGAAGGCAGTCAAGCTTGAGCAGGAGATTAAGATCTGGGACAAGAAGTGTGATGATATTGAGGAGAAGTACTTGGCTTCCAAGGCAGAGATGGATGAGCTCGAAGGACAGTTGGAAGTTTAAGAATATACATACTTTTTTTTATTTTACTTCATACATATAATCTCAAGCCATTCGAAAAATGAAATCAATACCCGTCAAAAAAATCAAAAAATGCTTTATTTCATTGTAGTTTTTAATGGTTTTGTGTGTTTGTATATACATATGCGTATATATTTGCTTTTATGAGGGAACTATTGTAAGGTCAGGTCCATTTCCGACTGGAACTATCCCGGTAGGATTAATCTGAAGGTGTGACATGTAGTAATGACGTTTGATATGAACCATGTTCACTGTGTCAGAGACTCCTTCCATTTGATAGATGCGACGGGCCCACGCCAAAATGTGCGGGTAGTCGTGCTGAATAGATTTGATGTTACACTTAAAGTGCCCATGGTAGACAGGATCGAATCTAAAATGTCAAATATTTATTTAAGCTTTGATATATTATATAGTACTTGGTTGTTTTCTTGCTTTTGTAACTCTTATCTTACCTGATTATAGTGGTCCACAGGCGAATGTCTGCTTCGGTAAAGGTATTTTTTACCAAAAACTTATTCTCAGACAAGATTTTCTCTAGTCGATCAAGAGATTTGAAGAGAGGGAATACATGGTTCTCATCTAGAAAACAAGGTCGTAAGCATTTTTTTTTGATACTAAAGAGAGATGAAAAAATAAAATAACGACAAGGTAACTTATGTACTTACATGCGGTCTGGGTAGTAGCGAATCCGGACTTATACACGCCGTTGTTAACTGTGTCATAAACCCATTCATTGGTACTATCAATATCACTCTGGAGTTCTTCAGGATAATAGTTCAACTTGGCCTTTTCAGCGGGCAAAAAGTGATTAAAGGCAGTATTGAACATTCTGATAATCTCTGAACTTTCATTGTTGACTACCAAACACACACGCAAATAAGTTCTTTTGGCCCTTATACACAAACCACAACAACCTACCGATAGTATTATGTTTCTTGTCCCACAGAACAGGTACGGTGAAGCGACCTTCATAGTCTGGGTTGGCCTTGAAGTAAATCTCGCGAATAAACTGTGCATTGTTGACTGTGTCTGGAATAGCACCTGGACACTCTTCAGCACTTGCGAATTTCCTTTAAAAATTCCAAAAAGCAAAAAAAAATACATTAACTACTTTTGTACTCTTAATACACTTTTGTCCCACTTACCACCCCTTCTCCCCTAACAGGTAATGTACTGCAGAAATGCTGATGATATCTTCAAGGCCTTTGAGTTTGCGAACTATTGCTGTTCTGTGTGCCTGGCGATAATAACATGCATAAATAATCTGTTTTTTATTTTTTTCAAGTTAGCAAAAAACTTACCCAAGGACAAGCCCATGACACGTAGAGGTGATAACGATCTCTGATAAAAAGGTGTATACGTGTTAACAAAGAGAAATCCACGTAAGAGAGAAAAAGAAGAAGTCAAAGTAAATGAATTTACTTTTCAGCTGCAAAAGTCGCGTTCTTATCAGCCTCAATGTGATTACGGAATACAGATTGCTGTCTCTTGAACTCGCCATCTTTCGAGGCCCAGTTGAGAATAGCTGGTTTAGTAGACATTAAGCGAATAGATGTTATGCGTGGAATAGCAGAAAGTTTGCAAGAGAGCATGAAATAAAAGAAAAATAGACTTGGGCGCGTGTTTTTATATATGGACGCCGAAAGAAATCGGTCTTTGTCAGCGAGTGGAGTTCTTATGAATAATCTCTTACAAATGACCCGAATTTAGAATATTACGACACTGGGTGTAATAATTGATCAGCATTAGACCATAGGTGAATTTTCTTTTCTCGAATTGGTCCTCGGCAAACCTTAGTCACGCTTGTCCACGCGCTCTTACTGGCTGACCTGTTCTCATCATCATGCTAATGCTCAACCACTTAGCCCCCATCTTAGCTCTCGCCAACTGCACTCTTTCTGGTCTTTCGCACTTCCTCACCGGGCCCGTAATGTTTGGTTTCGCGGCTTACACAACAAACTATCTTGCCGAGCTCTTCTGCACCACATTATGCCCTTCACTGTTTCTTCACCTCTCTGCAATATCTGCCAGATGTCAATCGAGACGCAAGAGCATTTTCTTCTTTCTTGTCCTTTGAAATCTGCGGTGTGGTTAGGCATTTGGTTAGAATTTTTCGGCACCGTCCCACCACCTTCTGCACTTTCCTCGGCATTCACATCCTTTCTCTTCCCTCCCACGCTGAACCCCAGTATTCCAGCCGCCTCGGTTTTCGGACTGACCATCCTTGCTATCTGGGACCACCATTGGGCACTCCACTTTAAGTCTGCTCCTTTTTTACCTTCCTTGGTTCTTGCCACTGCTAGGAAATCAATCTCCCGCATCTGCTCAGAGCTCGAGCTTGACTCCGCTGACTCTTCCCTCGCATAACACCACATTAACATTTTAACAAAAAAAAAAAAAAGTTTAAATCACACAAAAACAAGTCAAAAACCAAAAAGCCAAAAACATCAAATAACCCCCATAAACCCTCAAAACAAATGTTGTAATTTTCTCTTTTGCCCTACTCATTCAGAGAACTTTAATAAATCTGAACCTGTCACAGCTCCATACAAACAAACAAAAAATTCTTTTCTCGAATAATGATCAAAAGAAGTGGTATATCACGGAAATAAAATAGCAGATTTTAAGATGGCCAATAATATTAAAGGGCATCACATATAATAGATGGTGGAGTTAAGCTTTAATACAAGTTGATCAAATTCCAGTAAGATAATATATATAAGAAAGTGGTTAAAGTAGTATAGAAGATAAAGGTCACAAACAGCTGCCCCCAAAACTTCTTGACCTTTTCGTGGCATATATCACCACGGCAGATTTTTTCGTGTAACAATTTTGTAATTCAGCCCGTGAGTTTATGTTACCATTTTGGGAATAGCTTTTTCATTGAAGTTTCAGGTCCGAAAGAATCGCAAAATTGATAAATGGGATCGCAAAAAAAAAAAATTGGCTGGTAAAATACGATTTTATTTATTTTTATGGGTTGAAAATATTGGGGGTAGATAATTTTAGGCTTCCCATACCTACCCTGCAGTAGCTGCTACTGTAGGGTAGGTATGCTTGCACTAGCAGCTAGAAATATTTAATAGCTATTCTGAAAATGTTTCCAGAAACAAAAGCAAGTAGAATTTTGAAAAACCCAATTGCATGTTTGAAAGCAAAAACCATATTAATGCTTTTAAAATAAAAGCAAAGAAGCTATTGGAAGGACACGTTTCAAATCTGAGCGAAAATGTCAAACCTGCAAAAAAAACAAAGGTCATTAGTACATGGACTTTTGATGAAGATTACTATGTTTTAGATGACTTACCACATATTAATTGAATCTAAAACAAAAACAAAAACAAAAAAAAACAAAGCAAAAAAGAAGAAGACATATGTTTATGTTAGTATGGATAAAATCAGTATACGAGCAAGATTTTTTACATACCTTTTTATGTCAAGAATTCACATGCCCTATTATACTTCAATTAGATTTTATTAATCAGAACTCGTAATAGAATCACATCATTAGCAATACCTTTTAAGATCTTAATCATGTGAGAGGATCAGAGTTGATCTGTAGTATAATTAGCTAATGAGTAGCATGATCATGTGCCATTTGTTGCCTGATCTTTAGAAAAATGAAAAAAATTGTATGAAACAAAAAAAGGCACTCAATGTTTATTTTTTGTGTCAAACTGTAACAAATTAATGAATTTCATTGGTTTTTGAAGACCATTATACGCTTATTACTGGTTACATGAATAACACTTTTCATTGGTTCCTGAAAGAAATCGACTTGTTGTTTCAAGATGCAGAAATAAATAAATATATGGTGGTCGTCTATACTCCTTTATCACGTTAGACAATATGTTACATCACGAAAGCTCTGTGATGCAGCGTATTATTAATTACCCAAAAAATTCTAGGGTGGTAGTTTCTGCTCCCAAAGGACCAGGTCAACACAATTTTGCCTTTGACGATATCGGAAAGACCTGCTCACTTTGTGGAAAAGATTTCGATCGCGTATGGAATCTACGACGCCACCTTACCAAATATCATAAGTTAGCAACTCATATTGCTAACGATATTAGCCCTCAATATGCCGATAGAAATTTAGCGTCACAAAGACAGACCACGAACACTGCCGAGCCGACCGCCCCTGATCACAATGACGATTCCGTTAACGAAGACCTACACGTTGAATCCGATTTGGAGGATGACGACAGCAGCGATGTTGACGACATGAACAGCGATGGCGACGATAATGTTAGCGAGATTGAACTCGATGCCGGTGAAAGTATTATCGAGATGGATGAGGACACCAGCCCCTTTGAAAGTCCAAGTCCAGGTAACCACCTATACATGCATATAAGAAATAGTATGTTGTCTTCTGCATCCAATACCAGCTCATCGTTGGATGCAGATCTCGATTTACTGAGAGAAGCAACTGGATCGCATACGACATGGAACCAGTATACATCAGACACCCACCCGTTCCCGGATCTCCAGTCTATGGTACTGCTTGCCTTTGTTGATGGCGATAAAGACATGGTATCTCGCAGGATCTTGAAAAAGATCCTGTTTACCATAAGTCTTGTCCTTAAGCTTCACGAGGAAGCTATCCGAAAGAAGTCCCCGTTCAAGTTACCTCGTTTGGATGCCCTCTTGAACTGTCAGACCAGGAAAAAGTCCAAGATTCCTGTATTTCCATCCACAAAAGTCGATATCTAGTTGCCGAAAAACAATACCACGTCTGCTTATATCAACTTGCCTTCAGACCACGTCCGGTTTCTTGCTGCCAACCCCAAGAAAGCAAGAAACATGTTTTCCCTCCCTGACCGCACTCCTAACCAGTCCATTTGTCTACAACAAGGCGAAAAGTGGAGAACACATTGGTACTATCAACAACCTATGTTCACCCACAACGGCGTAGATTTTTGGTCTGGTGATATTGTTAACTTTATGAATGGTTCCACTCCAGCCCGTTTCCTAGTAGAATCATTCCATACCATGGATAACTCAGCCGTTTTTGTTCAAGGCTACATGGTTTATATTCTGGAAGGCGGTCAGTTCATTGGCATCGAAGTTGAATCTACTAGCATAAAGCTTGAAACTCTTCTCGGTGTTGACTCGACCCCTGTTGATGTTGCCCTATGCTACAGCGTCTCACCTGGGAAAGTCTTTCATTTGATTCCCAGGCACAAGTCCTTGCTGGAAGAGCCTCATTTCTTAAAACGGCACGTACTAGACGAAACCGGAAAGCCGATCGATCCAAAGTTGTTTTACAAGGTGAGGATATCGCCCATTATACTCTTCACCGACGACACCTCCGGAAACCGATCAAAGCAATATAACCCGTACGAAAGCTGGTCAATGAAGTTTGCTGCTCTCTCCTACGAAGAGAGGTCTTCAATTGAAAACATCCACTTTCTCTCTGCTATTCCCAAGAAAAAGGGGGCAAGTGGGATGTCCTTGTTGCCTAAAATCGTTGAAGATTTCAAAAGGCTCGAAAACGGACTGGTGATGTTCTCTGCCAAAGACAACGAAAACGTCTTAGTAGCATCACCACTCCTTTGGATCGAGGCAGACACTCCATGCCATTCTGAACTATGTGGTTTGCGCGCGCCGACAAGTCTGTACCCATGCCGCAAATGTTATGTCCGTTTACAAAGATCCATGCCCAACCTCCAAAGCTCTTCGTATTATACTGGTAGACACACAGCAAGAACAAAGGCACACTATCTTGCTGC
This sequence comes from Phycomyces blakesleeanus NRRL 1555(-), assembly GCF_001638985.1. Classification (NCBI taxonomy): domain Eukaryota; kingdom Fungi; phylum Mucoromycota; class Mucoromycetes; order Mucorales; family Phycomycetaceae; genus Phycomyces; species Phycomyces blakesleeanus. The sequence goes on from NW_017265151.1 coordinate 1,037,676, forward strand.
TGCGTCTACCTCGGGACGTGGATCGACTATTCCAGATGCTCCTTTGACTGGAAATGCTCTGACAGCAAGCGACCTATGCTTCGCAAATAGGGCAACAGATGCATTGTTGGAACTACAGTCATTCGATCCATCGACAGATACTCCAGTTGAAGTTCTGCATAACATACTTCTTGGAGTTGCTAAGTATCTAGTCAATGATTTGGTAAAGGTTGTACTAAAGAAAAATCCTAACCAAATGGCTAGATTGTCCAAAGCCCTCAAGGATTATGAAAACTCTCAAGGAATGTCAAGAAAGTTCACTCGAGAGTTACGACACTGTGGCTCATTCCTTGGGAGGGATTACAAAGTTCTTCTGCAAATTCTACCCGCTATCTTAGTTACAGAATTTGCAAATGATAGTATACTCTCTCTCATAACTCCATCTTTTGTCCGTCTTGGCCGTCTTTGCTCCTTGGTGTTTGTTAGAGCAGTAAGGTATGATTATAATATGTACATCGACGAAGTTGAAAAGGCAGTTACAAGCCTTATCCAAGAACTGCATCATTATGTCATTACCTGTGAAATCGAAGGACATAATCCGTATTCCTCGAAGCCCAAGGTTCACCTGCTCACACATCTGCCCGACGATCTACGAAGATTTGGAACTGCTCTACACTACGAGACCGAAAAAGGTGAGCAGTTTAACAAACACATCCGTGAACACCTAATGCATACCAATAGGTTAAACACCTCAAGAGATGTATGTCTCAAGTTCGCCAAGCAATCTGCAATGAGACACATCATTGATGGTGGTTCATGGGTGAGCAAAGACAAAATGAGAGAGAAGTATGGTAATTCCACGGCAGAATTTCTTAAAGAAAACTTTAACGACAATGTTAAGAATATCCTGTTTAGTGGATCAAGAGACTTTGCTGATAATAACGACACTGATGACATTACAGCAAAAGCACTCTGTGACAATACCTTTGTGGTGTTCATGCTCAAGGAGAGTAGAGACCAACATGCCCATCCATTTATTGGAAAGGTCTCCTCTTTGAGAGTAGAACACTATCGAGTTGAGAGTAGTCCCCACGCTCAAGTTAACAACTACCTCCTCGCGCAAAAGGTTTCCAATGATGCATCTACTACACTCGATCAGCTGAAGATTGTATGTAAGCTTGATATGCACACAGAATTTAACAACAAGCTTGTCATCAATCTCAGTAAATTTGGCTCCTACTGGTTCTTTGTTTCCTTGTTTTCGAATCGACAGTATTAATTTTTTTTTATCTTTATTAATAAAAAAAATTATTCAATAAAAAAAAATTGTGATTTTCACCAAGTCATTTTTCGGTTTTGCCAAAATATTGAGAGGGTCCATTTATGGATACTTGCCCTTTTAAAATTGCCTTATGTAGTTGACAAGTCTCATAAAATGGGTCAAATTCGATATCCCGATTAATCTGGGTTATATAGACCAATCAAAATGTATGTAAGTAAAATATTTCCAAATTTGATATCGAAAATCTCCCGTGGTGATAGTTGCACCATATCACCACCACAGAAATTAGAAGCTAAATATGGTAGCGTATGGTACTCAAGAAATATGATTGGCCTAGAGAATTTTTCTTTGTGCAATTTCGTAAGTTGAATATTTTTTCTTCCAAATAAAGGAGGAAAAAAGGTTTGGTCCTACTTCAAACCTTTTTAATCAAAACAAAAAGCTGTTGAAGTAAGACAAAGTATTGATTAAGAAAATTCGGAGGTTGTATTGAGCAATAAAAAAATAATTCTGTTAAAATTCGGCAAAGGCAACGATTTTCAGCATATAAAACAACTTTGTCAAAATTTCGAATAAGAAAAATAATAATAGGGAGGTTTGTGCAAATTTTGTATCAAAATTAAAAAGGAAATTTTTTTGTCTAAAAAAGAATAGTTTGTTTCATACTTCTAAAAAAGACTTTGTAAGCCCAATTCGGGTTTTACAAAGCACTTTTAGCCAATAATTTCCTATTTTTTTGAACTGCTAAGATAACGATATATTCAAAGGAAGATATAGAAATAAAATATGTTAAAAATATACTTTTAAAGATGTAAATACTATATTAGCATGACTTCTTCTATGTCATTCTTTAAAATTTAACTATTTAAATTATATATATTACGCGCTCTATTACAGAATCTGCAGTTAATAATATAGCTTATGCCAATTGTTTGATCAAGCATTATCAAACTATTAACTTAACCATTAATACGAATCAATGTTCGTTAGTTTAGCTTCATTACATTTCACGACCATAACGTACACTCCAATATGAAAATGAAGGGAAACCTTACGGACAGCCTGGACAGCCTGGACAGCCTGAAAGTATGCGATATCACTCATAATAAGGAGTTTAATGGATATACATATTTTTGGGCTGGGGTCAGACTTTGTATCAATCTTACGGTAACCACGTTTCCCGGTGGGGTACAATATTTCTATCTAACCGGACTAATCAATTCTGACTACATGTCCGGAGACTGGCGTCTTTCTCTAATCCTTCAGGGCAAAACGGTGTGCCCTCAAAGAAATACAATATATTCATTGTATGCATTAGCTTTACTACTTTGTCCCTACACTTTGTATTCATTAATCTCTCGCCAGGCACCTAACTTTCATTATTTTAAGAGCCACAGCATGTATTTGAGCAACTTAATAATAAGATGCTGTCTCATACGAAAAGCAAATTCTGTATATTCAATTAGTAACCCTAAATATAGACTTGACAACAAAGAAAAAAGAGCTAATCGCAAATACACTATATCGGTAACCAGTTATGCAAAGGACTATAAGGAGTTGCTGTCATTAGATTGTGATCCAATCTTGTTTGATATCTTACTATTTATTGATCTGCTTACGCGTATCATGTCTTTCTTTCTTTCACCTACATATTCCCAGAGTTCGACAGCACCAGCTGGTAAGTAACCCCCACCCGCCTCCTTTTTTTTTGAAAAGCACAAGAAAGTCTTTATACGAATATTATATATTATCAGGAACTAGATAGACTTATTCCGTGCCGGCAAAAAGGCCACTATTTGTGGTCCGGTAGAATAAAAATGTTGGCCCTCACCAAGAAATGCCGTCCCCCTAAACTTAGGGTACATGCTGTCCAGGCTGTCCTGCCAGGCTGTCCGTAAGGTTCCCCAAAATGAAGCTTCAGAAAATTTTTAAGACATATCTGTCCATATTAGTACATTGTAAAAGAGATTGATAAAGCAAAATTGCATAAACCTCCCTAAGAAGAACGAATAAATGATATTGCCAAATTTGCCAACAATGATTACAAAAGGATCGATATTTTAATCAATTAATAACTGATCAAATAAAACTAATTCTTAGAATTCGTTTGATATACTCAATTATTACATCTAATAACCTAAATAAACTACCAAATCAAGAACGACTTGAGGATGATATAAGAGAAGCAGAGCTTACTGGTACTTTTCTTGATCCAATTCTAAATCCTATATTTCATGATGTCGAGAAGTACAGATTGTTTCGATGGTAATTGAAAATCCGATGCTTTTTATACACCATTTATTGACGATTTATTTCCCAAATTAGACTTAACACTGGTGTTGAAGATACTGAATCTCTAAGACCTGATGCTAATGTGTTTGAATTAGAACAACGGAGGATAACGTTTTCTACTGAATATGTTGAGATGAAGCTCGGTAAAAGTCGTTCTGACACATTGAAGACACATGAGGACCTTTTGAGATTAGTAAATTTCTGTAAAGACACTCTTGACAAAAAAGATGTGAAGTCAATGATTGCTGTGCAAGAAGTAGGTAAGCCTGAAGTCAAATACCAATTTTTCTACAATTTTGTTTACTATTCCTTTTTTTATGATAAAGGATATTACGTTACAATTTATCTGTTCTCTCTTGAAGCCACTGGACTCAATTTGCTTACAGAACTATACTCTTTTAATGTCCCGAAATCTATATCTGAATTACCCCAGTTCGTCATGCGTTTTGATGAAATAAAAATAATGGTTTGTTACCAAGAAAACTGTGTCTTAGCAAACAGAATTCACAAGGAATCAAGGAAGAGAATGTCTATTCAACAACAAACTACTCGTAATATTTTGAATTTAAAGAAACCAAAAAAGTTACGTTCATCAATTGCTTTTAAATAGTTGTAAATATCTACAACACGCATTTATGTGGTAATAAAACGCTGCTATACCTTTGATAATAAATAATTATATAGCGTACACAATAGTTAATTTTTGAACAAAATGATCATGATCCGGAAAAAGTAGATGTTATCATGACAGGTTTTTCCTTCCAAAAACTTGGATCTGAGCAAATATATAAAAGCTGTACGTTTTTCTTGAGCGAGCCATGTTGCTTTCCAATCCTGCTTCAGAACGAGCAGGAATCAACATAAGAACAGCTCAGGGATGGGTAAAGCGAATGGACGATGATCCAGAATGGGATATATACGGCAAGTTTATGAACAAAGCCAATCGTGGTGAATCTCAACTACATGAAGAGCATAAGTATTCCCTGATTCATCTTTTCAATGAGCAACCTCAAGTAACAAGAACGAATGTCGTTTATATCCTTACCGCAAAATGCGAGGATTTCAGCTTGAAAGAGTCTCAAGTACGTAGGCACTTTCATAAAAGATCAATACAACTTGAAAGTCAAGCAGATCACTTGTCGTCCTGTGGCTAAAGACTCTGTAAAAACCACGCATCAAGAGGAAATGGTGGGTCGAGAAATATCTCAGACAGATATGGATTATCTAAGTAACGTCTTCTTTAATGAGGTTGCATTCGATATCAAAATAAAGACCTTTGACGGGAAGATCTGCAAAAGGAACTTCAGTCATGTTTACTACACCATCGACTCGTGCAGTATCTCACATCATTCTAGGGACAATCTCTGTCATGGGTGTAGTGAATATCAAGATTATGCATATCTTTGTAGCTATAGGAATTGACACCCCTTCTTCCTGCGAAATTTAAATAAAGCGGCGTATTCGCTCAGGTCAATACATATCCTTTCTTTTCGTATCGTCTGAAAGAGAAACCGCAGCTAGATTAGTAGTGATCTCCTCTAAGTTCTCGTTCATTTTAATGTAGTAATCTCGCCGTATTAATAACCTAAATACATATCCTCAGCTTCACTTTCAGGATAAAATTCAATTATGGGTTGATAATTTGTGCAATCCATTCTTCCTATGAAAATATTAACCTTTTATATGTAATAATCTAATGAAAAATGCCCAATATGGTTATGGAAATGGTCTAGTAAAAATTTACGGATGTCTCTTGGGAAATTTGCAATGGTCTCTAAAGAATTTTGCAGCCGTCTCGTTTTAGGTTAAAATCCTGTATTTGTCGGTTCTACACTGAGATAATTATCGGTTTTTTTAACTCATTTAATCATATGAGTTCATGTAATTTTTTGAAAGGCATAGCAGCTTTGCGAAGTTTTATTTCTTTTTTTTAAGACCTACAAATGACAAAGTCTATTTTTTATGAAGATGGGCAAGATAGCGACTTTAATGAACAAAGAGAAAATTTTTTTTATCCAATGGAGGGCATCTTAACTGAAATTGCAGATCCCAACATTGTTCTTGAGACGATTACAAATCAAAGGGAATATCTAGCTCTAAAGCTTATTGAAAGAGCCATTCAAGAGAAAAATTCTAAGGAAATAAATGTCGTTCAATCGACTAAAAAGTACAATATCTATACCGACAAAGAATGAGAAAATTTTATAGACCTAATGATAGAAGCACCTGAAGAACGAGGCAATATTGCCAAGTTTTCAAAGTAGCTCGCCATCAATCCACGCACGGCGGAAAGATGGTAGAAGAGCTACCAAACGAGTGGGAAGTTCCATATAGAAAGACGGCCAACATTGGCCCAAAAAGCTTCATCACTGCCAAACAAGAAGAGCATATAGAACGTTTAATTTAACAAGACCCTCAAGTCGTTACTGAGGATATCATAGATGGCTTGACTACGCAGCTTGAAGCCTTTTCGATCTCTGTATCACGAATAAACCACTATTTGAAGAACAACATGCATATCAGTGTAAATAGACCTACATGTGAGGCCGAAAAAAAGAAATTCTATTGAGAATTTGAATACAAGGAAACAGTGGTTTATGGAATGGAAAGATACAAATCTAGATTACACAAATAATTGTGTGTTTATAGACGAGACAGGTTTCAGTATTAACATGCGAAACAGTTGGGCAAGATCAGTGAGAGAAACTCTTGCCATTGTCCCATGTGCCAAAATCAAGGCCACCATCCCATACAATAATTGTCCCAATTCATGCCTCTAGTGTACTTCATGTAGTATTGAAAAAGCCGCCACTTAAATCCGATAGAAGCTCTCAGAATAAAAAGATTAAAAAGATCAATAATGGCAAGAAACGAGCATTCTCAGATATTGTTAATGAAAAAACAAATGTAGAAGAGGATGAGAATATTGACGACAATGCTAAACCCGTATCAAAAGGTACAAATACCGCCCACTTCATCAAGTTTATTAATGAACTGCTAGATGTAATGGACTTTGATCATAGCTTAAAGGGAAGTTATATTGTTATGGACAATGCTTCCATACATAAATTGGATTCAATGAAAAGAGAGGTTGAAAGCAGACGTTACCGTGTGATGTACCTTCCTCGTACTCTCCTAAGCTAAATCCTATTGAGCAGTTTTGGGCAATCGTGAAGGGCAAATTGAAACGCCACCGATTGAGGACTGAAGAGAATCTATCGTGTAGAATTGCTGACGCTTGTAATGAAGTTCTTATCAGTGACCTTTATGGCTTCGCCAGCCATTCTAAACGTCAGATAATAAACTGTTATAATAAAACTCCATTTTAATAACAATACAACTATCTTTAAAAAAAATAACATGTCCTTATGTCGACAAGTTGGTATAAAAAACCGACAATTATCTCAGTGTAGAACCGACAGATAGATTTTATTTTTTCGATTCTTATTTTAGTTACCGACGATTGCTTTTTTAGTAATCGACAGTGTCTTTTAAAACCCGCCAATTTTCACAAGTATGACTGTACCAAACCAGCCTCATATTCATTGATAAAACATTCAAAAATTATATCGACGCTTCAAAAAACAAACACCTCTTTAGCTTTTAAAAATGGGGCACAGTATGTTTTAAGTATGTTTTAAAAATCAAATGTACTTCTTTAAAGAAGTTGGTGAAATACGAAAGAGAGAGAAAGAGAAAAGGAGAAAAACGCTCCTTGTGACTATGTGATATTATGTACGTGATTACCATATACTGATACCCTTGTGAACTAACAGTTTTACACTATATATATATAATTTAGTGTGACCATATCTATAGGAGTAGTAGTAGTTTTTAACGAGGCTCAAACTAACGTGAAAATCTAAATTTATTGGCCACTTACCAGACCTTTTTGAGGAACTCTCCTGTTCTTATGCCTGTATGAAAAAATAAGAGTAAATTCAATGCATAAATTATTAACGACATACTCTCCTTTATATATATAAACGTAAGCTTTTAAAATTCCACCAAAAATATGTTAAATCTCTATATTTTTTTAAGTGCTATCTTTTGGTTTTGACGGATGATTTTGTGAAATGTGCCTGAAGGTTTGTTACTAGGACAACGAGTAATCTTCATTCATTAAACTCGATAATATAACATAAACCACGTCTAGTTTTATAGTAGCTAGTGAATGTAACTCTTTGGAAATCTTAAAGAAAGTTATATTGCAAATAAGGATAATAATAATAAGTATACAAATGTTGGGCATATGTTAAACTTAGGTGTAATTTGGTTACGTTGACTGAAGATCTCACGATGAATTCATGTCTGGAACAATAAGTCTTCCAGTTGACTTGTGCGCAATATATCCCTAATGACAACCTTTCATAGAAATACTACTATCGAAATGGAAGTAAGTTGTAGTAAAAAAAAAATTACGTATTCTCTGCTCTAAACAGGTAATATGAGCCTCTTTCTTATGTTGTTTGATTTACACAAGATAAAGCGGGAAACATACTCTTAACGTCTGATAGTGGTCCTGTCTGCTCTGACTTTTAAAGTTTTTTTTTTTAAGAAAAAATGTACGTCTTGCTTAATGCCTGTCCTAGAGAAGTCTACCATTTATATATATGACAACTTTGACATTGGTACTAATTATCACATGCTTTTTTACTTTCACTTTTAATATTAACATGGCCAACTAAGGTATGCTATATAATTTCAGGTTTCCGAGAAAAAAGAAGAGCTGTAATTTGGTGAAATTGTTATTATTTTTCGAATGATTAACTAGCAGTGATTTATTTGGACCATCAATGCTAAATAGAGTACTTTCTATTAGAAAGACATTAAATGATTTATGTAAATTGAATAAACTTACACTCTAAGTTACCTAGTCTTCATGTTCATATTGAGGGATTTAACTCGATTAATTATTCTTATTATACTTTAACTGTTTGTATACCAAAATTGCTTATGTGTTCAAAGCATACAATAATAAATCGTATGCTTTTGGCTTGCATTAAAGCATAAAAAAGGTCTACAGTAGTAGTATATTAATTAACAGATATTTTGGACCTGAGTTTTGACCTAGCACGCTTCAGCCTATCACCTGCCCTCCAACACTCGAGAAAAAAAGGAAAGAAATATTGGCATTTAATTTAGTGTCTACATTGCACAGTTGGCAGAGTATTAAATCAATGGCTTTATTACTATCAGTATTATTAGTATTATTATACACATAACGGCATGTCCCAGTTAAGACAAATATGTTCAAAGTTCGATGTTTTAAGCATCCATTTTGCCCTGCAGATCTCTAGGTATCTTCTGATAAACACTTTGACGGCACGACCAAACACAATCTGGACCATTACTAACTATGATGACAATAGGTACCCGCACCAGCGATATTAATATTGCACTTCAAATACTTTAGATGACTGCGATTGATTTCCTAACAAGGGAAACATATTAATTAATTAGATAGATAGATCTATCGGATCTACAAGTATTTCCAAAGCTTGTGATAGCGTAAAAGAAGAAGAAGAGTCTTGTTCCAATGTTAGTACAACAACAACAACGACAATAAAAATCAGCAGGGTCTCATTAATGACCAAATAAATTATCAGTATAGTCCTTTTTTTTCAATGAAATTATCAAAAACAAATGCACGTATATTGAGTGTCTTGTTAATATAGTGTAATCAAAATATCATTGACAGAAAGGAAGGAATAAAAACTGATAATTTGCATCAAGTGTCTAATATGTTTCTGTTAATTTGTTTGAGTTACGCTGTGCAAAAAAGAAATCGTCTTAATTAGAAGGTAGAAATTGTCTCAATCAAAGGTTTTATTTGTCCAGAAATAAATAGATCATCTAAATTTCAGATCGAAAAAAAAAAGAAAAAAAAAGAAGAAAAAGAAGAAGAAAGAAAGAAGAAGACATGGATCGAAATATGAAATGATAATAAAAATGATAATAAAGAGAATGAATGAATGAATGAATGAATGAATGAATGAATGGGCGAAAATGTTATGTACAATAGAAGTTGAAATATGTACATTGCGTCTATACACAACGCAGTGTAACCTTGTCCAGGTCATGCCATTGGGTATGCATAGCCAAAGTCCAATCACTTTGGTCACCAATGATAGTATCTGTGCCAGAAATGTCTTCCTGATAAGTAGAAGAAGCTGATGACCGTGTGTGATTAAACAACAGGTGAGGGTCCTTGTCCAGCACTATGCCTCCCATGCCAGGGTCGGCCAACTTTTGGGAAATACGCTGCTGAAGCTCCTTTAGATCGATAGAACGTGGTACTTGAATGACGATAATATTATCGGCATCATATACCACTTTGATCTTGATGGTCCTTAAAGATGGAGATCCGTTGGTGCTGTGTGAAGGACTTGGAGATGCGCTAGTGTTGACTGTGCTGCATGTATTTGTGCTGCAGGAAGTATGTATACTGGCACAGCTACTGCTTGTGCTTGTGCTGCTTGCCATGGCCGGCGTTGATAATGGAACAATTGAAGGCGTAGCGCGGTTATTCCATGGCAGAATTACTGTTGCTGCCTGGGTGCAAAATAAGGACAGAGAAGATGTGGAGGCGACGGAAGATGTTGAGGTGGTCGAGGTAGTGGAAACAGGCATTGGACCACGAATTGAAGGACATCGCAGACGTTTCCACCGCGAGGGTAAAGGCAAAGGTAAGGATAAGGGGTGAAGTGAGTGTAGTGGGTGAGTCGCTGACTTTACAGGTAGTGTGGCAAGTGAGATTGGAGTTATAGGAGGTTGTCTGAGATTGGGTTGAGAAACTGATTTGGGGAGTCCAGAGGCGACTGATTTAACCTGGCCAACAGAGCTAGATCGTACCAGTCGACGCTTTGGTTCTTTGGGGGTTGGCTTTGTTAATTTTGAAGATTGCTGGTCCCGCCAGAGTTGCTCTTCGGTATCTGCTTTTTGAAGTCCAAAAAACTCGAGAACAAGAAGAGATTGGGTGATAGAAGTTGGAAGTTGAAACAGGGCATCTACAAAGCGCTCGAGCTCTGCTCGGCGCTGGATATGGATTTGTTTATTGGGAAGAATTTGGATACGACCCTTGATTTTTGGTAAGACCAGTGTGTCTTGATTTTGTGCTGATTTTTGACGCGAGTTGCGGCCGATACTGCTCAAGGGAGGGCGTGCAGGCGAGAAGGTTGTTTGCAGGCTTTGGGAAAAGTGAGAAAAGTCTTCGTAGCGGCGGGCAATGGTGTAGGACTTGCGAGCCAAATTTCGAGAGCCAGCTGTGTTGTTTTGGGGGTCAGCTTGCTGGGGATCTACGTCGATCAAGAACCATATCTTCTGATCTGAACGCCTTTCAAAGCCGATGATAGTGACATGGTGAATTGGAGGAGCGAGTTTGACACCCGGGCAGAATCTAGTCTGGGAGTGAGAAGGTCTGGGATGTAAGAGGTGCGGTGGCATGGAGATTATTAGTAGAGGTAGAAGTAGAAGAGAAGAAAAAAGAAGAGAGTGGCTGTGTAAGTGTGAGGGAGTTTATATATTTGTTTGTTTGAAGATCTAATATAGACGATGGCATTATTAATTGCCTGAATTCTGGGGGAGGGGGGGGGTACACTTTCTATATACAGGGCATGGGTAGTAAAAGGAAAGACTGGGGGGTTGATATGTGGGGGCTCCTTTTTATTATATATATTCTGTGCTCAAAAAAAAAAGACAAAAAAGGGCCTTTAAAGTAATAATATTAAAAAAAAAAAGTGATAGAATGAAGTCCACTCAGTCAATTTCGCATTCCAGTCCTCTTGACATCTGCCATAGAGATTTCATATAGAATATTGACCTTGCTGATTTTTTTTTGATATTTTTGTTCTTTCATAAATATAGCGATATGCTATCTACCTCTTGACCAAAAGAGAAATATAAGAAATAAGAGGCATTCAAGCTTGGTTCCAAGGCATGTGTTAAGGTTTTCCAAGGAGTCAATTTGTATCTATTATAATTATGATTACAGTAATTATAATACAAATACAAATACAGATACAAATTAACTCTCTTCTACTTTATTTCCTTCCTCCGAAACTTGTTTGCATGGCAGGCTTGCTTGCTTTCTTGGTTGGTTAGTTTACCTTTTTGTTTATTTATATGACTTGTGCAAACGACATGTTTACCATGCGCCCACGCATGGATCTAAAAAAGAAAGGGTAGCTTTGGCTTCTGTTCCAGCTTGAATGGCAACAAAGCATGTCCCCAAAGGATAAGGTGCGATTGCGATGGTCCAGACAATCAAAAATATGTTCCTTTCATTAAAAGTTCTCCAAGACAAACTTCCAATTCTACCCTGCGCATGTGCATGCAGGAACTGTGATATCCTCAGCAGTATAAGGATTCTCTTAACTTTTCTTTGCCTCTGTTCTGATTTTTGCTTTGGACTTCCTTTACTCTGCTGCAATAAAAGAAATATCCTTTATTTTATCCTATTGCTTTCGTAATGATGACTATTATCACCTTGGCCCATTTTGACCGGAACCATCCCTGCTCTCCGGCCGTTGAATGATTATTTAAAGACTGGGTTGTCCTATGTAACACAGATCCCATTCACGGAGACTTGCTTTTTTCATACACATCCACACATTCTTATGAGTAACTAAAATATATTTGTACAATAATCTGTAATTGTAATTGTAATTGTAATTGTAATTGTAATTGTAATTGTAATTATAATTATAATTATAATACAATTCGATTACAGTCAATTGTATTCAGTTGGATATATACTTACAATGGTATAAATTACCAAGTCATTTCAATAAAGAAATTGAGTCATATATATGTATGTACACACATATTATTTAATCCCATTTCTCCTTGATATAACCACAACTGCTTAAAACCGATAATTCGTCTATTCAAGGGAACACTAAAGGCCAATCAATATAAATTTACATAACTAAGCTGTTGTAGTTTGTGATCTTAATCTGTTTAAGCAAATACACACACACACATATATATATATGTGTGTATGTATGTGTGTGTTTGTATTTTACAAGGATTATCCAAGACTATAGCGAAGAATGCTATGAACGTGGTGTTCATTTGCTGGTCTGGAATCACACCATTTGTTCTATACTATTGAACTCTCTCTCTCTCTCTCTTTCTTTCTTTCTCCTATATGTCTTGTTTTGTGGCAATTTGATAAATAGGGTTTAAATACACACACACACACACATATAATTCTTTTTTAATCAGAAATATATGAATGTATCCTAACCCACAATCCAACGTCTTTCATACCTTTCCTATCTATGATCTGGGCTTTCCAGATCGTCGGCTTAATCACAGCCATCTTGTATGTATCTATGTTTTTATAAGTTGCTAAACAGGCCAATGCTCCTATATATCTCTTTTCCTTTTCTTTACTTGATAAATCTATAGATACATATCATATACAATATGTTGAAATAAGAGGAATTCATTTCAAGTATATATATATATATAAATTCAAACCTCTTCCTCCTTGGTTTAAAAAGTAATATTCATTGATTTATTTAATTTTTGACAAAATAATCCAAAACTCAATAAAGTCAAATTCTTTTTTTTTTGTTTTTTTTTTTTACATACTTGCGTTATTATTAACTCTCATTTATAACCTGTACCAGAAAAAATAGCTAAAGAACAAAACCAGAGGGCTACATTCAAGGCAATTCTTTCTTTCTTACTTTTTCTTCTTTTTTACATCTTTCTAGAATATTGTGATGTCACTCAAAGCTACAATCCGTCCATGTCACAATTACTATATTAGAATTTCAAATTGACATAATCACACGCCAAATATAGCAAGAAAAGACCCTTTTCCTCTCGATTTTTCTTTTTTGGTTTTTTTTTTTTTTTGGTTCTTGCTTGGGTCTTGTCGAGTTGAAAGAGCATCATGTCCAATCCTGAGCCGATTCCATTTGTGCATTACTATTGCGATTGTCCAGACTTCACTAGTTACTCTGACAGCCACAATGGACGTCGATCGATCGAACCTTCCGTCAAAAAAGACACCTCATTTGAAGAGAAATCTCAGTTCCTGACTGTAAATGATCCCATTCATCTATCTCGGAGTAGCTCCACAGGAACTGATGTCGGGGCATCATCAACAACAGCAACAGTAACTGGCCAACATCTTCTTTCAGCCCAGGCATCAAACTATGTTTATCCACTCTCGCGTCTCTATTTCTGCGAGGACTGTCATCAAATCCGGTGCCCATCCTGCGTTCAAGACGAAATTGTATCGTACTATTGTCCAAACTGTCTTTTTGAGGTACCAACTGCGAGTGTAAAGAGTGAAAAAAACAGGTATATAAGTGTGAATATGTACACACACAAACAAACACAGATATATATATAATACATACAAATAAAGTCAATAAGATGAAAGAGAGAGAGAGAGAGGAGATCGAGATAGATATAATAAAGTTTTTCGATTGATTGACACTACCATAGATGTGCTCGTAACTGTTTCCAGTGCCCAATTTGCCAAAATACACTGTCTGTTGTAGCTGCACAGGAATCAGCCACGGTTCCGGCTGCAGCAGGTCCTTATTTCTTAGCTTGTAATGTCTGTCGCTGGAATTCACAAGAAATTGGCATGACATTCGAAAAACCAACCAGTTTAGCATGCAAGTGGACTTTCTCAATTATGTTTCTTAATCAATATTTTTATTACTATTAGTCTTAGTATCAAGGATATATATATATATTGTATGATCAATTTATATTTCGTTTATTTTTTCAGATAAATTATTATAATATATTATATTAGTCTCATAAATTCATTTTTATGCGTGTTTGTGTATATCTACATATAGTACAGCTACAAAAGAATGAAGAAGCCCTACCAGATGCCAAAGAGTTTGATCATTTGAAAGAACATTTTGAAAAATACTTGCGTGCAAATGCACCCCCTGCCTTGCCGACGAGCTTCATGTCGTTTTCAAACACGGGTGCATTCAACAAGATGATGGGTGGACAATTCTCGGGTGATACACAGGCACAAGGAAAGAAAGATGTCATTGAACCTTATGTACCCAGTGTTCAGATCCTCGATGATGATACAAAGACACTCAATAGCATGTTCAGTCTGCGAACTGTCGATCAAGGCAAGCTTGCAAGATAGATAGGGGAAACATGTTTAGTGTGGCTGATCCTTTCATATGTATTTTGTTTTTTGTTTTTGGATAGTATCTACACTAAGTCAAAGATTCACGCAGCTACATGATCAACCGTACCAACTTAGGTAAATTACAGTTAATATTAAATGAGCATTAGTATTAGTATTAGTATTAGTATTAGTATTATTATTATTATTTTAAAAAAAATAAAGGCACTGAATAATAAAATCCTGTGTGAATGTGTGTGTATAGCAAGATACACCCCCAAAGAATTCACCTTTGCATTAAGAGATCAAAACGATGCCGTACATGTCGACACATCCTGATCAAACCCGAGCAAAAAGCCCAGGCCACTCGGTTCAAAATAAAACTAGTGGCCATGTAAGAACCTAATGATCTTTAAATGATAATGAAAAAAATAATGTAGACAACTAATAGTATCATTATAGGAATTATATACCAAACATCACTATTGTCAAAATGCCAAGGAAACCATGGCTTCTACAACTTGGTGTTCCAACTCAATTTGTATTAAAGTTTACCAACCCCCTCTATGAAGAAATGAGTATTACATTGGCTACACCCCAAATGCGTCGCAAATCTGCTACAGATTCCGAAGGACCACAAATACCAGAAAAGACAAATACCAAAATGATGGGAAAAGTTACAATCTTGTCCCCTCATTTTACTGTTGGTGCTTACAACGAAACGATTGAATACGATGATGAGTTGTACTCGAATGGGTCAACACGTAAAGCAAGCTACGGAGGAACAGCTGGAATTTCGTCCGGAGGAGGAGCGTCTGCTGGAGGAGCATCTGCAGGATGGAGTAGTGGTGTATATGATAGGCGTAACAATTACACGAGTGTGGTTGTGGAAGTTGTTCCCGAACAGTATGGTGAATTCAAGGTAAGATTTTTTTCTCCTTGAATTTTTAACATTACTACTGTTATTATTGATTGGTACTAGAATGGAAATAAAACAGGAAGACTTTTGTTTAAAAAGAAGGAGAAAAGGAGGATAAAAGAGGATATTAACATTTGACGTGCTTAGTTTCCTTTGCTTGTTACATACCACTACAAGGCTGATGATGGTCGAATGGATGTATCTTCTGGTGACATAGAAATGGATCTGGATGACATTGATCCTGATGACAGTTTCAGTGGATCCAAAAAAGCAAACTCATCTATCCGCATGGACGATGATCGTACAAAGAGTTTATCCTTCTGGTGTTTAATTGGACTTGGTCAGGTTTCTGGAGATCCCGAAAACAGACCTCTTGGTGAATCTTTTCATCATTAAACAGTAAAATCACCCATAATTTCCTTCTTCATCTTCTTCTTCTTATTCCTCCTCTTTCTCTTCTTCTTCTTGTTTCATGACACATAGAAATACTTTTTTTTCCAACAAATCAAAGCCCTTATTTTTTTATAAACATAAATATATTGGTGTAAAAAAAGATGTTTGCTTTCTTTCTTTCTTTCTTTTTCTCTTTCTCCTTGCGTTTGTGTTGCTTTTATTTGGTATTACACGATTATTCATACTACCCCAAGATTATCTCATATATAATGACTATAATATTGATGGCGATGAGAGGAACTACAACAAAAATATTTAGTTTCAACATTTTTCTCTTTTTTTTGGAATCCATCTTGAGCCTGAACTTACTTCTCATTAACGTCCGCACAGCTGATATCAGATTCACCATCTTGGATTTTATTGATTGCGTCTGATCGCTTCCAAAGCCAGCATCTGACTGTGCATTCCATCCGACTTGAATTTCATTTGCATTTTATTTTATTTTATTAGAGCGCGTTACTTTTGCATCTCGCTGTACTCACTCTTGGCCAAGAATCTATCTTCACTCAGAACTGCGACGGCATTGATGAAGCATAAAAGAACGTAGAACAATTGCCCGAGACCAAGTGACATACTGTTGGTGTTACGAAAAAAAAAAGGAATAGGATTGAAGATGTAATGAGATTTGTGTAGTTCTTTTTTTTTCTTATTCCCTACTTTGCTACGTACCAGTGTGAATGTGGAGATCAGCGGTGGTTCAAAACATTGAACTTTTAGGTCCGTGACTCCTTTGGTACAAACATGTAAAGGCTGTATACTCTTTCTTTCATTTTTTTAAAAAAAATATTATATATAGTGAGGTTCTTCTTTACTAGTCCACTAATTCACTAAACACCACTCTTATTATTGTTTGGTTTATTAATAATAAATGAAGCACATAGACACACTTTGTATACAATGTCAAATTCATGTATTGAATATTACAAGAATGAACATTGAAAGCTGGGCGTGCTTGATTATTAAAGTCTTCTTTGCTTTAAGGAATCACATTCAAATTGGCTCAGTCAATCGAGCGTGACTTTTGTTAGCTTGGCATAATTGATCAAAACTTTATTAGCCGTCGGTATTGGCTTCGAGTTGAGCTCAAAGTGATATTTCCTAAGCTGACTCTAGAGGTGCTCACGGAATTTTACTATGTAGTGAAAAACTGCTATCGATAGCAGAATAATCTTCTGTTTTTAAAAGTATTTTTTTTTCGGAAAAGAAACAATTGATGTGTACAGGCTAAAAAGTTCAAAAAACAGTTTAAAAGCGTATTAAATAATATTGTGCTCATTGTAACATCTCTTTCATTATGTGAAAATCTTTTATTGAAGGGTTTCCTAGGCCTTGCATCTTATAGAATATCTTTTCTAGCAAAAACATGTTCTTCTTCTCAATCCAAATGACAATGGAAGAATATTAGTCAGTCAGGGTTGCTTGAACTCTTTTTTTTAACTTTTTAGTCTGTCCGTACCAAATATGTTTCAAACCCAAAAAAAAAAAAAAAAAAAAAAAACATCCGTGCTAAAAAGCAGGTATAAAATATTTCTGATGCCCAAATATAGATTTTTTTTATTACTATCAGCACTGCCTGTGAGAACCGTTTTTTATTTTATTACCCTGTGCCATTTTTTGATGTTTTGTTTGCTCCATAAACCGGTACCTCTTTTATTTAAAGCAGAATAAAACATGGCACAGTTGGTAAAGACTTTTTTTAATAGTAGAATATCTGTACTTTATTAACAATAAATGCAAAATAAATAGCTTTTTATTTGCTATACTTTCAACCAAGGTTTTATCTTTGTAGTATAGTATTTGCTATGATATGACACCGATTTATAATTATGAACACAAGACCCATATATGACAT